>NC_046327.1:10497938-10824192 GCF_009819535.1 Lacerta agilis | reverse complement strand
AACCCTGTGGAAAGCCATCTAATTAGACTTTAATTTGATTTTGAGATGTTTTTAGGAGGTAATTTAATTATTGTTTGATTTTATACCAATGTTATGTATCTGATGTTAGTCACCCTGAGCCTGATTTTGGCCGTGGAGGGTGGGATATAAATAAAAGTTTTTGCCCCCGGGTACCAATTTACCTTGCTACGCCCCTGCCACTAACCCAGAAATAGTACCTCGGGTTAAGAACTTTGCTTCAGGATGAGAACAGAAATCGCGTGGCGGCAGTGGGAGGCCCCATTAGCTAAAGTGGTACCTCAGGTTAAGAACAGTTTCAGGTTAAGAACAGACCTCCAGAATGAATTAAGTTCTTAACCCGAGGTACCACTGTAATGAAATGAGCATTCGCCAAGATGGACCCCAGACATGATTCTTGTACATCAAACGATGGTTGCAGAGGAAGGTAATTTGCATTGCCAGTTTGAATTCAAAATGGCGGCGCAAAGGAATATTTGTGCGTATAGCAAGCACCAACCCCAAGTGTCCTGATTTTCCAGGGACAGTGCTGGAATTATGAAAGCCGCCCCAGCTTCTGATTTGATTCTGAAATGTCCCTGTATCCCCAACCAGTGCTGTCAAGCTTGGGCAGCAGGAAGAGCCTGTGTTTGTTCTGAGCGGCCGCAGCTGCAGCGGCAATGGGAGCACCCCGTTGCCTCTCCATGGCTGCTGCAGCCGTCCTCTTCCCTTGGGAAGCTTGTAGCTGCTGCTGGAGAGCGGGAAAGGAGGAGAAGAGGCTGCCCCTGCCAAGGCCCAGCCCCGTGTGATATGCCAGCTCTGAGGGGCAGTCAAAGGGCAGGGCTGCCCTGGGCAAGAAGATAGCGGGAGCAGAGTGGACAGCAAGGAGTCTTGAATATTTTTATTTTTATTGCTTTATGCCTCTGCATCTATTCTTGCCCCTTTCTAAAGCTCATTTATTGGCGTGCATTTTTCTTTTTGTAAATGTACCAAAGAATAAAATAAAATAAGATCGGGATTGAGGGGTTTTCTGAAGACGGTGGAGGGCATGTGTGCTGTGTCACATTGGTGTAGTGGGGGCAACACTTGCCCTTCTTCTGGTAGGAAGTTCTCCTTGGTGGACACACAAAAGTGTGTGTGGGGGGGTCTAGGAGAGTCCGTTGGGGGGCAGGCGGGTGAGAAATGTCCCTATTTTCATCTGAGGCATGTGGGACGGTATGTTATGGGGCAGCCATGTTCCTCCCCCCGGTACATCCCCTCCACCCCCAGGAAAAAAAACAGAACATCATCAATTCACATCACTCCCAGGGGTAGTTGGCCTTTGCGCACTGAAAGAACATGGGAGAAGGCTGTGGGTAGCTGGAAAGGGGAATGGAAGCAGCATTCAACTCTTTGAACCACCTTGTTTTTAAAATGTGTTTCCCACTAAAAATCTGCCTTGGAATGAGAAGAGACACACTTATCCTTCCCTGCCCTTTCTTGGGAGCAGACCTTATTGGATCTGCCAGTTCCCAGGTAGATGTCTCACTGGTGTGACTCTGTATCAGCTTCCTGTTTCTTACAAGTGCCACAGAAAAGGAAAGAAGAGGGTTTCTTTTCAATGTATTTACTCAGACTATCTGTGTCTTATGCCTCTCTCCATCCTTTGAGGTTATTCTTTGCTGACCTTTGACTATAATGGTCATGAATATGGACCATGTCTTTCTTGGTGTTTTGACAGTGGCCTGTTCTCCCTCCTGCAGCATGCTTTTGCCACCTGCCAGAGGCAAGGGTATATGAGGGTAAAGGAAGGGTGGTTGTGGCCTTTTAGACGAACATGCGCGAAGAAAACCTGATGGCCTTGCCTGAACTTGCCTCCAGGTCAGAGCAAAGAACGGAGTGGGAGAGTTTGCGTACAGATGCCTGGGGCTGCTACAATGCAGTCAGGAAGAAGAAGCTATTAAACAAATAATCAGAGCTTTAACAAGATTAAATGAATAAATATTGCTGTTAAGCATTGACAGCTTTGCAAACATAGCAAGCCAAAGAATGAACGAGATGCACTGTACATGAGGTGGCATGTGCCCTTCAGGTATCCTCTTGTTGACATTTGGTGGGTAGGCCTGTCTGGCTTCGTAGGTTTAGCCACATCATGTTGATGGAAATTGCAGAAGTGGAAGGCAACTGCAGGTCTCAGGGGGATCTGCACAATTCTTGGGTGGACTGTGGACAATAGAATGCTTTAAAAATAACCTCTACTGTTGCCACGAGAAGATGCTTTCCAGTACAGTGGTACCTCGGGTTAAGAACTTAATTCATTCCGGAGGTCCGTTCTTAACCTGAAACTGTTCTTAACCTGAAGTACCACTTTAGCTAATGGGGCCTCCTGCTGCCGCCACTCCGCCGCCTCATGATTTCTGTTTTCATCCTGAAGCAAAGTTCTTAACCCGAGGTACTATTTCTGGGTTAGCAGAGTCTGTAACCCGAGGTACCACTGTATACCTGAAGGAGCATCTCCAACCCCCATCATTCTGCCCGGACACTAAGGTCCAGCTCTGAGGGCCTTCTGGCGGTTCCCTCACTGCAAGAAGTGAGGTTAGAGGGAACCAGGCAGAGGGCCTTCTCGGTAGTGGCGCCCGCCCTATGGAACACCCTACCATCAGATATCAAGGAAATAAACAACTATCTGACTTTTATAAGACATCTGAGGCAACTCTGTTTAGGGAAGTTTTTAATGTTTGATGTTTTATTGTGTTTTTAATATTCTGTTGGGAGCCACCCAGAGTGGCTGGGGAAACCCAGCCAGATGGGTGAAGTAAGAATAATAAAAATAAAAATAAAAATATCTGCCATACATTGCTCTGGAATCTTATAAATCTTATAAATGCAGATCTCAGGGTTGTTCACAGAATATGAAAATGAAAAAAAAGTTGCATTTTTCAATTTGGGTGTACATTAAGCATTTTCTTTCACTCAATGTAAATTACAGAAATGGGGGGGGGACAGCATGCATGCACACATCCTTTCTGGGAACTTGGTTGGACTGAACATTAATGGGTCTGACCATCCTTAACTTAATGGTCTACTGTGTAAGGCAATTACTATGACTAGCATAGTAACCCCAACCAATCAACCAGAAAAGAACAACCCCCCCCCTCCCACAAAAAACCACTCTTGGAAGTCCCTTGTGGGAAAGCTATGGGCATAATTCTATCACATACTTCAAATTGTTTTAAGAGTTATTCCCACTACACAGCAAAAAAAACCCCAGGAAATAGAGTTCTGTGGTGCCTAAAATACTCAGCACACTCCTTGCAAAAGGCAGGGGATTGAAAGAGGCATAAGAGTGACAGGCATTTGTAGTGTAGATGTTCCCCTTGGTACAAGTGGCTGTAGAACTTCGCATTGCCATTCTAACTGCAGTGTGCTTATTTATTTATTTTTGGTCAAACCCTGCCCCAACCCCCTTGCAATAAATACACTTGGTTGAATATATGTAACTAGTAGACTAGAAAGAGACCATCAATGGGTACAAAGCTATTATGGCCAAGATGGCTCCCAGCTGGGTTTCCAGGTGTCTAAGACAGAGCTTAGTGGAACTTACTTCTGAGTAGATGTAGAGTTTCTCTGCCTCATCCCTTATGCCCACATGCTACATAATTGAAACACTGGTGCATTAGCACAGTAACTTCCCAAGGCAAGATATTATATTTTCTAGGCAGACCATAAATATTGCATTTAGTAATTAGTACTAATCACGCAGTGGGTGGTCTATCATAGTAGTTTGGCGTCCTATAGTGAATCTGATTTTATTTTCTTGCATATTTTAATGCTTTTGACATATTTGACTGTGACTAATGTATGATTTTCCTCATAACGTACCATATCAAAATCCCAGCCCCAATGAGATTCCACATGATAAAACCATTGTGCCTACTGCTACACAGTGTGGCAGAAATGCCTCCTTTCTCCAACATTTATTTGTGGTTGTGTACGTGTGGGGTTGAATGGAGGAGAGCTTCACCCCTGGAGAGGCGTTGTTCAAAGCCAATGCAGTACAGAGTTTCTGGTTTAGCCGAGCTCTCAGTTAGGCTGAGGCCCACTTTATAAAACTGCCATATTTAATATATCACAACCCAGTTGACACAGTTAACGTCTCTCATTCCCATAGAGAATGCTGTGGCCATGTGGTAATGATCTACCGTCAGCTTAGAGTCACTGACAAGACCAAGTGACAAAACTTACATTATGGCTGTCTGCACCGTACCTGAGGCAGCAGAGACTAAACAGAGGAAGTCATTTTTAGAGCTGTGTACCTCAGAACTAAGAGCTGAAATATGTGTGTGTGTGTGCGTACACACATCTATGGCAGAATCAACACAGAGAGGAAACTGATTGTGTTTCATTTGACCACAATTTTTTTTTAGAATTGCAAGGATCTACTCTAATGCTTGGTTTTCAAACAGCACCAAAAGGAAAAACTCTGCCCTACATATGGAGCGTGCAAGAATAGTGGTTGTTTTGGTGAATTACGACACATTCAAATATTGAGCTGTTGGAATAAGAAAGTCTTCATTTTGGTCATTAACATAATTAAAGAAAGGGGTCCATGTTTCTTGGAAGGTGTCTCTATTCATTATGCCATTAATTGCCCTCTTGTGTGTGGTGAGATGCTCAGACATTGCTGTATCCCAGATACAGTGGTACCTCGATTTACGAATTAATCGACATACGAATTTTTCGACTTACGAATGAAAAAAGTGCCCGCACGCCTATGAAGTTTTTGACATCCAAAGGACATCCATTGGCAGTTTTAGATGGGGTTTACTCGACTTACGAATTTTAGATGGGGTTTACTCGACTTACGAATTTTTCCGAATTTTTCGTTTCCAATGCATTCCTATGGGGAAATCGCTTTTTTCGACTTACGAATTTTTCGACCTACGAATGTGCATTCAGAACGGATTAAATTCATAAGTCGAGGTACTACTGTATTATTTTCCCATAGGTTCAGGGGTATTTCAGTCTGGTTCTTCCATTAGTGAGCTATCGCTAATTGTGCTGTGGTCAGTAAGAAGCTTACTAGTTCGCTATGGCACAGGGTGGAGCCTAAGTCTTTATCCAAAGTTAGTAGGGCTAAGGCTGCTTCCCAAATATACAGCTATCTATTAGATCATGAAGCGGGGAGTGCTGGAGGCCTTCAAATTGGCCACCCAATTGAAGATCACAAATGTGAGGGTATCTGGACCACTTCCCCACTCAAAACCATCTCTGCTCACTTACAGAAGGCCTCTCTCAAGGTCATCTTCCAATGGCACTGGAAGTTGGTCAGGCTGACAAAAATTAAACCCTCCCTTTCCTCTCTGTGTTGGAAGGGCTGTGGCAAGCTTGGTCCATTTATTCATGTTTGGTGGGAACGCCCTTACGTTAAATTTTTTTTGGAATAGAAAAATTATATCCGTAATTACAGCTCAACCTCTTACTTCTAAAGAATACAGTGGTACCTCGGTTTTTGAATGTCTTGGAAGTCGAACGCCGAAAACCCAGAAGTAAATGCTTCCATTTTTGAACGCGCTTCGGAAGTCGAACGACTTCCGCTGAGTGTTTCTCAATTAAATTTGCAGACTCCCCTTTGCGCCTCAGTTTTCGAATGTTTTGGAAGTCGAACGGTCTTCTGGAACGGATTACCTTTGATAACTGAGGTATCACTGCACTTTAAAAAAACTTAATGTGGAGCAGAAATACTTTGTAAACCCATAAATCTTGAAATGTGAATGTGGGGAGGGGGATATTGCCTTGAAGACAACAAATACTGGGAGGCTGACAACACACAGGTGGTGATCAGCAATGAACAGTATGGAGCTTTTCTTATAGATTCCTCATAATGGGGGCAATCTAAAGAAGTCTGCTTTGCTTTTCAGTGCTAGTCAGGAGTAGGGAGTAAGTAGTTAAGCAGTAAGAATAAGAAGAAGAGTTTGGATTTGATATCCCGCTTTTCACTACCCGAAGGAGTCTCAAAGCAGCTAACATTCTCCTTTCCCTTCCTCCCCCACAACAAACACTCTCTGAGGTGAGTAGGGCTGAGAGACTTCAGAGAAGTGTGACTAGCCCAAGGTCACCCAGCAGCTGCATGTGGGGGAGCGGGGACGCGAACCCGGTTCCCCAGATTACGAGTCTACCACTCTTAACCATTACACCACACTTGGCTCTCAAGTAAGTGCTTCTAGCAATCAATATTCACCTCCATGGAAGCCTAACTTCCATGGAAGAGTAACCTGGGACTGTCCTGTGGGTGGACTGCACCCAGAGCTGGTGCCTGCCTGCCCCATTTTAAAAATCTGAAATGATCCTGCCAGCTGGGAAGCTTACATGATGACAGTTTTTGGAACCATAAAACCGGTTTATAATTCCCGTGCAAAGGAATACTTATTACACTTGGGAAATATGCATGCTGTTTGTTTAAACGAAAAAGAAGCAATTTCCATCTTTATTTAGAAAAAAAAAATAGTTCAAGGATGAGGTGAGCATTCAGCACCAGTTGACAGCTGTAAGAGATGTGTATTCCCCAGCTCAGCTCTGCTCTCCAGATGCGAATGGAGGAGGGCAGTAACAAAGCTACAATTCTAGCTACATCATACCTTTAGAAACCTGTCCTTAATAAATGGCAGCAAAATTAGAGGGCTGAGGCAGGTTAGAATAACAAGGCTTTAAAATAAATGTAATGGCCTCTCATTTTCTGCATTAACTGGCTTGAGTTCACGTTTTCTGGGGGGGGGGGGAATGAATTTATTAATATGTTTGAATGGCTGTTATTCTGGGCATAATTTGCCTGCTTAAATCCTACCGAGGGAAGTGGGATTTCATTTACATAGCTTAACGGTGTGCAGGATTGCAGCCAATATCTGTCCAGTTTACAGCTAGAAATGAACGGGCACAAAATGGCAAAAAAGTTAATTCAGAAGTTAATTTTAAGTTTTATAAGGGTAATGAAGTGAGAGGCGGTGGAAAATTATTTTGGAACTCTTCCTTTTCAAGAAACTTATTTTATTTCATTGGGGTTCATATTCCCTGCTCTAGGACTTCTGATTTTATTGTCTTTGTGCACAGCGCATTGTCTTGAAAATAAGCTGTATTACTCCTTTTGAAAACTAGAATTTTAAAGATTATTTCTAATATATTTTACTTGCCCTTCACCATAAGGTCTCGGGGTAGTTTACAACAAGGGAATATTGCTACCTAGCCTCCAACGACACCGTTGTACCAGGAGCACCATAGAATCATGGAATCATAGAATTGTAAGGTTGGAAGAGATCCCATGGTTCATTTGGTCGAGCCCCTGCAATGCACCTATTCTTTCCAGGGGAATGCAACCCCATCCAGATCAGGTCGTCTCCCCATCTCCCAGACTAAAGAGCGCATAACACCTCTGTCTTTTGACAACGCAGTTGCAGTTCATTGGCCAACAATCAGCACAACGCCAGTTTCAAGCACGAGTCTGTCACCTCAGCCTTCTCTCCTGAGTCAGATGAAACAGAAAGCTGGAGCCGATTGCCATCCACGTATTGGTCGCACCTTGCTCCGTATCTCCGTAGAACTCCCAGCAGTTTCAGACAGATGTTAAATACTATGGGGGATAAGATGGAACACTATGGGATACCACAAGACGACTCCCATGAATTCTTTTGCCTTCCCTCAAAATTACTCATGTTTTTTTTTCCTTAAGAGATTTTGATTTGGCTTTCGGATAATTTATTTTGGTGGAATCTCCCATCATCACTCTCCTCACAAATGCCATCAGCCAAGGTAACCAGGGTGGTTTCAGTGCCACGACAGGGCCTGTATGAAATTAGGCCAAGAGGCAACATAACCTGCTAAGAATTGTTGTTGTTGTTGTTGTTGTTGTTGTTGTTGTTGTTGTTGTTGTTGTTGTTGTTATGTTACCTGAGGCTTTACAACAAGTTTCAGAAATGTTGCTGCTAAAAGCCTGAGCCAACTGCATGTGCAAATTCTTTATTGCACGGTTGGATAAAGACACTTTGCTGCCTGGGGTGGGTCACAAATGACACCCCGCCCCTGCCACTCCTTCAAGCCAAGGTGCATGGCACCCTAGCCTTTTCCAGCTATTTTGACACCTGTGGTACATAACTTTATAGGTCCCTCTTCTTCTCTCTTGCAATAAAACTACAGCAATGATAAATTAGATAAGCATGCGGCTTCAAAAACCAGCTGCCCAAGTGCCCAAGGTGGCTGCCTCACCCTGCCGAACGGTAGGGCCATCGTTCATGAACCCAAGTTCCCTGTGGAGCTACCACACAGTGATCATAAACAGTTAACATGCGGTGAAAAAAGTAAGAAAGAAAAGACGACCCATGGTTTTCCCGTTTGGAAGCTTAGAAACACATCTGTTTTCTCTCCTCTCTCTCTCTCTCTCTCTCTCTCTCTCTCTCTCTCTCTGGTCTTTCTGTGCTTTGCACACTCTTGATACAGCAAACGAGTTTTTGCTGGAGGAAAAAAAATAATCCCCATTTTGGTGCCTCTCTGCCTGTGTGGATTCATTTAGCTTGCAAGTCAAACAGTGGTAGCAATGGTGTGGGAATTCTTTCTGCCTGTAGCCATAAAACTTTATTTGCACTGAGGAGGAAAACGGGGGGGGGGGGGGAATTGGAAGCAGCGGTTATGCCAGAATCGCTGTTGAATGTTAAATCTGCAGCAGATGCCTCCCTCCACGTCAAATGTGGGATATCTGAATGGAGATGAGGTCAGTACAGGTCCAAACCTCCCCCCCATCAATAGAATATGTTTTGTTCAGAAATCCCTCGGTTTTGGAGAAGCTGGACTAACGGCAATGCAGGCATATAATTTCTGTAAGATTGTTGTGACAGTAATGAAGGAGGCTCCCAGCAAGAAGCACAGAAACATTATAATGCCCCGGGGGCAGGGGGGAATAAGTTAGAGCTGCAAGATAGTTAGGTAACTCACAATTATCACTGCTAGATGATTAAGATTGTCCTGGAAAAGCTGGAGGATGGCATAGCGTTGCAGAGAAAAACCGTTGTCCTGTGTGCTTAATTCATGCAATATTAAAAATCACAGGAAACTTTTTTGCTTTTCAGATAGAAGTGGGTCGTGGCAGGCTAGAGACCATTTAGGCTCAGAAGGGCAGGATCGTGTGCTTGCGTGTATCCAGGGACCATTGCCCTCCAAAGGTGGGACAGAGAATACACAGTGAGCTTTCTGTTGTCCTCAGAGGTCCAGCACTCTTAGGAATAAGAATCTGAATCCAGACTATGGTTAGCAGATTTGGCATGTATAGAGTTCCTTCCTTGCACACAGCTGTATGCAGAGTTGCGTTTTTCCTTCCAACATTCTCTTTGTCCCGTCAGTCTGCTGTAAGTTCTGGGCCGGAATGGTCTGTGTTATAGCTCAGGTCATTCCGAAATCCTGGTCTAGATCAAGGAATGGATCGGTCACAAATGTTGCACACCTTCCGGTGTTGATTTTGCTTCAATGCAGAGCAGGACAATTGATAGCAGTTCCTCAGTGAAGCTTTCTAAGGCTGCGTACACGCTACTAGTGTCATTCTTTCTTAAATTAGTACACTACCCTACATCCGAACTTCGCAGGGAAGCCCACACCATTAAAAAGACAAAATGAAAATACACAATACACAATAAAATACATTTTTAAAAATCCAATAATAACCCTCCCACAAGCACATTTAAAAGGCCACTGAATGGGAATCAACCCAAAGGCCTGGTTACAGAGGAACAGTTTTGCTTGGTGCCTAAAGATGAGTTACGAAGGTAATCTTCCCTCAGATGAGCAGTTCACAAATGGGGAGCCACAGCAGAAAAGGCCCATTCTCGTGTTGCCACCCTCCAGACCTCTCATAAAGGGGGGGCCCATGAAAAGGGGCCTCAGATAATAATCTCAAGGTCTGGGGCGGTTGCCCTGCCACTGCCACCTGTGCTGCCCATCCTGCCGCCTCCGCTCCTGGCAGAGAATCAGTGCCAGCATTGGTGCCTATTTCACCCTACCCTGTGCTGGAGTTTTACTCACTGTGTTTTATCCCCCACAGGGTTGCAGTTCCTAGTAATCCTTAACAATTATTTGAGGAGAAAAATGTCCTTTGCAAATGCTTCAATGAGGTATACTGTGTACACGGCATAATTTTGGATGTTGTTGGGGCAGTCATAGAAGGAAAACCAGCCCTGTGCCCCATTTGGCATGTCATAGAGCAGACTAGGTGCCAAATGTACTCCTCCAGGCCTCTCCACCAGGATGCACCTTTTCAGGGCTGTCTTAACCCATAGGTGCTGGGGTGTGGGGCACCTGGGCACCAAGCTCTCAGGGACGCCAGGCCAAGAGACTGGGGCCCAAGAGTTGAGTCCAGGGAAGAGCCTGCTCGCCCGTCAGTCGAGCGGCTCTGAGCCATGAGTTTGGGGGCGACCGAGCCAGCGAGACGCTGAGGTGGCTGGCCAGCTCCGCCCTCCTACGCACCGCCCAGCAACTGGGGTGTGTGTGTGCTGGGCAGATATAATAATAATAATAATAATAATAATAATAATAATAATAATAATAATATTATTATTATTATTATTATTATTATTATTATTATTATTAGTACCCCGCCCATCTGGCTGAGTTTCCCCAGCCACTCTGGGCAGCTCCCAATCGAGTGTTAAAACAATACAGCATTAAATACTAAAAACTTCCCTAAACAGGGCTGCCTTTAGATGTCTTTTAAAAATAGGATAGCTGCTTATTTCCTTGGCATCTGATGGGAGGGCGTTCCACAGAGCGGGCGCCACTACCGAGAAGGCCCTCTGCCTGGTTCCCTGTAACCTCACTTCTCGCAATGAGGGAACCGCCAGAAGGCCCTTGGCGCTGGATCTTTGCACTCTGGGGCCACATATGCTTAAGGCAGCCCTGCACCTTATGCCAGACCTGCTTTGCACCTCAGGTACTTTTGCATGAGTAGATTGTGCCCTTGAACTCTACGTGTGCTGTTTGTGTGGATAGAGAGCAGAGAAAGTGTAGAAGGCAAAATTTGCGTAGATGGTAAAATCCTGCACAAAGGTAAAATTAGCATTTCCCCACTATTTTTTGTCTCCACCCTATTTTCCACCCTATTTTTGTCTCCAGTTTTCATTAAGTTGTCACTCCCCCACCTTGACATTGTTAATCTTCACGGCTATTTTAGATTTGTCGCTGTTCTGTTCTGTTTCCCGCCTTATCGCTAGCCAATGGGCTTTTTTAGATCAGCACACATTTAAATGAATTCATGTGTGTAGCTGAGCTACAGTCTATCTCTCTTCATCTGGATGAGCTGGTAGCTCTAGGAACTGCCCGTGTGGCTCCTATCAATTAGGTTCTTCTAGGCATACTTCTCATCTCAAGATGTCCATTCTCCAGCCAAGGTGACAGGTCTCTCTCTCCCCCCCCTCTCTCTCTCCACTGAACAAGAATTGGAGTTGCTTCGGAGCTGAACATGGCTCCCCCCAGTGTTCAAAAGCAAAGCTGAATACTTTTCGGCCTCTCCCACATCAGGCTTAAGAAAACGAGAAAGCTCTTCTAAACTATACTACCTACAGCCATTGTTCTCAAGGAGATATGCTCAGTGCCCTGGGATGACTGTCAGCAAATATCCCGTGCATTGCTTTTTTAATCTGAGATTCTCAATAAGATTCTCACTTTTCAAGGCTGCCAGCCATGGAGCCAAGCCTCCCTAAAATAAATCTTCAATTGTTGTTGTTGTTTGGCACTTGAACGCCTTTGTACAATCATGTATTCAAACTTTCTAATGTAGCCAATGCATGGTACTAGTGATACACAAGTCCCACCCAGCCAGTCTTACGAATGTTTAAGAGGACTTTAAAGTAACTAGAATTGAATAGTGCAATCACCAACAAAAGCAATGCTATGAATTATCCAGAGCTAAGGTCCAGAAAAGAGAGTTGATCCAGCCTTATCATTTCATCAGGGTTGTGTATCATTTGTTACAGTGTAAAAATGCTTGGGACAACCACAGAAAAGAAAAAATCAACACCGTGAAAGATCCCTGTAACGAGATGACCGTATGTATATATATAGTAATACTTAAATAACAAAGTAGAATAGCTCAAAAACACTAAAAAAGTTGTAAACTAATCCAAAGGAAAATAATAATTTAACAAACTTAACAAATGACTCCGAATACCAAAATTAACTACCAAAACAACCTTGACGAGTTGCCAGCTAAAAATCTCGTTTCACCACAGAGCTGGTTTCTTCACCAAAGGGTGCTCATAACATCTATTTTTAACTACATTTTCCAACTAAACCTTTTCAAACATGTCAAGTAAAATGAAACAAGGAACTAGGACATGCACTGTAATATGATAGATCCTTACTGTATCTGGAAGTAGCATTGATTACTAAGCTGCCATTTCCTAGTTTGTTGGGAGGGGGGGATGAACTGTTGACCTTTATTATGTCATATGACCCTGCTGTTGCAAGCTCTGGAGGGTCCTGCCTCACAAAGTCTGAGAATGTCCGCATCATGGCTTTGATCCAACTTAAGTTCGGGAGCAATCCAAACCCAAGATTCCCCGGGATGAGCGGAGACTGGAATTGCAGAATCTCCAGCTCTCCCAGCTGAGCTCAACCAGGGCTATACCAGCTGAAGTCCCTCATCCCAGTCAGCATATGTCCTCCATCCCAAAGGGTGTGTGTGTGTTTTGGAGGGTGAGGAGAATTACCACTATTTCAGACTTCGTTCAATTGAATCATGTGACCTAGTAACCTGGTGGGGTGGTGAATTCCGTTTCGCCGCTTGCCCTGCCACTGCCGCCTTGCTGCCCATCCTGCCGCCTCTGCCACTGGCAGAGAAGCAATGCCAGCATTGGTGCCGATTTCAGGTGAGATCTCACCGATTTGGGGTGAGAGATCTCGTGCTGCACAAGAGAGCTTGCCCAAAACCAGAGCTGCTGTTGCTTCTCTTCCAGCAGTGGAAATTGCAGGACAGTTGGAGCTCTGCCTTGCGGGCTTCTGCTGGTGGGAGCCTCACTCTGCCTAATGGCTGCATCAACCCTGGGTGGAGATTGTGTTTTTGTGGAAAACCGAACATACCCCATTTCTGATCCCACTGCAAGTACAGAACTGTCAGAGGAACAGTGATGATGGAGGGGCTTTCTCCTGCTGCCCTGGAGTGTCCCCCAGTGCTGGAGCTCACTCTCTGCCCCTGGTTAGGGAGGTCCACAGTACCTTCAGTTGCCATTCTAGGGAACATAGGATTGTTTCCTAACCAGGCTGGATCCAACCCACAAAAAAGTGAAGGCATCTCCCGGTTCTTGTGCATGCCTATTTGTCCAGAAACGTAAAGCAGTCCCGATTCTTATCTGCCTTGTGCTGTACAATAATGTGTGTGGTGTGTTTTTTTAGAAAAAATAAAAATAAAATAAAAATCTCAACATTTGCTTTTGGAAAAAAAACAGATCAGGGCTATTTTTCACAGCTGACAGCACCTTATGCATACATTATTTCCCTTTATACTTGGACACCTTCAGTTCTGCGGTTCCAAGCATGAAGAATTAAGTGGTGTGTCATTAGATGATAAGTCTACTAATTCATATCCCTTCTGGCTCTTAGTTTGCAGCAATGCAGCAAACATCTCCTTGGTGTCCTCTTCAAAGGTTATTCCATGGCTCTTCACGAAGAAGTGAATGGAACTGTATTCATTGTCACTAAATAGCATCTCATTCACATAACCCTTAAGATGGAAAGGTATTCTGTCCCCGTGACTTTTCTTTTGATTTGGGACAGGTGGAGTCATGTTTGATTTGGCTCTCCCAGAGGAATGGCATGCAAGCGCTTTTTGATGGAATTCTAGAGATGGTGGGAAATCTAGTTTCATGTCAAAATGGACTGACTGAATGGGAAAGGCCACAGTGTAAATATGCATACCAATTACTCCATGGCCCAAAGGGCTGCAGCCACAATGCATCTATTTTCCAGTTGCGTTGTGGGTTTTCAGAGCTGGATCAGGCATTGTCAGGGAATGGTCTGAAGATGAGGACGGGATGGGGTGCATTCTATGGCCGACCAGCTTCTCTCCGATCGAGAGCTGGAGGGGGAAGATGTGCCCCCCTTATCCACAGCGTGTTCAGAAGGAGAGAGAGAGAGAGAGAGAGAAAGAGAGAGAGAGAGAGAGAGAGAGAGAGGAGCTGAACAGCTTAGGGAGGAGTTACCCAGTTACGAGATAATGACAACAGAACCAGAAGGGAGGGGGCAGCTAGTTGAGACACCACTGGAGAGCGTGGGGGACCCCCCTCAACACAGACTTGGAGGTCCGAATGTATCAGAGAGCAAAGGAGTCAGAGGGAGGGAGGGAGGGACTTCCCGTTGGTGCCCAAAATGCTACAGAAGTTGGAAGGAGGATTAACTACCCAACTGCACTCCTTGCGGAGAGCTGTGTATTTGTGCTCACAACATGATGCTGTCACAAAAGGACTATAAATCTATCAACTGCTTGTTAATTCTTATTTGTGAAGTTACTGAAGGGAGGGGAGGACTCCCCACACCATGTGCAATGGATCCTTCCTGGCAGCAGTCGCTCTGAGCTCATAAGGACAGAAATGGGGCACGGCCAGACTGGAGATCTGTAGGGTGGCTTCAACCCAGAGTTCCCCTGATCTCACTGCCACCACTTTGTACTTTCCCCATTCTCATCCTGATGATCAAAGCACTGCAGCTTGCCCCTTGATATATATATATGTGTGTGTGTGTGCAGGGTGGTGGTGGTAAGGAGTACACATTATCTAGTGTTGTAATGTTGAAATATATTTGTCTGCGAGCTCTTTAGATGTCATGTAAAATATAGAAAGTGACAGGGAGCAATCTCACTGTTCTGCCCAGTCCTGAGTTTCACTTGTTTGTTGAGTGTGTGAATGGGCTTGGTACAGCATGCAATGATAAAGGAGCTAAAAACATTTCTTGGCTCCTGTAACTATGATTGCTCTTTATATGACATGGTAGGAACTACTTTTGCATGATTCTCTGTTGTTGGCGATATTTCAGCTTCTGTTACAGCCCGAGTTTCTTTGGGTTAGCTGATACGGGTGGGGGATCCCAATTAAGCCAGATGGCACGGCATTGGATTTCAACCAAAAGGTCGTATTATTTTAGAGGAATGTTCATTTTAGTTACTTTTAAACCAAATGCACGTGCAAAATCAAATGATACCGGGCTATTTATCAAAAGTTCGAATTACACCTTTCTGATGAAGGTATGAGTAATAGCTCAACTTGCACTAACATCACTCATGGGCTACTCAGCAGCATATTCAAAGATGTTTGTTTGCAATCATTCAAAGCTAATTTGCTTCAAGACCCTCAAAAAGAGCTGTCATGACTCTGGTTCATAATATTCCCACCTGCAGGATTTTAATTACACCCCTAAGCCACTCATTGGCCTGATTCTCATGTTACTTTTTGATGTGCTTACTTTTTCCTGGGACAATTTTAGTGTGTGTCAGTTTTGCATGGCGAGTATTTCAGTTCAGCTATGCTCTCACTTGCTGGCATTTGGTGTTTGTCATGTTAAGATGAGTTGTGGATTTCAGTGGGTTTCCCCCCCTCTCTTATAGGAAAGAGTAGGTTTTCCAATCCTAAAACGAGATGTTCACCATGTGAAAACCGATGCCGAAAAAGTGAAAAAGGAACTATTTCAATAAGTAACATGAGATCTGGGCAAAAGCCTGGCTGCTTGAAAATTAGGTTGAACTTCAAAGCTCCGTACAATACAAAGGAGCAATGAATGAGCAGGCAGTATGATATACTTGTAGCTAGTTGGCTATAGTTAGCATACCAAGGAGAAGGCAATGCCACTAGGTTTTCTCCTGGCTTGCATAAAGAGGAAATTTGAGACAAGGAGGAATAATTTAATCACATGCCCATCCACCCCCAGTCTGTATACCAAAGTAATACAGCCCTAGTCAGTGTAGTGAGGTTTTTTAATATTTGTGTACTCACATTGATTTCTGCCAGGAGTTTCGTGAAGGCATATTGTAAATTGGACTGGATGAAACAAAAACCAGAGGAGGCCGATATTATCAATTATGGTTGTATGTGTGTAATTATTATTATTATTATTATTATTATTATTATTATTATTATTATTATTATTATTTAATATTTATACCCCACCCATCTGGCTTGGTTTCCCCAGCCACTCTGGGCAGCTTCCAACTGAATATTAAAAACAATACAGCACCAAACATTAAAAACTTCAGTTGTTTTTTTAAAAGTAAAATAGCTTCTTATTGCCTTGACATCTGCTGGGAGGGTGTTCCACAGGGCAGGCGCCACCACCGGGAAGGCCCTCTCCCTGTTTCCCTGTAACCTCACTTCTTGCAGCGAGGGAACTGCCAGAAGGCCCTCAGAGCTGGACCTCAGTGTCCGGGCTGGACGATGGGGGTGGAGATGCTCCTTCAGGTATACAGGACCGAGGTCGTTTAGGGTTTTAATGGTCAGCACCAACACTTTAAATTGTGCTCGGAAATGTACTGGGAGCCAATGAAGCTTTGTCAGGATGGTGATATAATATATTGGCGGCCACTCCCAGTCACCAGTCTAGTTGCCACATTCTGGATTAATTGCAGTTTCTGAGTCACCTTCAAAGGTAGCCCCATGTAGAGTGCATTGCAGTAGTCCAAGTGGGAGATAACCAGAGCATGCACTGCTCTGGCAAGACAGTCTGTGGGCAGGAAGGGTCTCACCCTGCATACCAGATGAAGCTGGTAGACAGCTGCCCTGGACACAGAATTAACCTGCACTTCCATGGACAGCTGTGAGTCCAAAATGACTCCCAGGTGGCGCACCTAGTCCTTCAGGGGCACATTTACCCCATTCAGGACTAGGGAGTCCTCCAAACCAGCCTGCCCCTGTCCCCCAAGAACAGTACTTCTGTCTTATCAGGATTCAACCTCAATCTGTTAGCCACTATCCATCCTCCAACTGCCTCCAGACACTCACACAAGACCTTCACTGCCTTAACTGGTTCTGATTTAAAAGAGAGGTAGAGCTGGGTATCATCTGCATATTGATGAACACCCAACCCAACCCCCAGATGATGATGATGATGATGATGATGATGATGTGTGTGTGTGTGTGTGTAAGCAAGGGAAGTGTAATGTCAGTTCATGAAAACATACTGTATGGTGCTTAAGTGTATATTTCCAGAGGCAGGGAGAAGGAATTAACACATGAAAGAATCTAAACATGACTGAGACCAGTGTCACTTAGGGGCATCACAGCAGAACCTTTCCCCTCAAACCATAGCCGCAAAGACTCTGCAATAGTTCCATTCAACCCAGTGTGTGCCAAATTAACATGTGGAGATAGTTAAGAATATTGCAATATGTTGTCCAACATGATGACAACTTTTGAATTATGCTGGATTAAAATGTCATTCTATGGACGTAAACATTCATGCCTGAATAATAACACATATATTGAGCATGGGCAAGTACATGTGAATTTGTGGATGAGCATTAGTTAAAGAGAAAGTGGGATCAATATGGATGACACAATCTAAATCCACACGAATGGTCTCTCCTCTTCACCCTTTCTGGTTTAGTGCTAGAGTCACTGAAGGGATGATTCTAGCTGGACACAGCACTGATGTCTGTAATACAAGTAAGGTAAAATGGTAAAGGACCCCTGGATGGTTAACTCCAGTCAAAGGTGACTATGGGGTATGGCACTCATCTTGCTTTAGGCCGAGGAAGCCAGCCTTTGTCCACAGACAGCTTTCTGGATCATGTGGCCAGCATGACTAAACCATTTCTGGCGTAATAGGACACTGTGACGAGTGCCACAGCACACGGAAACGCCGTTTACCTTCCCGCCACAGTGGTTCCTATTTATCTACCGGTACTTGCACTGGCACGCTTTCAAACTGCTAGGTTGGCAGGAGCAGGGACAGAGCAACGGGAGCTCACCCCATCGCGGGGATTTGAACTGCCGACCTTCTGATCGGCAAGCCCAAGAGGCTCAGTGGTTTAGACCACAGTGCCACCCACATCCCTTGTAATACAAGTGGACATTTACAGCACTCATTAAAACATTGTATGGTATTAGGGAGGTTCCATTATACATATAGGATAATTCAGTATTCACATATTTCAAGGGGAAGGAGTAGGTCCTGGGGCCAGTGATTTCTCCTTAGAAGCCAGTGATTTCTCTATAGCCATAAGCTCTCATGGAATTTTCCTTTGTCAGAGTTGTTCAGCCAACTTTAATTTTGCCTAACTGCATTTTGGCACAACTGCACATCCTTACTGCTTCTTATAGGACAAGCATTAATTTCCTAGCTGGATTACAGGAATAATATGCCAATCGATCCATCTAAAAGTGAACATGCAGTCCTTCTAAAATTGCCTTTAGCACAAAAGGCAACGTACAGGCGCTTGTTCATTCACTCCCATTATGAGGCAGAGTGAGGAACTTGCCTGAGACAGCAGAATTTGCCTGTCTTGGAAGGACAACAATTTGTTATTTAATTTGCGATTATTGTGTGTGTGTGTTTTTTTTTTTTTTTTTTGCTTGCAGGAAGCAGGAGAGGTACTTGTGGAGTTTTCTGCCTCAGTTGCCAAAAGAACTTGGTTGGTATTGGGAATTTTGCACCTTGACTTCTCCAGGGGGGACAGGGTGTCATCAGACTCAGGCAGCAAACTGTCTTGGTCCAGCCAGGCTCATTCATAAAACAGGTATCTCTTTAGAATGCTAGCAATGTGGTTCTAAAGGGAAGCAAGATGCTCCTAACACACTGTTCTCCATGGCAGATCTGGCTTGCAATCTTTCAGGGTCTTTTATATCAGATACGTAAACCTAAAACAGGATTGGAAAGAAACTGCAATCTTGCTAGGTTATGAGTTTTTTAAACTCAGCCATGGCTCTTTGCCTTTCTACAAGGTAGCTATTTTGGTTACAAAAACCTTATATCTAGGAATTGTGCTTTAGCCATAGGGAACTAATTTTAGGCAAAGGCAAATAAATAATTGGTGTGTGTGTGTGTGTGTGTGTGTGTATAAAATCACACCCTCTCTTTTAAGCATTTTTATTATAAAAACCGCATTTGTCAAATACTATATTTAAACTTGCGTGCAAGGATTAGCATTTCCAAGAACAAGTGTGGTCTGGGGTTTTTGGATGCAATCCTAGGCACCCTTAATTGGGAGCAAGTCCCACCGAATCACATGAGCCTCTCTTCTAGCTCGCAAGCATAAGATCTGGTTGCATGCTTGTAATCCTTAGCGCAATTCTTTGGAACTAAACTCCGTCGAAATGAGTGCAGCTTTCAGAACATTCCTGAGGATTGGATGGATTTGGTCGCGTCATTCAGTCGCGGTTTCAAAAGCCATTGCCATTGTCTTCAACAGAAACAAAATTGCATACAGCACCAGCTGGAATGCCATAGTCCAGGGTAACCAACCTGGTGCTCTCCAAATGCTGTGGACTACAGTTCCCATTAGCCTCAGCCAACATGACCAATGGCCACGGATGGGGGAGAGTTACAATCCACAGGAACTACCCCTGCCATAGCTTCTATGTTAGACCTACCAATGTTTTTAATAAAACAACAAGGTTGCTTTCTAGATGCCACAGCAAGTGGGAATACCGTACAAGCAGTGTAAACATTATCATCGGCCAGTACAGTGGTACCTCGATTTACGAATTACTCGACATATGAATTTTTCGACTTACGAATGAAAAAAGTGCCCGCACGCCTACATCCGTTGGCGGTTTTAGATGGGGTTTACTCGACTTACGAATTTTAGATGCAGTTTACTCGACTTACGAATTTTTCATTTCCAATGCATTCCTATGGGGAAATTGCTTTTTTCGACTTACGAATTTTTCGACCTATGAATGTGCATTCGGAACGGATTAAATTCGTAAGTCGAGGTACCACTGTAGTTCCACCACTACATCCTGAAGTATATATTATGGGGGGATATATATAGAACTTTTGGCACCTACCATTTATCGTAGTATAGGTGCTGTTTGATATGATGGTTTTGGTCACATGTTGCTGTTATTAGAGAGTGGGCGCAGGATCTTCCTTTGCACAGTAATGGTAGGTTGGGCCCGAATGGAGAAAAGTTCAGTGACTGTATTCACACCGCCTACATGCCCTCATGCTCTTCCGGGCAGTAAGTATCCACGTTATGAGCACAGTCTGCCGTCACGAAGACCAAAAATACCTTGGATGCAAGTCACAAACAGATACAGAAAATAATTTTATATTTTCCCCCATTATGATGCGAAGTCCCTACACACCTAGAGAATTCCATGTTTGTAGTGTTTATGGTGTTTTGATTTGCTGGAAGCTGACCAGAGTGACTGGGGCAACCTAGTCAGAGTGATGGCATATAAACAACAGCTCCTTCTCCTCTTTCTTCACATGAAGGATTCGCCAAAATCCACTGCTTGCATGCAGATCCGTTCACACATTGGAACACAACAGAGCTATGGAGCTCAGCACTAGAAGGGCCATGGCTCAGTTGTAGGTCATCTGCTGGCATCTCCAGGTAGGGCTGGGGGCAGGCAGGAATCCCCACCTGAAACCCCTGAAAACTGGTACCAGTCTAGGGTTGTTGCATTTCAAGAAGTAAAATTCAGGACACAAATATTGTTGAGCTTTTTTTTTTTTTTTAAGGAAACTCAATCAACCTCAAAATCCCGGACATTCTGCCGAAATTTTGGGCGTCTGGCAACCCTGCAGTAGACACTTCTGAGCTAGAGAAGCCATTGGTCTCACTTGGCTCCAATGTCCCTAAGTAACAAACAGGTTCCCAGGGATTGTGAAATCTTTAGAACAAGAAAGCTCACAATTATTTGGAGCAGCGGATATAAAATATTGTGGGATACGTTTTTTGTTTTTTATTTCCCTTTACAATGGAATCCCTTTAAGGTGTAGAAATGTAAAGTCACACTTATTTACATTGCACCTAGAGAGGGCTTCAGAATGGTGTGTGTGTGTGTGTGTGTGGTGTGCATGCATGAAAGACATTATTAAGAACCCCCCCCCCCCCCCCGCTTAAATAATGTGAAGGGTCTGGCTCAGCCAGACAAAAACCAGGAAATTTGCAGTTCTGCCTGGCACTTCATTCTCTGCTCACCCCTTTGTGCTTTCCCTTCCTCTCAACAATGGGCATGATATGGGGATGAAGCTTTAGCCTTACCTTTGAATTTCCTGGCTTTTGTCACGTTTAAGCCAGACTGTTGGCGTTATTTAAATGCAGGGCTTCTCTTCCTCGCCCCCTCCACCCCGTTATTTAATGTTATTTTTAACTGACCTATCTTGTTAACCTTGGGAGGGACATTGCTCTGGAGCTGAACGCCATTCAAGCAATAATAGCTCGACAACTCACTCCCTGTGGACAGCTCTGCAGAGGCTGTCTGGGTTTTTTTTTTCCCTTCCCCTATTTTATTTTATTTTCTTTAAAAAAAAACACCCGTCTCTATTCAGAGCAGAGTCACCGGCTAGTCCTTCTCTTTGCATCTGTGCATGGAGCTTCTCTTCTAAGGAGCAGTTTTAGCAGAGGGAGTCCCAGACAATGGAAACACCCAGAGTCAAAAAGAAGGGGCTGCCTCCACACTAATTAAAACAAAGCTCGTTTGTATAAACCAGGTCTCCTCCCTCCCTCCCTCCCCACACCCCCAAATGAAAGTGGGCAAACAAACATTAGGCTTTTCTCTCCACACCGAGCCCTATAAGCTGCAGGGAGCTATATTTTTTAAAAAATATATAATTAAAGCAAATGCCCCTTTTGCTTATTATGCTGTGCTTGCCAAAGTTGACTCCGGCAGAACCTGCCAAATGTGAACTTTAAATCTAGTATGCCCGGCCCGTTTCCAAATGTTGTCATGCTCTCTGGTGTGTGTGTGTGTGTGGGGGGAGAGCAAGCTCTGAACGCCCCACATCCAAAGCATTAGCAACTTGCACAGCTATGATAACCTTTCCGCAGTTTCTATGTCAGCATTTCGATCAGGCCTCAGACAATTTGAGACCAACTTTTGGAGGCTGACCTGTAGTTTGACTGCGAAATGTGTTTAAAGTAGAGAAAGGCAAGGAAGCCTGAAAAAAATGTTCATTTTAGTAACAGTATAGCACTTAGCAAATGCGCATGCTTGCTACTAATTCAAGATGTTCTATCAAAGGGATGAGAAATGCGCAAACATGCCTATGATATATACGTTCTTTTGTTAATAGCATATTGCGTTACAAAGGACAGGTGAGGTTCATTCGATTTATCCAGGCCTCTCTCTCTCTCTCTCTCTCTCTCTCTCTCTCTCTCTCTCTCTCTCTCTCTCTCCATTCTGATTTACTGGTGTCCATGCTGACTTCTAATTAATGAACACTGTGCTCTTGGTTCTTTTATTAGTCACCGTACCTCTTCTTTTTATTTTGTTTTTTTCGTTTTTGTTTCATCTGATTCCTTAATGTAGATTTATTATTTCAGCCCCGTTTCTGGTGATCAAGAGGAAGCATAACTCAGTGCAAAAGGGAGCAGAGGCAAAGCCAGGGGCAAAGCATAAAATGAAATTAGAAACTTTAAGGCTGGAATGAAAGCCCACCCCCCCATCCCCATTAGGGTTGAAATCATGCTTGCAAAAACTTTGCTTAAACGTGAGTTGGACTCCCACCAGAACTTTGAATTTCAGACTCCTTTGAACTTCTGAGGGGGGCTGAATTTGAATCCCAGGGTCCAAACTTGCCTGGAGTTTCTTTTCATATATGTAACTGGTTTTATTTTTCCTCTCCCAGCTGAATTTGATTGTCAAAGAGCTCAGGAGTTATCAATCTTTTACGGCATCGCCAGTCTAGGATCCTTCTCTTCCCACAGGGCAATATAAATGTTCAGAGAACCCTTGCATTCTTCTCTCTCCCTTCCAGAGATGCTTCTGCAAATAGCCTCCATCTGCGTCTGCACCTTTCCACTCTTCAAAATCATAATGCAAGATCACTTGTGTCAAACAGTCGTTTCCTCATGCACCTGAGGCTTCGTGAGGAGTGGAGGCATTTCAGAAGTCACAGGATAGGGAAGCAGATATAATAATTTTTGCTTTTACTTTTTTTTGTTTTCATCCTTTGGTTTTAATAGGTAGAGGCGGAGAAGAAATTCAATTGACATCACCTTTTAATACAAACCTAGTTTAGACTTCCCAAAACAATATGTGAAACAAAATGCAGCCGTCCTTCAAAATTCCCACCAGTCTGAATGCTGCTGTGGATTTCTGCAGCCCTCAGATCCATATATTTTTTTTTTGGGGGGGGGGGGGTTTGCATTAAAATGCAAATATTAGTAAACCAAAACAATAACCCCTGTGTCAGGGCCGTCTTAAGGGGACCGGCCACCCTGGTGCGATGATCCCTCGGCGCCTCCTGTGGGCCGCCTCTCCGCCCACCTCCCTCCCGCGCTGGCCGCCCCTCGGGAGGGGGGGTGGGTGAGCGGTGGATGAGGGTGTGGCGCTGCAAGCCGGCCGCCCTCCGGAGCCCCAGCTGGAGCGCTGGGAAGGGCGTGCAAAGCCCCGCGCCACTCCAGCGCCACGCCCCTCATCCCCCGATGGGGAAGCCAGCGCGGGAGGGAGGTGGGCGAGCGGGGGATGAGGGGCGTGGTGCTGGAGCGGCATGGGGCTTTGCGTGCCCTTCCCAGCGGGGGATGCGGCGGCCGCGGATTGGGGAGGGGGCGCCTGGTATGCCGGCGGGCTCGTGGAGGCGCCCCTGGGGGGCCTGGCGCCCTGGTGCACCGTGCCACCCAGCCCCTATGATGAGACGGCCCTGCCCTGTGTTACATTAGGCATTAGGCAGCAGAAATGTGTTCTTCTTGTTGGTATCCGCCTGTCTCTAACGACAATGGAGTGTCCGCCTGGGGGTGAAGTCAAACTGCTGGAGAATCACAGCACCTGATGTGGCTGCAGAGAGCACTAACTTGTAGCTGCTACCACCCCTGTTGCTTTTCCTGAATTTACAGCACTGAAGTGACCTCTCTGGGGTGCAAGCCTGGACAGTATGTATGGAGGTCCTGAGTTTCCCCCACCCCCACCTCAGCCTCGCTGATGTGATCCACAAGAAACCAGATCAATACATTTGGCACTAGCATGGCTGCAGGAGTTGTCAGAAGGAGGCATACAAGTCACCATCCAAACTTATTTTAAGAGAAATATGTCAAAATATCTTAAGAATTTTCATTTTTATTGTTGTTGAAAAATTCACAGTTGGCGAAATGTGGTGAAAAAATGAGAAACTGAGAGATACCGAAACTGAAATATTTGTCATCTGTCTATTCATTGGGTTGCTTGAGATGTTATTGGGTGAAGTTTTTTTAGCATGGAAGGGGGACTTTGGAAAGAAGTTGGAATCAATGGACTGTTCTCCAAATACTGAACCCAGAGGGATCTTAGTATAATCCTCCTATGAGCCGTATTGGGACATGTGCTTCTTATTCATTCATTAGCTAGAATTTGGGGCTGAGCAGTGAGCTGGCCAAGTTTGCTGATGATAATCAATTCTTCTAGGTGGTTATAACAAAAAAAAAAGGATTGCAAGGATGTCTCCACCTTCGTTGAATGGGCAATAAAATGGTAAATGAAATTCAGTGCATGCAAGTGTAAAGTGATGCACACTGTTGGCAAAAAAATCCTAATTTAGCACATGTACTCACATAGTCTGTTGGTGAATGCACGAGAGAAAGTCATAGCAGGTAGTTCAATGAAGATGTCAACCCAGTGTGCAGCAGCTAAGGAAAGAAAAGGTGAATTCCATGTTAGGGATCTTTAGTTAAAAGGAAAAGGATAGAGCCCCACAAACATTTCTGGAAATAACTTGAAGAAAAATCATTTCAAGAAGATATTGGTTATTTCCTCACCAGGCCATGTCTGATTGGATCATAAGTATGTTAGGCTACCCGCCAAAATATAGGTAAAGTGTTCTGTTTATTTATGAGTTAATCTATCTTCAGAAATAAGGTATCCAGCAGCTGTGAACACACAATCCCAGTTTCTCTCCAGTCAGAAAAGCAGCCCCATTCTTTCTCGCTATTCTCACTTCAACATGACTCCTTCTTTGGAGTCTCCTTCTTTGGAGGTCTTTAAGCAGAGGCTTGACAGCCACCTGTCAGGAATGCTTTGATGGTGTTTCCTGCTTGGCAGGGGGTTGGACTGGATGGCCCTTGTGGTCTCTTCCAACTCTATGACTCTATGATTCTATGATTCTATGACCTAGCAACAGCAATGGCAGAACAATGGTAGAAGGAAGACATAGCACACACACACACACAGAGAGAGAGAGAGAGAGAGAGAGAGAGAGAATGCAGCTTGGGGAAATGTAGTTTTTGCAAATCCCTTGGACAAACTACATTTCCCATGTAGCAGATGGGAAGCCGGAGAATGGTAGTAATGAGGGACTCTGGGGCCCGGTTCAAATAGGATGGGTGACTTTGCCAATTTGTGTTTCTTTCAGTTACTCATTTTCCCACACTTGAGGATAGTTTGCCACATTTTCAGATCACTTCATAAATTCGCAAAAGAAGTCCTCATGTAAATTCACCCACATTTTCATGCAGATTTCTTCCCGTACACATGTTTGCTTGCAATTTTGCTCCAAACGTCTATTCTTGCAAAGCAATTACTACATTTAGTAATGGTATATTTATTTATAAAAAAATATTTATAGACCACCCCTCATGTAAAATATCAATACCAGTCACTAAGACGTGAATTTTTACGCACATTTTCATAGCAATATATGCATTTTCGTGCATAGTACTTGGTGATAGAATTGCATTGCAAAATTCAGAAAGCTGCAAATTTTGTGGTGTGACTGCGCTTCAGTTCTTGTATTGTTTTGGAAAGGGTGAAAGTTCACCTTCGAATGTGAATTGAATAAAATTTCTTCTCCATCCTTTAATTCAGGTGTGTGGGGTTGTATGTGTGTTAGAGGGGAATTATCCAAATTAAAATCCAAGCCGGAGAAGAATTTGGGACCTGTAATGCTCATCTTATACAGTGGGAGCTCTGGTTACGAACTTAATTCGTTCTGGAGTTCTGTTTTTAACCTGAAACCATTCTTAAGCTAAGGTACCACTTTAGCTAATGGGGCCTCCCACTGCTGCCACGCCGCTGCTGCGCAATTTCTGTTCTCATCCTGGGGCAAAGTTCTTAACCTGAGGTACTACTTCCGGGTTAGCGGAGTCTGTAACCCGAAGTGTTTGTAACCCAAGGTGTTTGTAACCCGAGGTACAACTGCAATTATATTGACTGTTGCCAGCACCTTGACACCCAAGCTTGGAATTATAAGATCAAAAATATCTCTACTTTGAAGGCTCGCTGTCTCCACTTCCCTTCTCATGGTCCATGTACCTAAAGTTCCAGTTACAGGTGGGTAGCCGTGTTGGTCTGCCATAGTCGAAACAAAATAGAAAATTCTTTCCAGTAGCACCTTAGAAACCAACTGAGTTTGTTCTTGGTATGAGCTTTCGTGTGTATCTGAAGAAGTGTGCATGCACACGAAAGCTCATACCAAGAACAAACTCAGTTGGTCTCTAAGGTGCTACTGGAAAGAATTTTCTATTTTGTTTCATGTACCTAAAGTCAGTTCCAAGATTGATGACCTGGTTCTGCCTTAATTACTCCAGCAAGATACCAGTATATTTGCTGGGGAGCTCTAGCCGTTTCTTACCCACGAGTATCCCAATACTGTTACAACAATTTTTGGCCATTTCTGCCGGTACAACTTTGATTTCTTTGCCTCTTCTAAAAATAGGGGGATTGTTGTAGGGGAGAAATGCTCTTGCTCTTTTAGCGATTGATTTTATTTAAAATTGATGCCATGCTCAAGTCCATTTAGGAAATTTGTTTCCTTTCAGTGAATTCTCTGAATTATTCCTTTTATGCTAAGCTCACGGTGTACTCTCATTCATGCTGAATAAGCAAGTCTGGATAGACGGCAGCAGTTTTTCTGTCACTCGGTGATTGATAGCAAGCACGACTTCCAGGCGATGCGGACTTTTCATTGACCTCTGCTAACTTTAGGTACTGGATTTGAATTCTAAGTCACGTCCTGCACCAGCAAGCATTTCAGAGCCTTGAATTATGTAACTGCGGTAGCTGCCGCCTGCATTTAAGGCACCTTCATGTAGATGGGCTGGGAGGTACAAATCCATGCACAGTGTAAGCACACAGAGTGAAGGCTGGTGTGCTTCCTATAAGCCAGGGACATTTAATTTACTTGCTGTTCTTTGGCAGTGGCAGGATGTTGTCACCTGTGCACTGCAGGAACCAGATGTGCAATGAATGCTTGTCTGCCTCCTTTAAGGCCATTGTGTAGACTCAGGAAAGAGATATTCCTACACCAAAAATTTCTGCCCTGTAGGATGGGGTTGGGGAATCCTTTTCATCCCTAGGATGGCATTCCCTCATGGGCAGCCTTCCAGGGGCTGCATGCCGCTGGTGGCTGGAGTAGGGCTGAGCAATATCTGGTTTTCACTTATCAAACCTTTATTAGGCATTTTACAAATAAAACCGTGAGAAAGAGAGTCACATACAAAGACCTTAAGATATATGCAAAAAGACGACAGTTGGGTACATATGCTGATTGTGTGTGTGTGTGTGTGTGTGTGTAATCTGGGACCAGCTAAACATCGTGATATATCGATACATCACAATGTCTGAAATAAGGATGGAGCTATTTAGTGGTACTGGCTGGCTTCCCAGTTTTTCCCGCATTGTGATTTTTTGCTGGCAACTGCTCTTGTGATTTGCTGCCCCCCCCCTTGCAGGAAGCAGGGGAGAGCTGAGCCAGCAGAGTTAACAGAGGTTGCAGGAATCGAGAGAAGCATTGGCTGGCTTCACGGTTTTTCCCACAAGGTGATTTTTGCATAGCCCCCCCTTCCCCATCATGATTCATGATACATTGCTATGAGGCATGGAGGCCACCCCCTGCAAGGCCCCGTTCCACCTGGCCTAGGGGGCAGGGCCCACACTCACCAGCCCTACTGAAGATGATCCTCATGAGGCCGGAGGAACACCGCCTGGCTATTGATTTATTGATTTAATATGCTGTACACCGCTTTGAGTTTTTTTTTTAATTAAAAATATAAAGCGGTATAGAAATCTAATAAATAAATAAATAAATTGCCAGGTCAAAAATTGTGAAACCTATGTCACGATATGGACTTTAAACCAGTTTGGGATGATGTATCAATATATCGTCCAGCCGTAGGGCGGAGCCAGAGGCACAAGTGGGCAGTGCGATGGGTGGGACTCTCACTGTTGTAAAGTGTCAGGGACTCGACTCAAGAGGGCGAGACGGATGAGGAGTGGTGGAGATCACTCGCCCATCCCCTTCTCCTGACGCTGGAGGAGAAGAAGAATGCAGCATTGATTTACAGCAGGGGTTTGAGGGGGCTGAGGAAGGAAATAGCTCAGAGAGAGACAAACAAAATAGTTGGGAAGTGTTAGAAGAAAAGGTGGGGGGAATTGCGACAGAGTAGGCAGCTGACACATCACTAGAGAGTATTTCTGATCCCCCTTCTCCCAGAACTCGGCATTCATTAAGGCTGCAGGTACAACGGAATCAGAGACATTTGGCCACAAGCAGCCACCGTAAAGGGAGATGCTGTTGCCGGGAAAGAGGGAGGAGGAGCCCAGTTTGGAGCAGTGCCATTTTAAGGCTTATTGCGTTCTTTTGTCTCTAGCTATTAGGATTGAATAAAGCTCATTAAAAAGGACTCTCCTTGTTTTCTCTGCTCTTGCTGCAACCGGGGGGGGGGGATAGCTTTCCCAGGGCCTTGACATAAAGTAGGCTAACTTTCAGCCACACAAAACTGGGAAGTTTCTGCATACGCACCTCTCCATCTTTCATCCAGGCAAGCACGATGCAATGCCATAGCTCATGGACACATTCCAGTTGACAAACTCACTCAAGGAGGGTGCAGAGCAGGACTGGTGAGGGTGGGGTCTGGCCCAAGGAGACCCCTGAGCAGGCAACATTTAGCTCCTAGGCCCCAGGTTCCCCGTCCCTGTTGCAGGCTGTGGCCTGCATCCCACCTGCACATTTCGAAGCTTGATGAATGCATATAAGGTTGCCTTGCAGCTATCAGCCTAACTCAGTGCTGTCAGTTGTGAATGGTATAGCTGCTTCTGGCGAACCAGAGCAGCGCACGGAAACGCCGTTTACCTTCCCGCCGGAGCGGTACCTATTTATCTACTTGCACTTTTGACATGCTTTCGAACTGCTAGGTGGGCAGGAGCTGGGACCAAGCAACGGGAGCTCACCCTATCGTGGGGATTCGAACCGCTGACCTTCTGATCAGCAAGCCCTAGGGACCTACTTCCATGTATTTTGAGAGATATCCCTTTTTTTTCCCAAAACATGTGTGTCATTTATGGTGGGTGGGACCTAGATGCATTCTCTATCTGCGTTCAAACTGTAAACTGTGTGTGGCAGGGGTAGGCAGAACTCAGAATTGGATGTACTTGTATATCCTTGGGTGAATTGCAGTAGATCTCCAAATATATCTCACTCCTGTGTGTGTGTGTGTGTGTGTGGTTGTTTTTTTAACAAGAGAAGCAACAAAATGGCTACCCATCACCACCATTATCCTACATAATGCTTCTGAAATGAAGGAAGCTCATGGTAACCACGAGTGTATTTTTGTATGGGAGGGCTAGGAGCTCTGTTCAGTTGTGGCCCTCAGAAAACAACCCTTGGCTTAGAATGGAGAAATGGTAGCTGTACCATTAGTATAAAATATAACATAGGGTGTGTGCATGTGTGTATAAGTCACTACTGGACCAACTAGCTGAATAAGAATAGGAAAGTTTGTTTTCTTCTGCTCTGGAAGGTAGGACTCGAACCAATGACTTCAAGTGGCAGGAAAGGAGATTCCGACTAGATATATGGAAGAACTTTCTGACAGCGAGAGCTGTTAGGCAGTGGAACGGTCTCCCTCGGGAGGTTGTGGACTTTCCTTCCTTGGAGGTTTTTAAGCAGAGGTTGGATGGCCATCTGTCATGGGTGCTTTAGCAGAGATTCCTGCATTGCAGGGGGTTGGACTGGATGACCCTTGGGGTTCCCTTTCCAAAACTTAATGTTATATGATTCTAAGACTTCACAGAACAGCTTTGCATTATTTTACTGTGAAGTAAACCACACTGGAATTTTACAGAATGCAGAACCAAATAAGCTAAAAGAAAAACAGCAGCCTCCGAACTTTAATTAAATTATTGTTATTTTGTTCTGTAAACATATTACGCGACCAGCAGGAAGTGATGCAACACTAAACCAAGTTATCAGCGTACCAGGGAATTCTCCCAGTGTGAGAAGTGGCCGGTGACAATATCCAGCACTGTGTCCTACGCAGCTTACAGTACAGTTAGGCAAACTTACTTGGTGTGACATCCTCTATAAAACAGTGTTTGCTAGTGGAGTGAAACAAGCTGTGATTTCAGTGCCTCTTGCCCTTCTCCTGAATATGCCTGTCAGCTGCACCCCCCCCCAAAAAAAACCACATGCCAACATTTAATGAAAACAAGAAAGGAGTTGGGGGGTACCTTCCTATTCCAACAGAGGTGTGACTGTCAAAGCATCTCGCAACACATTGCAGGTTTAAAGTAGAAAGCACGGTTTTAATGGACCCGAAGATACGATGATCACAGGCAGTATCTCTTCTGCTCCAGCCAGAATTACTGAGATCACAGTTCCCATTGCAGCTCTTTAGATTGCAGCCCGTACATTTTGATGTAACCCTACCAGGGTAGCTGAAGATATCTAAAGCTTGAGGATTTATTAGATGTGAATGTACATTGTGTGTGTGTGTGTGTGTGTGTGTGTGTGTGTGTGTGTTTTGTTTTTACTGGTCTGCTGCCAGTAAATAAGCCACCAACCCTCTGGCTGAGTGTCATTTGATAGGAAAAGGCTGGGATCACAAGGAAGCCTTCTGTCTTCTCACAAAAAAAAGAACAGGAGGAGGGGGAAAGTGCTGAGGTAAGCAGTGTCAACCCCAGCTGCATCAACATGATGGTGGGAAGACAAATGAGAGCTTTCACTGCTGGATATGGGGGGATAGAGAGCCCACAGCTCTGAAAACCCTCTTCATATTCCTGAAACAGCTGTCATAACTGAAACTGCCAGGGACTGCTTTTTAAATGACTCCCTTTGATAAGAATTCTCTCACCAACCCTTTCTTCCAGCTTATAAACACACTTGCAGCAACACGTAGCTCATCGGAGAGGTAGCTGGAGACTTGAATCGCACTCGGCTCCTCTCTTTCTCCTCTCATCCTCAGCCACAATTATCACGGCCTACTACAACGGCAGCTCCCAGCTTCATTTCCCAGGGCAGTCATCTTTGGGGCTTAAGGTCTAAAATCAGATGTCCTAAGAAACCAAGCTTTCTTGGAAATCCACCATCCTTATCCTTAAGGCCTATCTTTTTGCATCTCAGAGATGTAGGAGGTGGTTAGCCTTTCTTACTACCTCACATGTGCCAGGGCTGAGCTGTGAGCTTGAAACTTTTAAGGCTTAGTTCTGGTGACACTCCCCTGCTTACATGAAAACTGTGCTCTCCTGCGATACATTTAAAATGCCCCCTACCCCAATTCTGGGAACTGTAAAAGGTTAAGTCCAGTCAAAGGCAACTATGGGGTTGCGGCACTCATCTCGCTTTCAGACTGAGGGAGCCGGTGTTTGTCCACAGGATATGAAAAAAAGGCAACACGTGGACCAAATAATGTAGGGCAAAATGTTTCTTATTAATATCAAATAATATGCAGCGAATTTTCTTTATAATGTCAAATAATATGCAGCGAAGACAGCAAATAACCTTCTTCAGTCCATAACTTACGTAAGGAGCATGTATATTAAGTTATGAACTGAAGAAGATTACACCAAAACAGTGTACTTATCCGGAATGCTATCTTTGATGCATATTATTTGACATTATAAAGAAATTTCGCTGCATATTATTTGATATTAATAAGAAACATTTTGCCCTACATTATTTGGTCCACGTGTTGCCTTTTTTATATCCTGCTTGTAGTTTGCAACACAGGGGTATCCTTTTTGGTGTTTGTCCACAGACAGCTTTCCAGGTCATGTGGCCAGCAGGACTAAACCGTTTCTGGTGCAACCAGAGCAGCGCATGGAAATGCTGTTTACCTTCCCGCTGCAGCAGTACCTATTTATCTACTTGCACTGGCGTGCTTTCAAACTGCTAGGTTGGCAGGAGCTGGGACAGAGCAACGAGAGCTCACTCTGTCGTGCGGATTCGAACCACCGACCTTCCGATTGGCAAGCCCAAGAGGCTCAGTGTCTTAGACCACAACGCCACCCATGTCCCCCCTCTGGGAACTGTAGCTTACCCATCACATGTAGTCTGTCATTTCCAGCACCTTTAACTGACTCCCATTCCCAGGGTTCTTTGCAGCAAGATATGTCCTTTAAATGTATGGTGTGTATACCTCCTAAGATCCCGATAGCGGCGATTTCTCTCCTGCGTCAACCCTACCTTGTGCAGCCCTTCATTAAATGTGTTAAATGAGCTACCATGGCTCTTGTTACTAAAGGCAGTGACTCACTGAACAGAGGACAATGGAATCGGCAAAACGAATGAATGTAAGAAAAAGCAATGGAACTTTTTGCAAAGTTAGGTTGGCCCGTCCCAGGGTTCCTTTCCAGGAAGGCATGTGGTGGTTTGCTCAGAGATGAAATGCGATGGCGTTCGCTCTGCTCGGTGCCTGTGATCGTGATCCGCTAAGTGTCAAGGAGCCGTGGAGGCAGAGGACGGTGATGTGTGTCTGGGCAAGCACAGTGAGGTGTTTTGCCAGCGAGACAAACTTGAGACGGGGGCAGCTTTCGTGCCACGGGGCCCGCCAGTTCCTTGTGCCTGTTGCCTGGGCAATGACTGGGGGATTATGAGGAATGTTTGGAGACGATGGCCTTCTTTGGGGCTCATGGATAGGAGCAGGAGGGGGTGGATGGCTTTTGTCTATCTGTTTCTTCTTTTTTATATTCAACAGATTAGACAGGCGGGTTGCTGTGGCGACGACACGGAGGAGGTCTCCGGCACACCTGCACCACAAACAAGGAGTCCCGCCAACATGGGACTTACAGAGTCCTGGAGGCAATTTTTTAGCTGTGGGAAACACAGACAGGAAAGAAGTGGGAGGAGGAAGGAGAAGGAGAGGTACACAGACAAGAAAAGGGAAACCGGGGCACTGTCTGTCGAGGTTCACAACGTACTCCTTGTTTACAGCACTGCCTTTTGCACACAGACTTTGCACATGACCATCCTAAAGCTGCCGCCCCAAACAAGTCATAGGTCAGAGCAGCGAATGAGCATCTGCTTGGGCCAGTGCTTTCCACAATGTGGCGCTTTCATTTTATTCTTTTAAAGAAGGAAGGAAGGAAGAAGTACAATGGCCGTGCACACAGCAAACTGGACACTAGAAATCCAAAAGCGCAGGAGGATTAAAAATGAAAGTGATTTCCTTTGGAGGGGGCTGCATGTGTGTGCGCGCACACACAAATGCTGTTTCTGAACTTAACTCGCATCCTTAAGAAAGTTAATTACATCGTGGTGGGAAAAGGTGAGGTGGGGGATTATAAGTCTTTTTGAGCTAAAAGCAAAGAAAGGTTGGAGAGAGAGAGAGAGAGAGAACAGGAAAAACGTTAAAACCGGTGAGCACCTAAAGGCAAACATGCCACTCTGGAATGCTCTGGCTCCCCTCCAAATGTTGCTAATGAACCAGCCAGCCCTGTACAGTGTCCTTGCCTCACCTCTCCTGGACAGCCCCACCCCCCCTCCGCCTTCCAGGGCTCCCCCTCACCCATCACCTTCCTTCCCTCCACCCTCCCCTGATGGCATTCATTTTGATCATGTTACATTGCGAGCTGAAATTACTTTAAAGGAAGCCCAGACAACTTGGAGGCATTCATAGACCATTCTATTACTGCCGGGAGCTTGCACAACAATGCCCTTTGCATAAGACAAAGGGTTTGTCGCCTCTTGTCCATTCAATCATTCATGGGGCTCTCTAAGTTCCCTACCCTTAGGAGTATTAGATGGGAGCACAAGCTCTGCATAGTCCAATGCTATATTTCTGCTAAGATAGCCGTTGTCACTCACATGGGTGCAAGGAAGCCGGTGGGTTGTCATCACTTAGCAGCCAGGACCAGTGCTAGTGTTTCTTGCGCCCTAGGCGAGACCACCTTCTGGCGTCCCCCGCCAAAGCCTGCTTTAGTGGGAGGTGGGGGTGGTGGAGAGGCAAGCAGCAGTTTCTCCACTGTAGCGGAGAAGCTGCTGCTCGCCCGCCCCCCGCCAAAGCCTGCTTTAGAGGGAGCCAGGGGGTGGTGTAGGGGGCAAGCAGCACCACTCCGCTACAGTGGAGAAGCTGCTGCTAGACCCCCCGCCCCCCCCCGCCCAAGCCTGGCCAGCGCCCCCTCCATTTTGGCGCCCTAGGCAATTGCCTAGTTCGCCTTAATGGAAGCGCCGGCCCTGTTAGCAGCAACTCAAGGGCACGATGTAAAACATGAATTCTACAGAAGCAGCCACTATTTCTGCAATGACCATAGCTAGCAAACTGCACCAATGACACTGATGCCCCCAGATAAGAGCCAGGGCTTGTCGGAATACGTTTCACGGATCCGCCATAGGATCCACATTTGTTTAATTATTTAATGAAGTTTTCGAGAACTACTTTTGGTGTTAATACGCGCAAAAGCAAAAGCAAAAGTAAGAATGAATAGTCTGGTTCACTAATAGATTAATCCGCCTTTACTTTATAGTTCCGGTCATGTTCAAAGTTATTAATGAGCGTTAAGTTTGCTTCCCGCCTTTTTGGAGGGCAGCAACAGTGATTTTATTGGTTGAGGCATTGATCATGATGTCACGTTGGTTCCTAAATAAAAGGCCAAGGCACCCCCGCTTAGGCGAGTTAGTGCGTTCTTTCCGTTTTGCTTTAGTTGGGTTTTAGTTGAAGTCAAGTTTAGTTTAAGGGATTAGGAGCGGGCTGGATGGGTTGGATGGGTTTTTCTTTTAGTTAGAGTTAGATCGCGGAAGATCATTCGGTTTAGCCTTAGTTAGGTTTCTTTTAGGTTTAGCCTAGGGCTAGGTTTGCGGAAGATATTTCGGTTTTAGTATTATTTAGCTAGCCTCGCGGAAGATTGGGCGCGCAGGGACTTTAAGCTTAGGAGAACTTAGCTTAGGGGACGAGCCTATGCGGGTTCTGCCGAAGCCACTAAAGATACAACCGGTGTCTGTCTTCCTTTGGGGGTAAAAGGGGGGGAGTAAAAGGCTTAAATTAAAATTTTTATTTCCTTAAGTTGGTCCACCTATTCAGAGTCAGGGTATATTCTATTTCTCGAGGCAACGTTTCGTTTAGAAGGCAACTAAGAACTCATGCACCTTCGGAGTCATCAATTGGCTTACTCAGCTTCCTTCGGATTGTGAGACTTGGCCGGCGCCCGTGCTCAAAAGCACGCGGAACGCTGGCCGCTTTCCCCGCAACTGGTACCTCGTGCATGAGCAGTACAAGTTTGTGCACGAGGAGCTCCAGCACCCAAACCCCGACAAGGGCTTTTTTTCTGTTTTCTTTTCCAGCCAGAGCTCACCGGAGCTCAAGTCAGGCACCTCTCAGGTGGGAGCCATTGCCATTCTAAGTGAACAAGGGAGAAGTTAATGGTGGGCTCTGGCACCTCTGCTTTTCTAGAAAAATAGCACTGAAAGAGCCCGTGGTGTACCCTATTAATCACTATGGATTAAGAGTAGGGGGGAAATTTGGTTCAGTTTGTCTCTGAATGCAAGCCTACCTCATTTGCCCTTCTCAACACAGCACACGGACTAAAACACAACTATCCTTCAATACCTGCACTTATCTGAATTTTGGGGTGTAGTTCTCCAACCAAATGTGGTCACAAAAATGCATTTGGTAAAGGGTGCTTGTGTGCATGAAAGCAACACGTGTGATGCTTGCAGAAATATGTATATAAGGTAAAATTTCATATAAAAATATGTATATTCGAAGCAATGAATACCAAATGCTCAAACTGATGTGGAAATGCGGCAAACTGAGCTCAAAGCTGGAAAAGAGAGTGAGAGAGAAATGGACATTGGCAAATGCCTCCCTCCTGTGCAGGTGTGTTGAGGCAGTCTGGCTACCAAACCATCATTGACTAGATTCAAACTAATTTTGTCACCCACAAACCAAACCACTATGTCGCTGTGTTAAAGGCGATGGAATGTATGGGTTTCTGGTAAGGCTAGAGCAGAGGTCGGCAACCTAAGGCCCTTGGACCGGAAGCGGCCCATGAGGGTTGCTTAACTGGCCCATGAGCTGCCCCCGAACCGAGCCACCTGCTTGGCGAGTCCCTGTGCGCTGCGCTAAACTGGCGCAGTGTGGTGCAGGGAGTCTCTTCCGTGGCACCGGAAATCGCTTCTGCGTATGTCTAGATGCCAAAAATTGCTTCTGCACAGGTGCGATTTTTGGCGTCTGAGCATGTGCAGATGCGATTTCCGACATTGCGCTGCGCCGGCCCGGCCCACGGAGGATCTCCGTGGGAGTGATCCGGCCCATTCCCGGTGAGCCTTGCCTCTTTAGGGTAAGTGAAGGCAAACTCTGCTTTACCGTGATAAATGTCAGCAACCGAAATTTCAGCTATATCATGTCACCGCTTGATAACCTAACTTTTTGTGCTCCTTCAGGGGAAAAAAAGAAAGGATAATTTTGCCACAAATCATCATTTACTGATCATGGCCTGTCCAAGGTGCTTATACAAAATCAATATGCATTTGCAGCTCCTGCTAGCAACGCCCATTTAACATTTCCAGGAGGGTGACAAGGCTAAGTGACTGCATATGTTTCATCCTACTTTATAGCAGTTCCTAATGTTTCCCTTTCTCGGTGAATCTGGAACAATACGGGCCATTTACATAGGCTATATTTCCACAGCAGGGGGGCACTAGTTCAATGAATGTCTTCTATTGTGCTGATGTTTAAGATGTTCCTTCTTTTTTTATTTTTTGCTTAAAACAGCTGTTTGTGTTTCCAAATTTGACTGAAGCAAATACACTGGGGGAGACAGGCTAAACACTCATGCCTGAGTGGAGATAGGTTTATCATAACCAAAACCTCAATTCCACAAGACGTCCAGAGTTATTCGTGACTAATACTCACTGAAACCCATGGAACAAGTTAGTCACGATTAACCTGAGGTCCCTTTTTCACTTGCACAGAACTTAGTCACAACTAAATTTAGCTGGATTTTGGTCAGTGGGCTTTCTAAGGGCTTCCAAAGTTTAGCTTAATGGATGCTTCGTCAGACTCTGAACTTGCAGCATGACATTCCCAAAAGTTAGTCTGGCAACGAGGCTCCGCATTTTGGCAGGTCTTACTTCTTCTCTGGGATGAAAATTTGGAAATGTGATCTAGGTGGGGAAATTAGGCATACATCCCTGTGTAGCTGACAAAAAAAAATGAAGAGCGGCAAAGAGTTATGAATGTTTTGCACAGGGGGTTCAACTCTGTAAAGAGGGATTGTGGCATTAGATATGTGTGGAACCTTATTCTAAATGTACAGCATATTCAGTAAAGAATGCTGGGTCATGTTCTGCAGCACAAGGCTAGAGTTATTACAAAATGTTTTCTTTTTTCTTTTTAAATGACTGACATTGAAATATTTGAAATGTGGCTTTTTTAAAGAGAGAGAGAGAGAAAGAAGATGACTGTTGCCAAAGAATTAGAGGTAGAAATCCAACACTTCACTATACTTCATGAAGTATAATTATTGGGGTCTTAAAGAGCAGTAAATGGGATAATTCTTTTAAAAAGGTTTAACTTTTCCCCATCCCACGTGCCCTTGAAGAAACTGAGGTTGGGAATTGCAGCAGGAAGGAGGGAGGCAGTAAAGGACGATTGGTGCCTTGAGATTCTAACCATGTGCTAAAGTGAGGTTTCATGGAGGCCACTGCAGAATATTGCAATCTGCTATCAGGTCGTTTTAAAAAACTCCAGGCATGGTATCTGTAAGGCTTGGGTCTCCCCCCCCCCCCACGAGACACTGCCAGCAGTTAATTATCTAAGATTTAATGGTTCAACAAAAAAGCCCCGATTGGAGCTCCGTTAATTTCAGTCTTCCTCCGATGACACAGTTGCCAGAATTAGCTCTGCCCCCTTTCACCCCAACAGGAAAAGCACCACCTTCTCTTCCTGTCCGTTTCGCGCTTCTCGGCTAATCTTGTGATGCTACAAGATCAGGGGGATTGCACCCCCCGTATTTCTGTGTCGGCGTCACTATCTGAGCTTTGCAACTGAATTCCTGCTCTCTGTGCCTCTCCGCTTTTCTGTGCACAAAGGTTGAATTCCTGTGGCTAACTGCTCCCCCCCCCTTAGGAATTCTCTCTCTCTCCTTCCGCTGTACCTGTCTGTTCTCTGCCTGTCAGAAAGTCCAGTTCTCTGGCAGTATGTGCATTTGATCTTCAGAAGCAATAACATGACCCATGAGAAAGCGGTAAACAGCCTCGGCCCTCTTTATCTGAATTAGCGTCTCCACCCCTATCGTTTAGCCCGGACACTGAAGTCCAGCTCTGAGGGCCTTCTGGCAGTTCCCTCACTGCGAGAAGTGAAGTTACAGGGAACCAGGCAGAGGGCCTTCTTGGTGGTGGCACCTGCCCTGTGGAACGCCCTCCCATCAGTTGTCAAGGAAATTATTATTATTTATTGAATTTATATACCACCCTATACCTGGGGGTCTAATAATGATAATAATAATAATAATAATAATAATAATAAGAAGAAGAAGAAGAAGAAGAAGAAGAAGAAGAAGAAGCAGGTGGCTCAGTTCGGGGGCAGCTCGTGGGCTGATTAAACGACCCCCATGGGCCGCTCGTGGCCCATGGACCTTAGGTTGCCAATCCCTGTCCTATATATTAGGTCCGCAAGCTGCGCATATTCCATCAGTTTAAGTTGCCATTCTTCTTTGGTTGTGACTTTGCTTGTTTTCCATTTTTGGGCTATTAAAACACAAGCCACAGTAGTTGCATACGTAAATAACCTTTTCTGACAACTGGAAATTTCCATCTGACTATCCCCAACAAAAAGGATTCTGGTTGTTCTTTTTTTTGAAAAGTACTTTTTTTCATTTCATTATGAATTATTTCCTAATACTCTTTTACCCTTTTACAGGTCCGCCACATACGATAGAACACACCCTCAGTCTCATTGCACCTCCAACGCTTATCTGATTCAGTCTTATACATCTTGACAAGTCTTTGTTGTTGTTCAGTCGTTCAGTTGTGTCCGACTCTTCGTGACCCCATGGACTAGAGCACGCCAGGCACCCCTATCCTCCACTGCCTCCCGCAGTTTGGCCAAACTCATGCCAGTCGCTTCGAGAACACTGTCCAACCATCTCATCCTCTGTCGTCCCCTTCTCCTTGTGCCCTCCATCTTTCCCAATATCAGGGTGTTTTCCAGGGAGTCTTCTCTTCTCATGAGGTGGCCAAAGTACTGGAGCCTCAACTTCAGGATCTGCCCTTCCAGTGAGCACTCCGGGCTGATTTCTTTAAGGATGGATAAGTTTGATCTTTTTGCAGCCCATGGGAGTCAAGAGTCTCCTCCAGCATCATAATTCAAAAGCATCAATTCTTCGGCGATCAGTCTTCTTTATGGTCCAGCTCTCACTTCCATACATTACTACTGGGAAAACCATAGCTTTAACTATACAGACCTTTGTCGGCAAGGTGATGTCTTTGCTTTATAAGATGCTGTCTAGGTTTGTCATTGCTTTCCTCCCAAGAAGCAGGTGTCTTTTAATTTCGTGACTGCTGTCACCATCTGCAGTGATCATGGAGCCCAAGAAAGTAAAATCTCTCACTGCCTGCATTTCTTCCCCTTGACAAGTCTACTCGGTGTTAGATACCATTGGCCCCAAAGAGTTTAAAGGCGATCGCCAACACTTTGAATTGTGCCTGGAAGCAAACGGGCAGTCGATGCAGATGTTGCCGTCCAATCAAGGATGTGTTTATGAGTGCACATTTCCTCCAAGAAATACCCAAGGCTCCACTGCAGGGAGAAATGTGGATCCTTTGGGATAGGTGTTGAAGACAGTGTACACAGCACAAGCCATATGGTTTTCTGTGGGCTGACAAAGAGCACAGCAACATTCTGCCTTTCTTCTCCCTTCTAAGAAAGAGCTGCTCTCCCAAGGAGGTGTGAGAACGAGAGTCTACAGAAATACCCTGCCTTGCAGGGGGAGTTCAGAGATAGTTCATTGAGTTAGGGAAAACTCTGCCTTTACTCTTGTACCAGGTTTTATGGAAGGAAATTAAAATATATATACTGTCTGACACCATGGTGGAATGCTTGGAATCTGGAGTCTAATAGGATTTTGGCCAAAGCCTAGTGCATGGTCCTATATCACGGTTTTCCAGATTCTTTTTCTTTCTTCAGCTATGCTTTACTACAGGTTTAAAGAGGTTTACTGCTGTTTGGTTTCCAGAACAATGGCTGTATAACGTCTGCTCTGTGTGGATATTGTGAACTGCACTTGTTTCCTGCACGTTTGAAAACCCCGACATTCATTACCGTCCTTCCTCAGTAACCTCCCGACTTCTCTACACAAGGCTATATAGCAATGCAAGCTTGCTTTAAGCACAACATTTATATACTGAGAGCAGCTCTGCTCATTTTTATATCTTTAAATGCCATCTCTTTGTGCATTGCCTCGGAGATGTAAAATGCTGTGTGCGGTAAGTGCTAAGTTATTATAGATTCCCTCTTTCTCCAAAGCACTTTGGGAAATCAATATGTTACTCAGAGAGACTGTATTGTCTCGGGCTGATCTGCTCTCTCTTACAGCTGAATGATGTAGGACCATACCATCCTGAATTTCCAGATAATACAAATGGCAAATGGGTCTAATTTATTTATTTTTTTTCTGGGCATAATTAAGGGCTGCCTATCCGTTCATTTACTTTTTTCAAAAAAGAGAGCATATCATCATCTGAAATGATGCAAAAAAATTAAAACAGTAAAACATCACCCAGGATTTATCTCTAGGGGAGAACCAACCACGTGGGTAATGGGTTCTGCAACCTGGTTATATATGAGCTGTCTCTTGGTGACAGATGGTACATAGTTTTCAGCAAGACTATTTCCACCTATGTATTTCTCAAATAGCCGCCGGGACCATATATCACCGGACCTGAGAGAGCTACATTGGCTCCCAGTACGTTTCCGAGCACAATTCAAAGTGTTGGTGCTGACCTTTAAAGCCCTAAACGGCCTCGGTCCTGTATACCTGAAGGAGCGTCTCCAACCCCCATCGTTCAGCCCGGACACTGAGGTCCAGCACTGAGGGCCTTCTGGCAGTTCCCTCACTGCGAGAAGCCAAGCTACAGGGAACCAGGCAGAGGGCCTTCTCGGTAGTGGCGCCCACCCTGTGGAACACCCTCCCAGCAGAGGTCAAAGAGATAAATAACTATCTGACATTCAGAAAATACCTGAAGGCAGCCCTGTTTAGGGAAGTTTTTAACCTGTGATATTATAATGTATTTTAATACCTGTTGGAGGCCGCCCAGAGTGGCTGGGGGGACCCAGCTAGGTGGGCGGGGTACAAATAAATTATTATTATTATTATTATTATTATTATTATTATTATTATTATTATTATTATTATTATTATTATTATTATTATTATTATTATTATTATTTTAATGCCTTTCCTTCCGGGGTCATGTCACATAGATTCTCTAGGGGCCGTGTATCAGATTTATGCTCGTGTGATGAGTTGTCGAGGGAATCCCTCCTGCATATTGTTTTTATCTGCCCTTTATACAGTGATGTCAGGAGAAATTTGTTGAGCCCACTGGTCCAAAAATTCTCTGGACTTCCAGTTGAGATCCAGCTTACCCTTTTACTCCAGGATTCTAACCCAAAAGTAACCTTGCAAGTGGCAAGTTATCTGACTTTGGTTCTGAACCATAAGAGGCGAAATGGCCTATTACAGGAATCCTAATGGTTCTTTTCCACCCCTTTTGGGCCTATAACTCCTGATAGTATCATAGGTTGAATTTATATTTATTTCTCCTGATTGTAAATATTTTATGTTATTATTTCTATTTTAATGTAATTATTTTAGCTGTTTTTGCATGGATTGTAAGGCAGGTATGATTTGCGTGTCTATTTATGTATGAGCTTATAGCTGCAATAAAGTTTATTATTATTATTATTATTATTATTATTATTATTATTATTATTATTATTACATGTAGCAGACCCTCCAAGTGTCCCTATTTTGCAGGGACAGTCCCGGATTTACAGTACAGATGGCATCCTAGTTTCTGATTTGACCCCAGAATGTTTCCACTCCCTGCTCATCTGTATCATACCCTCCAACATCTCTTCAATGAAAATAGGGACGTGGTGTCTCTCACTAAAAGGAAAGCTGTCACTAAAATAAACGAATAAATGCGGGTATAAATAACACACACTGAAAAGAATGATGGGCTTTTTGTCTGAAAGGAGTCCAGTGGCTCAAAAAAAAAGAAAAACCCTCAACAAAGTGCCTGTCATCGAGCAACTGACAAGCTGAGCTAGCCTTGTAAATTTCAAAATGTTGTGGTTGCCAGATTTCTGGCTCTTATACATTTTAATGCCGCACAAGAACTTTTAAAGAAGGCGGGTTACAAAATAAAGACACTGCTTCTTTCGTTGTTTTCAGTTTCTGTGCATGCAGATTGGTCTGAGATGAGGGTGGGAATTTTGTTCTGCCAGATTTTTTATATTTTTTCCCCTTACAGAAAACAAAACAATTAACATTAAAATATTCCACCGAAAGAGCTGCAGGAGAGCTGCATAAATAATAATAATAATAATAATAATAATAATAATAATAATTTATACCCCACCCATGTGGCTGGGTATCCCCAGCCACACTGGGCAGCTTCCAACAGAATGTTAAAATACAATAATCTATTAAACATTAAAAGCTTCCCTAAACAGGGCTAAAATAGGTAAGGATCTGTGTTCGTTCGACGAGGGTGGGGATTGGCTGCGAAGCCTGATGATGTCATCCTTGCACTGGTTTTATTCGACTAGCATGACGCGAGAGAGGCTGCAGAAGAAGAGATGAAATGTGGTTGTATAGGAATGATGGCACGAATTGGCTGCTTAGTGCATTGAGATAGCTGGAATTGTGCTCAGCGTGAGGCCTGCTATTCTGAAATGTAGGCAGATTTCAGGCCCGTGTTCGTTTTGTTTTCACAAACTTTCCGAATCCCTAAAACGTTTGAATGCTCTCACCATGCTCAGAGTCCTGAGTCTTTTACTCTGAGGCGGTAACTGCAGGCTGGGTCAAAGTCTTGAGATTTACGGAGCTGCCCTCCTCGCGGAGCTTGTGAAAATTGCAATCTGAATCAGCTCCCCAGATGGTAGATCATTAACAACACAGGAGGACGGGATGCATGCCCACTGGTGTGTAACATCATGGATATAAACTCCAGTGCCTGAGAGGGAGATGCAAATAGCTTTTACTCTGTCTTGTGAACCTACAGCCTTCTGCCACCCATTTATCCATTTGTGGCACCATTTGCACTTCATATGTCCATTGAAAGATCCCCGAAGAATTACCTTAATGTATGAGAGGAGAGAACCAAAGTTGCCAACAGCAGTATGGAAGGCACATACTTGCAGTACATACCGGTGATGAATGCCACAGTCCCGATTGCTTGGGTGGGCTCCATTTTAAAGCTGTACCTGGCACCCCAAATTCATGAAGCATTGTGTGGCAAGGCAACCCACCTAATCTTTACTGACAGTATGACTTTATTGACAACAGGTGTGAGAGGTTTGGCATAGGCAATGGGTAGACCCCACCCCTTCCGGCCCACCTGCCAGAAGAACTTGTGTTTTGGGGTCAACCGGAAATGAGGGAGTCCCTGAGCTACATCAAGGGGTAACTGCCCCACTGGATTGCGCCTGGGGAGTGCTGTGGCCCTCATCCAGACAGAAACATCTCTCGTGGTTCCCTTTAATGGGATACCCCATTTTGGAGGGGCCAGGCAGAGGCTACAAACTCCCCTCCGACTAAGACTACACCTATCCAATGCCTAAACCGCCAAAGTTGTGACAATTGCTATGAGGATGGCGAAAACCGGACAGAGCAAGGCGGAGCCAATTTGCCAACTGGGAAAATTCCAACCTGGTGTCAGGAACTGAGCAGAGGATGAGGATGAGGTGGAGGAGTGGTGGAGGAGGGTGGGGGTAATGTCAGGGACTGGGCAGAGGAGGAATAGTGGAGGCGGCCTCCCCATCCTGACCATTCCAGGGAGGAGGAAGCGAAAGACAGTATAGATTTACAACAGGGGTTTGCGGGAGGGCACAGCTCAGAGGCAGATGAGGGGGAAAGTTGGGAAATATTGGGAGAGGAGGAGCAGGCAGAGCCAGAGCAGCAGCTGGCGGACACGTTGCCACTAGAAAGCATTCCAGACCCACCATCTCCTAGAACCCGGCGAGCCTTAAAAGTAGGAGAGCAAAGAGCTTGAAGACAGAGGGCACATAGACAGGCCCTCTCAGTAGTGGCCCCCACCCTGTGGAACGCCCTCCCACCAGATGTCAAAGAAATAAAAGACTATCTGACTTTTAGAAGACATCTGAAGGCAGCCCTGTTTAGGGAAGCTTGTTAATATTTGATGAATTATTGTATTTTAATATTTTGCTGGAAGCTGCCCAGAGTGGCTGGGGAAACCCAGCCAGATGGGTGGGGTATAAATAATTTATTATTATTATTATTATTATTATTATTATTAGCCTAGGGTGCACTGAACACCAGCACTGTGACCTCACACCTGATGTTTGAAAGAGCTCCCAGTGTGAAAATTCCATTTTAAGAACGACTACATAGCATGTCTGAAAACCCCGCTTGAATGCTTCCGAGCACAACAACAAATCTGTTCCCTAAGTATTTCCCTTTAGCATTGCGAGTGCTGCCCAGCTCCCAAAGAGCCGAGATAGAAAAGAAGTGCCTTGAATGCAGACAGCGTCACTTATCCCACCATCTGCTGAGCGAAAGAGCGAACCCCTTTGCCATCCAATAGCAATCAAGAAGAAACGGCATTCTGGTTTTATGTACCCTGTAATGTCACCGGGACGAGGCAACAGCAGTGGCAGCCACCGTACTGCCACCGCCACCGGTGAACAGATATGCCCAGGTCTTAAAGATAAGCCACCCCCTTGAATCATTTGCCGCCGTTTCGGAAGGCGAACCTGAGCGATGGTAAGAGATAGGGAGAAAGTCCTTGCGTTAAGCTGGCATGTGCCAGTGGATTAAAGGCTGGCACTTGCGACGCTGCATTGCAGGGGAGCTTTTAGCTGTTCGAAGCTGCCAGCTGATGTCTCTCTAAGCACCATTGCCAAGAAGCCAAAACTGGAAGCAGGTGCGGGGGTAGAGGAACTGAATGTGGTGGTTGGGAGAGCACGCAGGGGGTGACGGGGAGGGGGCGTGTGGAACGGATGAACAGAACTTCTGTTGTTAAAATTCTGTTGCCTTCATTAAGGCCTAAACAATGCTTTGCTTTAAACTTGGAGAATATTTTTAGCCTGATAGACTACTGCAAACCCAGCCTGACAATCCTCTTACATTTATGCACTGAACTAAAAGGCTCCCTCTGCCCCCACTCCTCCAGCAGAGCCGCGGATTGTCTAGCAGAATGTTGTATGCTGATTATAGCAGCTTTGCTCGGGAGACGGAGAGCATCTGCTTCTTAATGTGCCCCCATCGTCCCAGCCAGCCAGCCACCCACCCCCAACCAAACTGCTCTTTGGGAACTTCCACCTCCCTTAGCCCAGGGCCTGGGAAAAAGAGCCTCTCCCCAACTCAAGCCTCCGTCTTCACCGTGCCATGTCACCAGTTCAGCCATCGTAGCATACCACCTCCTGATAAGAAAGAAGGCAGGCACCAGCAATGCCAAGAATTTGCATTCCTTTCAGAGGCAGAAACAAGATGTGCCACTCATGTTTGCAGCCAGAGAGATTCTCTATTCTCCCTTACGCTCCGGCTCAATGGCACTCACACGGCGGGTGGGGGGTGGGGGGAAGGCGAGGGAGGGAAAAGGGCAGGTATATGTGTGTAATTATAGCAAATGTACTAGACAAGTAGTACCTGCAGCAGAATGTTGCAGTACAGAGGGCTTGTGTTCAGCATTGCCGCCAGCCTCCTAGGACATTCCATTCTACCCTTTGCCCACCTTTCACACCCACTTCTTAACAATCAGCATCCTATGACCACTCAGGATGCCCAGTCCTCACTGAGCTATTTCCCCATCTGAATTCTGGATGCACACATCCTTCCACAGTGGGGACATAGTTTTCCAGGCGGGAGTTGATCATGGTGAGGGTTTGCCAAGCATGCCTCCCTCTTAGCGCTTTTCTCCCATTCATCCTGAGTTTGAGCATCTTCAAAGCCCACGGCACCTTTGGTAAAGGCTGTTCTCCCATTGGAGCGCTTGTAATGCATATGGGGATTGAACCTGCAACCTTGGCATTATCAGCACCCTTCTCTAACCAACTGAGCTATTCAGTGGTTGGGCCTCTGTAATATGGGGGTGGGGACAAGTAACAGACCTTCTCTGGATGATCTTAGTGACTGAGCTGGGATACAAAGCTTCGGGTTGTCCTTAACGCTCTTAAATCACTTGTAATAACGGGAACGGGATTCCGTATTCTAATATCTTTCTTTTAATATTCTTTCTTTCATTGGAAAGGGTTTTTGGCTGAGTGACGGAGTCTACGAACCACTTCGCAAAAGGGTTGACCTGTACAACGTCTGCAAATGGGACCGTGTGCCTTTAAATACTAGTCTTTTATTTCACGGCACTCAATGAAGCATTCGAAACACTGAGCACTTTGCAAGGGTGTGTGTGTGTGTGTGTGTGTGTGTGTCCCCAGTGCACATGAATGAAGTTGATTAAAAGCTTCAAACAATGAGTGTCCCGATATATTTTTTTCATATATAAAATTTAAAACCTCAGCAAAGTACAATAGCTCGGTAATAAAGTCACGAAACTGCTAATGGGATAGGTTTTCTGCAAATGAACTGACTACCAAGCACAGCAATAAGAAGGCAAATAATATAGTTATAAGAGAGAGAGAGAGAAAGGTAATGCAGCCAGGGCCTATTAAGTGAAACTGTAGATGAAGAGGACTTATGTCATCGGTCTTTGAATTTTGTACATTTTGAACATCATCCAAAAATTATAATCCACCGTTTGAAATATTATAGCAGTGACGAGGGAGAAGTGGTCTCCCCCCCTCGGCCCTATTACAACCTTATGGCCTCAAACATTCACATCCTACTGTAAATATATCATGTTCCTTATGAAGAACCTTTTAATTCCCCCCCTCAGTTCTTTTTGGTTTTAAAGGGTCTCTTGCTAAAAGGTTAGTGTCTGAGCAAAGGAAGCTTCCGTTTGATCTTTTCTTCAATGTGCGTTATTCCACACTAACGTCCTGATTGTGTTCAACTGGACTTTCTCCCTTGTATGTGTGTGTGTGAGTTTCTACCCTGAGTTCTTTGGTATACAACCAATATCTTCCAAACACACTGCGGCATAGGTATTTCATCATTTGAACAACCCACACCTTTTGAAGATTTCGAAGGAATCGCGCTTCTGTTTGTTGTCATGCAGAGCTACGTCAGCGTCATGCAACGGGCTCTGGAAATAGCATCTGAAAGCATCGCTCCATGACTTGGGACTCTGTAGTTGGAGGAGGATTTCACTGAATGGAGTCTTGCATTCTTGTCATTCATGTGCAATGCAGTATCTGCCCTGACTCTGATCAATGGTGCATGTTACAGGAGATAATACTGCTTTGCCTTGTGTGGGTTGAAGGGATCATATATGTCAGGATTGGAAGATTGGGGAGTGCAATCGCAGGAAGATCAGTTCCTAACAGAAGAGGAGGGGGATATTCGTGCCCCCCCCCACTTCCAGCATTTCCAGAAGCAGAGAGACAGGCAGACACAGAAGCTGCACAGTTGAGAGGAGCTACCCAGCTATGAGATAGTAGCTAAGCAACCAGAAGGGAGGGAGCAGCTGGGTGATACATCAGTCAAGAGTGGGGGGGGAATCCCCTCCCTTCCCCTGAACTCGGAGGTCCGAGCATGTCAAAGAACAAAGGAGAGGTGGGGAGGGGGAGGGGGAAGGAACTTCCCATTGACACGCTTCTTGCTGCGGAAGTGGGTAGGAGTCAGAGTAGGCAACTGATATCCTTGTGGAGGGTTGCCTGTTTGTGCTTGTAACAGAATAAAAGGACTATAAATCTACCAAATGTTCATCAATTCTTATCAGTGAGCCACCGGAAGGGAGAGGGGAACTCCCGTACTTGACAATATATGGTTTAAAAGATGAATTTGTTGGATGTATGAATACCTGGCCCAGGAAAGGGGCTGGGCTTTGTGGGATGTAAACACAGAGCAGCCAAACACAACACTCCTAGAGAGGACATGAAGGTAACTCAGTCCTCCAGGCTTAACTTCCTGCTTACCTGGACTGAGTTACAGGAACCAGAAGTAGGTGTGGTCTTACCTGGGAACAACATCCCAAAGATCACTCTCCATTTTGCCTCATCCTTTGAAGAAGCAGCATGCTATCTCTCAGCCTGCAGCTGAGAGAAGCAGGGGTGAAGGCTGTTCCCTTATGGAAGCAGCTTCACTGCATGTAAATACATTTATCTAAGTTTGTCTGCCTCCTTGTAGCCTGTACTGTGACTCTTGGATGTACGTGAGTAAACACTCTTGTATCTAATAATCAGTGCTGCTTTGTATCTTTATTTTTAAGAGGGAACAAGGGGAATATACCAGGAATATAGCTGGCTTAAGCAAGCCTATGCAAACGTTTTTCTGCTGTGTTTTAAAAGGGAATGTAAACTCTGCTAAGTTTGGAGCTTGCTCACACAAGCTGGGATTGAGATATATAAATAATATATACTCATCCACACTCCTAAACATTCCCACAAAGGGTTATGGGCCCAGTATTGCATATTTTTGTGTATTTTTGAAGGATTGCATTGGATTGTATTTTTGAGTTGAGTTAGATTTTTTTTGAAAGCATTTCCTGGTGAGCACATGTTTGTCTTTGTTCTTTTGTTACTGTGCTGAAAAGGGATTAACCCCCCTCCCCTCCCTCAGAGTTTACAGTACTCAGAGGCAGTGAAGATTTATTTGAGGTTTTTTTGTATTTTTGAGCATTTTTTAGGTTTTGATTTTGGAATTTTTGACAAATTTTTGGATTTTTGAAATTTCTTCAACTTTTTGAATTTTAAGATGGCTAGTGTAGCTTTTGATAGTGATGCAGGGCTAGGAATGCCCATGCTGAATGAACGTGATTTTGTTTCATGGAAGAAACGCTTGATCGCATTCCTGGATTCAAAAGGAGTCCTGAATGCAATTAAAAATCCTAAGCCTACTGGCTCAAGTGAAGAGGATTTTGCAAAGATTAAGTTATGGAAGCTACAAAACCATAATGCCAAGACCATTATTTTCAGACTACTTCAAGAGAAGCAGCTATCAATGATAGATATTGAGAGTGATGCGTCTCAAATTTTAAAGGATTTAGAGCGCATTTACAAAGGGAGATCTGAATCTCCATGAAGGAATGCTAGAAGCAAAGATAGCAACAATACAAGGAATGGCAAGGCTTCTAAAGCAAAGAATTCCCAGACCTTTCAGCAAAAGGCAGAAAGGAAGGAAAGATTTAAGTGCTCCATGCTGTTACAAGAGAGGAGTTTAGCTGTCCAGAATTATGAAAATGTGCATAATACGTGGATTTTAGATTCTGGAGCGAGCTCCCATTACTGTTTTGTAAAAGAATATTTTAATGAATTAAATGATCAAGAATCTGAGATCGAAATAGCTGATGGCCGCATTTTGAAGTCGGAAGGTGCCGGTTCTGTGCATTTGGAATTCAATGTAGATAATGAGTCTTTTAGAACCAGAGTGTCTGATGTTCAGTATGTGCCAGAATTGAACTGCAATTTACTCAGTGTGTCCGCTTTGGACAAGAAAGGCTTCAAGATCACATTTGAGAATGGACAATGTAGTGTGACCAAAGATGGTGAAGTGTATGCTGAAGCCAGACTAACAAATGGGGTTTATGAGCTTAATGTTTCAGAAAAGCAGTCTGCAAAAGTCGCCCATTCCAGCCAGAAGGATGAAGCAGATTTAACGCTGTGGCACCGAAGATTGGGACACAGAGACAGAAACGTCATTCTGGATCTACAAAAGAAGGATCTTGTAAGAGGTTTGCAGGTAAAAAGGAGCAACAACCAGGCTCCAACAAAATGCATAAGTTGTATAACTGAAAAGGCTGTAAAACCTTCTTTTCCACGTTGTGCAGAACAAAGAAGTACTAAAGTTTTGGACATTGTGCATTCAGATCTATGTGGACCAATCAATGTTCCATCACTTGGAAACAACAAATATATATTGATATTTCTTGATGATTTTTCGAGATATTGTGTTGCATATTTCATCAGAGAGAAATGTGAGACAGTAGAAATGTTCAGAGACTACATTGCCATGGTCAAGAACAAGTTCCAGAGAGCTCCAGGTGTGCTGATGAGTGACAATGGAAGTGAGTACTGCTCACGTGAAATGCAAGATCTCATGTCCAAGGAAGGTATCATACATGTAACCACAGTCGCATATACCCCACAACAGAATTCGATAGCTGAAAGGAAATTCAGATCCATTATGGAAATGACAAGATGCATGCTAAAGGAAGCATCCTTGCCCCAAAGGCTATGGGGAAATGCAGCCCATACAGCCGTTTATCTCCAGAATAGATTGCCAACCAAGGGGGCAGAGCGCACACCATTTGAACTTTGGCATGGAATAACACCTAATTTGTCACACATACGTGTGTTTGGTAGTCTGTGTTACTATCACGTGCCCAAGGAACACAGACACAAGCTAGACTCCAGAGCACAGGCAGGTATCCTGGTTGGGTACGCCTCTGGAGGAAAAGGATACAGAGTGATGGACTTACAAACTGGTAAGGTCAGCGCACAACATGCAATCTATTTTGATGAGCATGCAAAGGTTGACACAAGGAAGACTGTCATTGACTGTTCCAAGGAGTCAGAATGGACTCAAGAACTTATACACTTTCCTTCTGTAACCCCACAAAGTACAAATCTGCCTTCTAGTGTCATAGCGCCCCCTACAGGTGATGCACCAGAAGACGCAGAGGACCAGAATCCTGGCGGCTCCAGAGACGAAGAGGATCCAGAAGGGGACATGCCAGCGTTGGAGGATGATGAAGAAGCTGATGCGGTTCAGGAACCAGAACCAGAGGTCAGACGCTCATCCAGAACCAACAGAGGTGTTCCACCAGTAAGGCTGTCCTACCTTGCAGGGTCGGCGTCACCACAGGAACCTTCCACATGGGAAGAGATTCAGCAGATGCCAACTGCAGAAGCCAGTCTCTGGAAGAAGGCCGCGCAGGAGGAGATGGATGCACTGCATCAAAATAAGACTTGGACCCTCACAGAACTACCTCCGGGTAAGAAAGCCATTGGCTGCAAGTGGGTTTTCAAGGTTAAGAAGGGGTCAGAAGGGGAAGTGCAACGCTACAAAGCAAGGCTAGTAGCACAAGGCTTTTCACAGAAATATGGTGAAGATTATGATGAAACGTTTGCACCAACTGTAAGATACAGTAGCGTAAGAATGCTTTTGAGCATAGCAGCCTCTAAGCAAATGGACGTGCGTCACATCGATATTTCGACTGCGTTTTTGCATGGCGAGATTACAGAACAGATTTATATGAAACAGCCTAAGGGTTTTATAAAACCGAATGAGGCTCATCTAGTCTGCAAATTAGAAAAAGGACTTTATGGATTAAGGCAGGCCGCTAGAGCTTGGAATCAGAAATTGCACAGTATGCTGGTGCAACTTGGATACAAGCAAGGAAACGCTGACAAGTGCTTGTACAGTAAGTCAAGTAATGGACAATTTTCTTATATATTGGCTTTCGTTGATGACTTGATTATCGCAACATCTAATAACAGAGACTATGTGCAAATTGTGAAACACCTCAGCAAAGAGGTGGGAGTCAAAGAACTAGGAGATGTCAAGTACTACCTAGGAATCCAAGTGGAAAGAGAAGAAGACGGATCGTTTCTTCTCAGCCAGCGACAGAAAATAAATGAACTGATTGAATGCATGCAGTTGCAAGATGCAAACACAGTTGCAACGCCCATGGCCACAGACTTCCTGAAGAATCAGCAGGATTCGAAGCTGTTGCCAGATAACAGTGAATATAGGTCGGTAATTGGTAAACTTTTGTATTTAGTTACCACATGTAGACCTGACATAGCCAATGCAGTGGGGATTCTTAGCAGGAAAGTGAGTTCTCCCACTGAGCATGATTGGGCTGGTGTGAAGAGGGTGGTGCGTTATCTGAAGGGTACAGTGAACTGTAAATTAAGGTTGCCAGCTGTCAGTGACCCTAAGTTGGTGGGGTACACTGATGCAGATTGGGCTGGGGATAATGCTGATTATAAATCAACAAGTGGTCATGTTTTTATGTTTGGGGATGGACCTGTTGTGTGGGGCAGTTATAAACAGAACTGTGTAGCATTATCTTCCACAGAAGCTGAATATATTTCTGCATCGGAATCGTGCCGAGAGATTGCCTGGCTGGATGAATTCATCAAGGACTTTGGTTTGGTGAGAAAGGAACCTGTCAGTTTGCTGGAGGACAATCAGAGTTGCATAAAACTGACACAGAGTGAAAAGTTCCTTGCCAGGACAAAACACATAGGTGTGAGGTACCATTATATACGTCAGGCAGTTCAGGATGGACTTGTGGAACTGTCGTACTGCTGCACCAATGAGATGGCTGCGGACATCCTGACGAAGCCCCTCCCAAGAGAGAGTTTCCAGAATCTACGTGTCAAGCTGGGACTCTGGGTGGTTGAATAAAGTTGTATGTTTTTGTATATTATGTTCGTCTGAGAAGGGGTTTGTGGGATGTAAACACAGAGCAGCCAAACACAACACTCCTAGAGAGGACATGAAGGTAACTCAGTCCTCCAGGCTTAACTTCCTGCTTACCTGGACTGAGTTACAGGAACCAGAAGTAGGTGTGGTCTTACCTGGGAACAACATCCCAAAGATCACTCTCCATTTTGCCTCATCCTTTGAAGAAGCAGCATGCTATCTCTCAGCCTGCAGCTGAGAGAAGCAGGGGTGAAGGCTGTTCCCTTATGGAAGCAGCTTCACTGCATGTAAATACATTTATCTAAGTTTGTCTGCCTCCTTGTAGCCTGTACTGTGACTCTTGGATGTACGTGAGTAAACACTCTTGTATCTAATAATCAGTGCTGCTTTGTATCTTTATTTTTAAGAGGGAACAAGGGGAATATACCAGGAATATAGCTGGCTTAAGCAAGCCTATGCAAACGATTTTCTGCTGTGTTTTAAAAGGGAATGTAAACTCTGCTAAGTTTGGAGCTTGCTCACACAAGCTGGGATTGAGATATATAAATAATATATACTCATCCACACTCCTAAACATTCCCACAGGCTTGAGCAATGATTTTAGTTTAATATGAGGTTAAATGTGGAATGATTTGGTGTGCTCCTGTGAGAGGGGGGTTTGGATAATTCGCTCCCCTCGGTGGGAGAGGGGGGAGTATGAAAAGTTTAACCGTGTAATGATTTGTGCTTGTAATTGGAAAATCTTATAAATTTTTAATATAAAAAAAAAATATATGACCCTTAGTTGTAGCATGCTAGGATTGTTTACTGAAAGAAGTGGCCTGCCCTGTTCTTGCAGACAATCCAAGTGTCCCTGATTTACAGAAGCTGCCCAGGTTTCTGATTTGATCCCGGAATGTCAAGGCAGCGACTGGTTATCTCGTTCTCTAAAGCAGAAAAAGGAGCTGCCACCACTTGGGCTGGATCTAAACGCATTTTTTCTTTTTAAAGGATTTCAGGAAAGTGCATTGTAAACTTTATTATGGGAAATCATGTTGGCGAAAGACGGGACTCCACAGTGCCATGGCTTCAAGTTGCAAGAAAGGAGATTCCGATGAAACATTTGGGAAAACTTTCTGACAGTAAGGGCTGTCCTGCAGTGGAACAGACTCCCAAGAGAGATGGTGGACTCTCCTTCCTTGGAGGTTTTTAAGCAGAGGTTAGATGGCCATCTGTCATGGATGCTATAGCTGAGATTCCTGCATTGGAGGGGGTTGAACTAGATAACTAGATAACCCTTGGGTCCCTTCCAACTCTTAAGACTCTATGATTCCATCTGGTGTCACAGTGCTATTATGCATTTTCCAAAACGCATTTTCTTTACTAATGTAGCGGAGTCCTAAGTGTGGCTGCAGAGCTGTGTATGCTCCATAGAATCTCTGAGTGAGACTGACATTAGTCTGTAGTCCTGTTTAGGTGTTCTGCTTGCATATAGAACCTACATGCAAGAAAAGAGAGCAGGGGCGACCATGCTAAGCTCTGCCCTTCCACCTGCCCATTGCCATCTAACTTATGGAGAGGGAAGGCATGAAGTAAGCAGCTTCCTATTTTTGTAGGGTTCGTACATTGCACAGACAGCTTCCATGAATACAGGAGGCTCCCTGCTTTAGATCTTCACCCTCCCTCCATGAGTTGCAGGGCCACGTGGATGGAGACTGGAGGGGGGAGGGGGAGGACATTAATATGGTTAGCCCTGCTCTCACCCTGCTCATCATGAGTAGATTTTAAAAATGACACAATGCCCAGATAGGGTTGGTGTCACGACAGCGTGCCCTTTCCAGGGTCATTGTTTGATTTGTGGAAACGTAAGGCAGAATTTGGGTGTGATATATACAGGTATGTGGTAAGTGGGGGTGAATATTGTGTTTTGTGAGTCAGTATGTCCCTTGGCAAGATGAAGGCTGAAGAGGGAATGGATCTCCGACTCTGAAGGTGTTTCAAAATGTGCAGCTATATTTTTGTGTTTGGAGATTTTATTTCACATTGCATTGCATTGTATTACATGTTAGTTTCTCAGTTCCGTTGTTTTTCATATGTACATTTTGGATATGGTGTTTTGTAAACTGCTTAAAGACTGTCTTAAGCATTAAGCAATATATAAATATATGATATAATAATAATTGTTGGTTTAGAAAAGATGTATGTCCTTACTGGTAGGTTGCTATGTATTTATTATTTCCCATTTGTTTCCATGAGATTTAGCCCATCTTATTCTTTTAGGGGGGGAATGTGAAAGTTGTTGTTGTTCAGTCGTACAGTCATGTCTGACTCTTCGTGACCCCATGGACCAGAGCACGCCAGGCACCCCTATCCTCCACTGCCTCCCGCAGTTTGGCCAAACTCATGCCAGTCGCTTCGAGAACACTGTCCAACCATCTCATCCTCTGTCGTCCCCTTCTCCTTGTGCCCTCCATCTTTCCCAACATCAGGGGCTTTTCTAGGGAGTCTTCTCTTCTCATGAGGTGGCCAAATGTGAAAGTAGATATCAGTATATATAAATCTTCTGAACTCTTTTTTCCTTTTTATAGTCCAGATAAGCCTCCAACTATGAGTTATTCAGAAATATTAGACGAAAGAGAGCAACTCTCCTTCTCTAACAGGGTCTGACTTCATATTTATTGAGACAATGGAAGGCAATATTAAAGTTTTTACAGTACTGAACATTTCTTCTTGGCTCCTAACCAAAGGAAAATGTGGCTTTAATTCTGTACATTTTGTACAATGGGCCTTGCTAGAATTGCACGTCATGTTTCCTGCAAAAATGCTTTGTGTTACTTTTACATCATTAAGAATTTACTTTTGTCCTTCCTTCCACAGTCCATGGAATTCCATCAACACCTGGTGTTTGTTCATCACATTTTATAGAATGATTGGAGTGGGGGAGGCAGCGGCGAGAAACAAGGTATATTCTATAAGCAAACAGAAGAGATATGGACAAAGTAAAGGAATGCAAACAGGATGTATAAATTCTAAAGCCAGAATTTCCTGTTAGCGAAGATATATAGAACTAGAGTCATAGTTTCAACTGGGAAGAAGCCAAAAGGAAATAAATAATGGCATTTCAGATTAGTGCATTAATGAAAGTGGCAGCCGAAATCAGTAAGGTTACATAACTCTTTGCTGGAACATAAATAAGAGCTTCAAGGTAATGTGGATTCACAAGGAGTCCTCTCGTTTAGATGTTCAGTGGGATGTTCTCAAAGGACCCTGGCATTTAAAATTTAAGACTGTACATTTAAAAGAAGTACGTGGCAGGCCCTTGTTCAGTTTCCACATTGTACTGCGGCAACTGCTCCCAAAATGCAGAGAGGGCTTCTTCACACTGATTCTTGAAACTCAGCGCCCCAGCCATATGGCTGACTTTCCAAACTGATTAAAGCAGAACAGAAATTAGTAAGGAATCAATAGTTGTAGTAGATCCTTCACAATATCACACATAGATCCCTCTGAGAGCTTCTGGCCTGTAGTACTGTGAATATATCTGATTCTTCTTCTTCTTCTTCTTCTTCTTCTTCTTCTTCTTCTTCTTCTTCTTCTTCTTCTTCTTCTTCGTCTTTTCATTGTTAGAAGCCCCACAGCTGATATCAACCATTTCAGATATTCAGTCTTGTCCACATCTTCCAGAAACTGTTTCTTCTCTGTTTCAAACTTCTTTCACTCCATTGATCAATAGTCTTGAAATGCTTCACTTCCTCAGTTCCTAGTAAATGAGAAAATAGGGGAAGGAATTGGTGAGATATGGTATTCACTGTATCCGACCCAGACAAATTAGCAAGGCAACCACAGATTCAATACAGATGAAAATATGTTAGAAATGTTGAAGCAGTATCAAGACCTTTACCACATCTGCAGAGGGTTCCAACATATATATATATTAACACAGTTCGATCCAATTCTGAGGGATGGTGGGAAAAGAAATATCCTCATTTGTTTGAGGGAAAGTGGGTCCATATACGGTCTAGAGATCAGATATCAATATGGATAAGTCTATACCTAACATGGTGTCCTTCAGATGTTGTTCACCTTCATCCCCTTCACTCCATGTTTCTTTTAGCCCAGGTCATAAAGGAGATTTACTCTTATACATTCCAGTTCCCACCAGCCCCAGCCATCTTGGCAATGGTCAGATATGCTGAGAGAAGCTGCTGTTGTTGTTACATAAAATTTGAATCCTCCCAAAGGAGCTCAGGGTTGCTAACAACAAGTAATTCCAGTCACAGATACAGACTGGGGAAGATCTCAGCTTAAAAGGCTTGCTGGAAGAGAAAGGTCTTCAGTAGGTGCCCAGAAGGCGGCAGAATAGTGCCCGCCTAATATTCAAAGGAATTAAATTCCAAAGGTGCCACAATACTGAACAGCCAGTTGCTACATTGTGCAGAATGGACCTTCTGATAAGAATGTATCTGCAGGAGACCCCCCCCCCCACCAGCAGAGCACAAGGAAGAGACAATATTTCAGGTATCCTGGTCCCGAGGTGTATAGAGCTTTGTTCGCCCCCAACCAGCACCTTGAACTTAGCCTGGTAGCTAATTGGCAGCCAGTGATTCTTTTTTTTTCAACTGAAGGGTAACTTGTTGGCATTTTGCATGAGATGCAGCTTCCAGACCAACCTTAAGGGCAGCCCCACACAGAGGGCCTTGGAGTAATCCAAGCCATGGGTAGCAGTGATCAGGTTATCCCGGTCCAACTAAGTTATAGTCAGGGTAGAACCACTGAAATTAATGAATTTAAGTTACTCATGTCCATTAGTTTCAGTGGGAGGAATTGAACGTTGCATTATGGTGATGGTTCCATCAATGCCAGCGCAAGCTTTTCATCTTGTAAAATGGAACGATCGCCCCTCGTCCCTCCCATTCACTATTTAAGGGGTTCTCTCAACCTGCCAGCTATTTGGGGGGGGCATGGAGCAACAAAAGGAGAAGGGGGGGAGACTCATTGCAGTAAGGGGACGTCCTTGTGTGGACTTTCACGAGCAAGACTAGCTAGCTGAATTTCACCCAATGAGATTACTTGAAGTAGGACTGTTTGATACAACCAAAACGTGTGTGTGTGTGTGTGTCTGTGTTTAAAGAACTCTCAAATACATTTGATCTTTCTTGACTGTGCAATTTGCAGAACTAACTCCACCTTTTGAGTGCCTCAAACTTCAAAAGGCAATTGCATCCCAAAGACTGAACACATGCCATTGCAAACTACTTTTTGTCTCATTTGCAGGGAATGCAAGTCTGCTGAGACAATTCCCCTTCCACCTTGACTTTCTTGCAGAGGATGATGCTGCAGTTGCACATTCTGAACAACATCAAAGCACTTTCCCTTCTGGCTGAAAAGCTGATGGTCAGGAGGGGCTGAAATCCAGCCAGGCTTAAGTTTTATTTTGGAGTTGTTGTATTTACATGTGGTGATAAGATTTTTTAAAAAAATGTTAAAAACAAGCAAGGGATTTCAACACCAGTGACTTAATTCAATTTTCTTGGACGCTGTCAATATTTCTCATAGCAAGAGACAACTGGATCTCCACGCTGTCTTTGCACTGAAAGGGAGTTAAAAAAAAAAAAAGATTCCAAGAGCTGTCCAGTACAAAATTGTTTTTGGCTCTTCCCTAGCCACAAAAAAGCTGGCCAAACCAATTTCATTCACATTTTATTTTAATAAGACCCAAACAACAACAAGAAAGTCCCTTTGAGGCTCACAAGTTGTGGGCAAATATCTAACCTGAAGATGATTGAAAATGCCTGGTTTATTGCTATCCCCAACTGGGAGTTTCAGAATGGGAAATACTGCTTTGAAAGCAACAGAATAAGAGTTGGCTTTGTTATGTATTCCTTTTGGAGCTTATTCCCCTTCACTATGTTTCTACTTCCTTGCAGATGACTGTGGGCAAAGGCCTAAATTTTATTTAAACTCAGTAGGCCTGAGCTTAACCTGTATCTAATGAGGCAGCATACCCTAATACAGTGGAACTTCAATTTCTGAGTGTCTCGGGAGCCGAACGTTTCGGTTTTCGAACGGCGAAAACCCAGAAGGAATTGCTTCCGTTTTTGAACGCGCCTTGGAAATCGAATGGCTTCTGAGGCTCGTTTTTCACTTTTCTCCATTGAACATGCTGACAGCCCTTTGCGCCTCAGTTTTCGAACGTTTCAGAAGTCGAACGGTCTTCCAGAACGGATTGCGTTCGAGAACTGCGGTTCCATTGTAATGGCCTGCTTTTTGGTATTGTTGATAAGGAACCAAATCCCTCGGGTTTTCTTCTGCTTGTGGTTCACATATCCCCTGGTCAGAAAAGGAATAAAGGGAAGAACCGAGTGTGCTGTTTTTTCCTGTCCTTCAGTGTGGGCCCATGTTACAAATTGACTGGGGTGAGAGGCAGAGTCTGTTTACGCCCATTTGTTTTAAATAGAAAAGACCCTGATCGGCTTTATATTTAAGGGTACAACTACTCTCTCCCTGATAATTCTGAGAATTTGCCACTCTTCAAATGTCACTGAAAGACCCCACTTTCATAGGGGATGAATTGGCCCAGTTTAAGCATAGACACCAAAGTTCTATTTTGAGTATGAAATGGAAGCATGGGATGGAATCAGGAAGCACAAAGATGTTGTACTGTTTCCCCGCATTTTGTAATGTTGAGAGTGACTCAAAGGTACAGGTTCTTTTCCCGTAGCCTCCAAATTTTCAGTCTTCCTGAGAATTATCCTCAGGAACAAGAGGCACTGGGAATATTTCAGGGGGCGGGGGATTAAATCTCTGGTTAGCGCACAAATACATATCCATAATAAAAATGTAATCATTTCAACCAATGATAAACTAAATTTATATTGGCAAATTATTTTCGCAGATACAAGAAAAGTTTGTACATCGTAGCAGATTTGTGTTCCCGTTTTAATACCAGTGATTAGAATTAAGCTTTCAGGCATTTCTTCAAGGTCGCTACCCTGCTGTATATTTCCCAGTTCTGCATGACACCATTGAGTTGCACTGATGAATTTAACCTTCCTTGGAAAACTGCCTCTATGAGACAATCAATAATACTAATTATACATAGACCACACACAATAAGAATCCTACTGGGATAAATGTATATATTAATAGAGGTCATGTAATTAAATCTCCTTAACATAGGCTAGAAATGTACCCAATTAAAATGGGGAAACTTAATCAGGAGTGGCATTAGTAACTGGAAGAGAGGATAAAGGCTAATTCCAGATTGTGGGTGAAAACTATTGTGTGTTTGTTGCCATAAAGAGCACTTTAAGATGACATTTCACAATGATCTTTGTTTCCTTCTTATTGGTGCCATTCATTGTTGAATGAAATGAGGAGTCTTGTTTTTAATACTACATCTGTAAATTGGTCTTGAACTTATATTGCTTTTTTTGAATGAAACTTGCTTCAACCCCAAAAGCAATCTACTTCCAGCCAATAAGGCAATTCAATATTTTGCTAAGTGCCACATGCACAAAATAGATTGAATTAAATTCTGCTGCCCATCTCTTAACCATGGCTAATAGATCTGGAGTGGGCTACAAGTTTGTGCACTCACTTTCCATTGCCCTCCCTCCTCTCTTTTCCATGGGAATTCTGCCACCCATTGGCTTCTCTGCATTAGGTTCAACACTTCCGATATGAGTTGCCATATGGACATCTTTGCGATTTTTGGAAATTCTGCCCGGACATTATTTCCGACGGACAAATCCCAGATATGTCCTGGAAAACCTGGACTTACGGCACCCTTGGAAGGAAACCACAGGCATATCCATAGGGATAACTTGCACTTGCCACCCATTTCTGTGTGCATATCCACGTGAATGTGAAGAAGGAAACAGAAGAGGAACAAATAATTTGAAAGGTGGGAAGTACTATGCTCTGGTTATGTTAACTTGACAGGTACATTTGTATCCTCCCACCCCACCCGTTACACATTTGACTTGAAAATGCTGTAATTTTTTTTTTCTTTTACAAGGCAGGCATTTTGCACACTAAAGTAATTCTAGCTAGAGCAATCCTGACAAATTCATTGTAAACATAACAGGTTTCTGACAGGTCTTGTTTAAGACTAACAATTCGTAAAATTACTGCAGTCACTGTTTCGGTAAAAATACAGATTATATCATGGTTAAGACATACAACTTTAAGGAGGAGAATACGCTGAGGATCTTCAAAAATGGATATTAATTCACTGAATATTCATGGGATGTACAAAAGAGACCACTTAATGACTTGATACCCAAGGTGACGAACACCTGAACAGTGCAAAGATTATCTTCCTTGTCAACTATATTTAGACTTTCATTATATTACTCCTGCGAGTGCTGACTCATCAGAGCAAGCTAAAGATTCCTCTTTTTTGCAGTGTAACTGTGGAATGCTAAGAGTTGGGTGTATATGTTTTACTGTAAGTAAAATTGTGCTTCTTGAAGGTAGACTTGCTCCAGGTATGATAGACTGACATGCTATTTACCTACCACGGCTAGGACCCACCTGCCATTTAAATTTACCACAATTCCGTGAGGCAGTGCAAAGCCAAGGACATTCAGTGTAATTTAAATGGGGGGGGGGCGGCTTACAGACCCAGGTACACTTTCAGGGACCCCAAGAATGGGGCCAGTGGCAGACCCTTCTAGAATTCAGAGGCCCCGGTAGCTGCCTAAGGATGTCAGATGTTGACTCCAGCCCTCCTTGAAGACAGAAAAGGGCATAAAGTGAAGCTTGCACTCTCTTGGAGCTGTGATGCCCACCTCTTTAGGCCTCTAAGACTGTATCATGGTGCGCCCTAGGTCAGTGATGGCCAACCGGCAAATGGTGCCTGTGTGATAATCTCCTCATGATTTCCTGATGATAGCTTTGTTGTTGTTCTTCAGTCGTTCAGTCGTGTCCGACTCTTCGTGACCCCATGGACCAGAGCACGCCAGGCACGCCTATCTTTCACTGCCTCCCGCAGTTTGACAAAACTCATGCCAGTCGCTTCGAGAACACTGTCCAACAATCTCATCCTCTGTCGCCCCCTTCTCCTTGTGCCCTCCATCTTCCCCAACATCAGGGTCTTTTCCAGGGAGTCTTCTCTTCTCATGAGGTGGCCAAAGTACTGGAGCCTCAGCTTCAGTATCTGCCCTTCCAGTGAGCACTCAGGGCTGATTTCTTTAAGGATGGATAAGTTTGATCTTTTTGCAGTCCATGGGATTCTCAAGAGTCTCCTCCAGCACCATAATTCAAAAGCATCAATTCTTCAGCGATCAGTCTTCTTTATGGTCCAGCTCTCACTTCCATACATTACTACTGGGAAAACCATAGCTTTAACTATATGGACCTTTGTCGGCAAGGTGATGTCTCTGCTTTTTAAGATGCTGTCTAGGTTTGTCATTGCTTTCCTCCCAAGAAGCAGGCGTCTTTTAATTTTGTGACTGCTGTCACCATCTGCAGTGATCATGGAGTCCAAGAAAGTAAAATATCTCACTGCCTCCATTTCTTTCCCTTCTATTTGCCAGGAGGTGATGGGACCAGTGGCCATGATCTTAGTTTTTTTGATGTTGAGCTTCAGACCATATTTTGCGCTCTCCTCTTTCACCCTCATTAAAAGGTTTTTTAATTCCTCCTCACTTTCTGCCATCAAGGTAGTATCATCAGCATATCTGAGGTTGTTGATATTTTTTCTGGCAATCTTAATTCCGTCTTGGGATTCATCCAGTCCAGCCTTTCGCATGATGAATTCTGCATATAAGTTAAATAAGCAGGGAGACAATATACAGCCTTGTCGTACTCCTTTCCAAATTTTGAACCAATCAGTTGTTCCATATCCAGTTCTAACTGTAGCTTCTTGTCCCACGTAGAGATTTCTCAGGAGACAAATGAGGTGATCCGGTACTCCCATTTCTTTAAGAACTTGCCATAGTTTGCTGTGGTCGACACAGTCAAATGCTTTTGCATAGTCAATGAAGCAGAAGTAGATGTTTTTCTGGAACTCTCTAGCTTTCTCCATAATCCAGCGCATGTTTGCAATATGGTCTCTGGTTCCTCTGCCCCTTCGAAATCCAGCTTGCACTTCTGGGAGTTCTCAGTCCACATACTGCTTAAGCCTGCCTTGTAGAATTTTAAGCATAACCTTGCTAGCGCTTGAAATGCGCACTGACCTTTAAAGCCCTAAACATCCTTGGCCCAGTATACCTGAAGGAGCATCTCCACCCCCACCGTTCAACCCAGACACTGAGGTCCAGCTCTGAGGGCCTTCTGGTGGTTCCCTCACTGCAAGAAGTGAAGTTACAGGGAACCAGGCAGGGGACCTTCTTGGTTGTGGCCCCCGCCCTGTGGAACACCCTCCCATCAGATGTCAAGGAAATAAACAACTGTCTGACTTTTAGAAGACATCTGAAGGCAGTCCTGTTTAGAGAAGTTTTTAATGTTTAATGCTGTATTGTGTTTTTAACATTCGGTTGGGAGCCGCCCAGAGTGGCTGGGGAAACCCAGCCAGATGGGCAGGGTATAAATAATAAATTATTATTATATTATATTATATTATATTATATTATATTATATTATATTATATTATATTGACTGCACCCTTGATTTGTGACCCTGGCCTGCAGCAGTTTTATAGGCCCTACTATTCATCTCAATCGTTCACATTCTTGCAGCCCACTGCCATTTACAACTGACCTATTCTTGGAAGATGACAAAGAGCTCTTTATTTAGCCATCCTGACAGGTGAAATACTTCTGCATTCCTTTCCCATTATGTCTTAAGCCACTGCTGGGAACAGGAAAGGTGCTGAGTTGCTTACATACCTGGCCAACGCCATGCAATTTTGAACCTTGACAAGCTAGTTTAGGGCTTCAGCTAAACAGCCAAGAAGAATGCCTCCCTTGTAAAGCCACAGAGAAGAAGCCCGCAGCTGCTTGGTAAACGCAAGTAAAAGTGCTCGTTCATGTGCCCCTGCCATTCCTAGTACAGTCACGTCAAACTGCACATGACATTGTGGAAGAGGGGTTGGGAAGAGGAGCGCAGATTTCAATTTTGGTAATGTATATGCAGCTGGAATAGAGCAGGGGAGCATGACCGTGACAATCTATCTCCTGTAGATTAATGTCGGGAGCGGGCAGGTGTGTCATAAAGCATGGCTTGATAATGCAAAGAAACCCTCTCAGTGTTCCCCCTGTTTCCATTAATGCTTGGTGCCTGCCTGCAAGAGATTCTCAGGAGACGCAAGGGCCTATTGCTTTCAAATGTTCCCTCTGACCCAGAGAGTGCCAAAAAACGTCTGAACGCATGCAATGCTCTTGTTTAAAAAAAGGGGGGGCGCGGTGGAACGAGCACCCCTAATGCAATGCAAATGCAGATTGCAGGGAAATTCCAGCTGAGAAAATGAGGCCTCGTATTTCTAAAACCATATACATGTCAATGGGCCATTATTCTCCAGTTTTAAATGTAATTGCAGCACAGCTTGGAATGGGTTCCCGAAATCATAAAATATACCGAGGAGCAATGACTGAATCTTCCAGAATATTTTATATTTCCCTCCCTGTTCCACATCCTCCTCCCCCAGCAGAAGAATAGAAAATGGAAGAAGCAGGGAAGGAGGAAGGAAGGAAGGGGGGGGCAAAGATAAAAATGAAAATCATATCCTTTAGTTCAGCTTTCAAGGGAAATACATATTGGTCTGTTTCTTAACAGCCATTTCATCGTCAGGGGCTCTGAAGTCTTTCTTCAAAAAATAAACCTGTCTTGGTGCAGTTCTGTATGACAAATTATTTCCAGGCAATTAGGAATATTTATAATTGTTTTCTTTGCTAGATGCTTTCTTCCATTTCCAAATTTTCTTTTCAAGCTGATGTTTCCTATAATGCCTGTGCAACATTCATTTTGAAAGGATTTCCTTTTTTAAAAAAAGTCATGTGAACCACGGCTGCAACCACCTTTTTTTGATAAATTTAACATGTCCGTAGTGCAGTCTTTATCACCAGAACTGGTACATTTTAAGGTATCATTATTTCATTGTGGCTGCCTCCCTCCCTGCTCAGTCTTTCTTGGGAGAACTCCAAGAAACAGCTCCTATGATTAAAAACAATGTAGATTAATACTGCAGTAGTGTTGAGCGATGGTATCCTTTCTGTTTTGCCCCCTCCCTCCCTCCCTCTCCCTCCCATCTCTCCCAAATCCATTCCTTTCTGCAAATAAATATGCTTGGTTTGGTTTTGTGCTTAAACCTCTAAGATGGAGAACGCAACAAAAAAACAGAAGGTTTGTTGAAGGAGAATATTTGGCAATGACCAGTTTGGAGTCAGGATCAAAAGATGCCTTATATTCTTCACTTAAACCCAAGCTATAATTTGCTTTTTTATTATTTTATTTATTAGATTTATTTACCACCTTTCATCACAAGATCTCAGGGCGGTTCGTGGGATATAAAACACAAGACAAGACCACAAGTAAATAGTTAAAAAACAGAAACAACAAAACAACGAGCCCTCTGCTCCCACAAACACATTTAAAAGGCTGTAGAATATTAATCAGCCTTACAAAACCAAAAATGCTAATATAAAATACAAATTAGCATATAACTCTTAAGAACAATGTGAAACAACCCCCCCCCAAAAAACCCCAATACCCACCCAAGATAAAAACCTCATTTAAACCATAATTTTAGGAAAAGGGGGCTGTGCCCATTGCCTTCATTCCACCCCCATTGTTGCCCCCAAAGGAACGAACCCCTTTGGTTTCTCCCCTTCCCGAATAGTCATTTCACTGTTTAAAAACATGGCGGTGTATGAACAATCCACACTTTGTGGAGAGTTGGGTTCCAAAATGCTTGTTTACAAAGCTATGTACTACCAACCTTACTGTATGCTTGTGAAAAATGGACCACTTATAAACACCATCTCCAACTCCTTGAAATATTCCATCAATGGTGTCTCCCCCCAAAAATTACACATCACTTGGGAAGACAGGCTAACTAATGCCAGTGTCCTGGATGAAGCAAAGATCACCAGTGTCGAAGCAATGATTCTTCAACATCAACTTTGTTGGACTGGTCATGTTGTGAGGATGCCTGATCATCATCTTCCAAAGCAACTACTCTATTCTCAACTTAAAAATGGAAAGCGTAACGCTGGTGGTCAACAAAAGAGGTTTAAAGCCTGTCTCAAGGCAAATCTTTAAAAAATGTAGCATAAACACCAATAATTGGGAAACACTTGCCTGCGAGCGCTCCAATTGGAGAACGGCCTTTACCAAAGGTGTCATGGACTTTGGATTACATGTAGGTAGCCATGTTGGTCTGCCATAGTCAAAACAAAATAAAAAATAAAATAAATTCCTTCCAGTAGCACCTTAGAGACCAACTAAGTTTGTTCTTGGTATGAGCTTTCGTGAAGTGTGCATGCACACGAAAGCTCATACCAAGAATGGACTTTGAAGACACTCAAACTCAGGACGCAAGGGGGAAAGGTGCTAAGAGAGGAAGGCACACTTGGCAAACCCTTACTGTGATCAACTCCCGCCTGGAAACCTATGTCCCCACTGTGGAAGGATGTGTGGATCCAGAATTGGCCTCCACAGTCACTTACGGATTCACTGTTAAAACTGTGTTTATGGAAGACAATCTTACTTGACTGCGAGTGGTCGCCAAAGAAGGAGAAGGATTCAATAACCCATAGGGTGGTACTGTAGCTAATTTTGCCTTTTACCAGAGAGGGCAGTTTTACAGAAATGCACTATTGTTTCGAGGAAACATTGCCCAGTTTTGTAGATAGTAGCAGCAGCATAGGTGAGTCAGGTAATTGCATTAGGCATACCTCACCTTTTGTTGCTTGACTGAGGAGAATATGGGGTCAGCCCTACGCTGCTTTCAGAAGGGCTGTTAACTACCTGCAACCTTCATCTTCCTTTAATTTATATCATAGCAGAAGCATAAATTCCAACCTTATCTGTTTTTCATCGAATTAAATTTCTGTCACTGTAACCCTGAGGATAGACAAAACTATGAAATGAACTTCACTCTAGTCTTTGAACGTGTTTTTCTTCTTCTTTTTAAAGCATACAGATAAAAACAGTCTCCTCAGGACTTATAGCCCTGTGGTAGTTGATTAGTCCCTGCAGTAGGGAAAATTAAATTCTGTGGTTGAGACCCAGCATGCTTGGCTGGTTTAATAATGCGATGGCCACCATCCAATGGCAGACAACCAAGAACTGAGGTACTTTCTGTTCTTTACTCCCTCGTGCAACACCTGAAAATCCCGGGGCGAATCAAACAGCAAATTAAATCTTTCTTTTAAAACACACACACACACACACACACAAAACCACCCTCACCTGCAGAGCATGTATAAGGAACTAATTTTAATTCTTTCAAGCTGAAGTCATTGGGATGGAAGCCCAAAAAAGAATGACAAAGGTAAGTTATTAAAGCACCTTTCCAGGTTGTTGTTTTTTAAAGTCAAAAACAAAACAAAAAAACCCCACACACCTCCCAATGGCTCTTTACAGTTTAGCCTGTTTATTTCTGCTTCCTGCTCTGCAGAAGCCAAGAAACTCACTAAAAGCAATCAAATCCCACTTTTTTAAAAAAAAAGAAAGAAAGAAAGTCAGTCTTCATTTATGAATGGAAGTCTGTTGCTGCTCAAATAGTATCTGTAATGTTTTTATTAGCTGAAACTTCCCTTATCCCCTTTAAATATCTTGTGCTCCTTCTGCATCAAGTGTTGACAATGAAAGGTCCATGGGCCAAACCTAACTCGCCAGGATGCTCCCCCAAGAAACAAAACCTTTCCCCCATTATGTCGTTGAACAGCTATGTGACTTGGTTTCTGTAAAAGCGTTTGGCCTGGGAAGAGAGACTTGGTGGTCTGGATACATCTCACCAGCCTTAAACTGTTGATCTGCCTCACTGCATCCCATTGCAACGATGTATATTAATAAACTCAGTACAAATACGGTGCATAAGTGAATTGCTTTACGCTAATGTTCAGTCTCAGGAACAATCGCTTCCGTTCTTTGCTATCTAAAACATGCCTTGTGCAAACTAGGGGAATGATGGGGAAATAAAATTTCCAGCTACTCTCTGCATGAAAACATGCAGACGTGTGGGTTGTAGAAATGGGGGTCGCTAGGGCAACATTAAAGTGAAAAGTGGGGTTCGGGCTAAATGCTGGTTGGAGATGTGTGGAAAACATTTGCTCAACATTTTTGTGGCTTCATATATATATATATATATATATATATATATATATATATATATATATATATAATGTTTCATTTCAAATCCAAGGCAGATTTCTTAGGGGGAAAACTCCCACTCTGACTCAGGAACTATTTTATGTTCCTGAGAAAATAGTGTATTACTTCCTAAGAAAAACATGCTTGTTGTTTGGTCTACGGCATAGTAATTTGCCTCCTTTTCCAAGGAAAGTCATGTTCTTGAATGGAAACGGGAACATTTTGTTCTGGGTATCGCATGCTTCCTCAGAGAACTGGAAATTTGTGGCGGTGTGATTAAGTGCACTGTTAATTGTTGCGAAGGTTCTGCTGTTGTGTACTATGAGGTGGTTTGTAAAATTGTTCTATGGCTGAAAATGTGCTGAGCACCTTCCAGCCTCTGAACTCGGAAATCAGGAGCAGAAACTTCCTAAATGCAGAATGCTAGTCATTGTAAAATAGCATAGACGTTTTCCATTTAACACTCCAAGCTGGTCCCATAATAGCAGGGGTAGGCAACCTAAGGCCCGTGGGCTGGATGTGACCCAATCGCCTTCTCAATCCGGCCCTGGGACGGTCCAGGAATCAGCGTGTTTTTACATGATTAGAATGTGTGCTTTTATTTAAAATGCATCTCTGAGTTACTTGTGGGGCATAGGAATTTGTTCATTTGTTTTTTTCAAAATATAGTCCGGCCCCCCACATGGTCTGAGGGACGGTGGACTGGCCCACAGCTGAAAAACATTGCTGACCCCTGCATAATAGGATATACTTTTTACGAATATTCACAAAGGTCTCAGAGTCTTCTTTACATCTCTCAAATGTTTTGTTTTCGCTGCATTCAACTTGTCTATCCAGCATCTTGATAAACATATTTATTTCTTATTTATTTGTATAATCATCCCCCAATGGGAGCTTGGGAGAGTTAAGAACTGACCATGTTGTAAACAACAGCACAAAGCAAACCAAAGCTATTTGTACCACCACCTTCTTTATTGATTAAATGTAATGTGAAGTTGCTACTACAGGACTAGCCAATGTGTTGACCTCCAGATGTGGAGCCAGCTTTGCTAGTGGTCAGGAATGATGGGAGTTGTGGTCCACAACATCTTGAAAAGACCGTATTCACTGCCACTGCAGCGCACCAGCAAACACACAATAGCTCCAGTGACTAGTTTTCTGAAAATTCAGGACATGAGAAGAGGCTAATGTGAGGGACCCTTCGTTTCCCACCAAGAGCCCTCACAACCGTTAAACGTTTCCCCTGACTGAGTCTCTCCCTAGGGTTCACCGACGACTAAAATGAATCCCCCAAAATGATGTTATGAGAGCTGTCCTCGGGGTACCTCAATGCTTCACGTTCTTGAAATGGAACTCCTGCCACCTTGGGATCTCCCGCCCTCTGGGTTCCCAAACTGCTGCAGCTTGCCTTTCCCTCTGGCAACTGCATGGCACCTTTGGCTTCCCTGCCCAGTCCTCTGTGTGTTAGGGAAATAAGCCACCCGTCCCCTTTCTCTCAGGAAACCTCTAGGGCTTTTCCCCTCAACCACACCTCTAGAGGTACTGACGCACTGCCAGAGTCCACGAACGTTAAACAAACAAAATATGTTTATTGAGGTAACATTAATATCAAGGAAGTTAAGGTAGAATGCGGTTACAATGTTTTTTCTATTTGGTACATAAGCTTGGTTACAACATGAAAATGGGATAAAAACTTTCCTTTCCTAACCTAAGCCTAACCTCCAACCCGCTGACCCTCTCACCCTCACTCCCTGACCCACAACAACCACCCAACTGCCATTCTCTCCCTTTTAAAAGGTAGAAAAGACCCGCCTCTGCGATTGTGCTGCCAGTCATCTTAGAGTGGGTGTTAACTCTTCGCATGCTGGGCTCCTGCTCACACCCAGGCACAGGGTTGGTCCGTTACAGCTAACTCATAAGAGGAAGTGTTGCAGCGTATCTTGTAATGACTTTCTAAGCAGAAATAACTGCTTTGGAAGGGAAAGGGAGCAGTTCAGCAAAGGTATAGCAGTCGAGGGCTATGATTCTGATTGATAGAAATGTTTTAGTGCCTTCTCTGTAGAAGATGGTACTTAATAAAGTGATTGCAATTACGTACTTGAAGGATCATCTGAAAGAGTTCTCATGATACTGGTCACTATATGACACACATCCCAAGTTTTCCTTTTCATCTGGTCCAAAATGTTTGGATTTGAACTATGGGTTTATTTGCCAACCTGCTTTATAGCCCGAGAATTAATGCAACTCTGCTAACACCATCACTGTGGAAAAGTGAAATGTTGTCTTTTTCAAAGGGGATATGAGACACACAGAGAAAACAGTGACACTAGTTTGACTCACTCAAGTAGTTTGTGGCAAAGCCAAGGGTTTGAAACCTGATCTTTTGATTCTTCGTCCAGCACTCTTGTAAAAAACAAAAACACCCCCCCCCAAAAAAAACAACCCAGCACATCTTTCCATTTTAATCCTCTAATTGGTTTCAGTATCTATGCCTTGCTTTATAACTAAAGCAAGTGAGACTTTCTTCAATATTCTATTCAGGCATGTTTTGTCCTGCTTAGGTGGTGTCCTTTAAGTTTGTCCAGTCAGCTTTTCCTTCCCTCCGTTTAGACTTAATGGCAACATCAGCTTTCCTGCCAGCTTGAATAGCTGGGAGTTAGACATACTCTCAAAGGTGTTTGTTAGTGCAGTCATTCCTTGAACTCTCAGACCTACTGGCAATGTTGTTTTCACAAGGGTGATTTGCATTCATTCTGGAATGGCGTCCAGTACGTGCCTGCAACTTAAAATGTGCCTCTTGAATGAAATAGACGCCGGGCCTCTTAAGAATTCACCCAACATAATTAGATACACCCAGGCTCCTCTAAATGTTATCCAAAGGCTAACTATCTGATGCTTAAATTGAAAAAGCTCATTAACTTTAAATACTGCTAAAGCAAGTGGGGGGGTGAGTGGAGGGAGACTCAGTGGAGATAATAGATTGGCTATGAAGTGTTTGTTGAGGCTAAGACTAATAATCTAAAGTTGACTTGCCCGTTTGCACAGCTTTGGGATTCTCCCTACCCCGGAAGGGAAGGTTGCATGTTAGGAGCAATTCTGCTGATTTGCTGCATGCTGCATACTCATTCAATGTTTAGCAATAAAACAGATACAATTGATCCAGTTGTTTGCATGATAACTGAGCAAAATCGACCTTGCAACTACCTTGCTGAAGCTCAGCAGGTCTGGGTGTGGCCAGTGCCCAGCTGGGTGATCATCTGGGAAACACAAATACACTCCCCTGGGTTTTATGATTTAAAATAAAGGTAAGAAAATAAAAATTAAAAAAAATAATGTGTCGTATAAAACAAGTTATGCATGTCATAATAGTGTCTAAGTTTTTCTTTTTTTTCTTTTTTAAAGTCATCTATTTTGGTTTTTCAAATTAAAATTTTACAGAGATATATCAAACATAAATTGTAAAAACAAGATTCCAAGGAATCTCCTGGATTTCCATCCTCCCCTTTGTGGGTCCTATTATTAATCATTTCTTCCTGCATCTTTTTGTGATTATCCATATCTTTTACATCTCCATTGTGTCCAAAATTCACTCTTAATCTACAACTGATTATCGGAATCGGGGAGGTTGAAAGGCCAGCTGGCTCGGCCCCAGCTGGAGCACCTTGCCGCTGCGGAGATCCCTCGACCTCTACTCCGACGTGATCAAGCTTGCAGACATGAGCACACTTTACTCTGCAGTGTAAGCTACGCAACAGAAGAGGCTTGAGGCTGTAGATACATACTAAACTACACATTTATTGTACATAAATCAGGACAAAAAAAACATGGCATCGAGAGCCAGTGTGGTGTAGTGGTTAAGAGCGGTAGACTCGTTATCTGGGGAACCGGGTTCGCGTCTCCGCTCCTCCACATGCAGCTGCTGGGTGACCTTGGGCTAGTCACACTTCTCTGAAGTCTCTCAGCCCCACTCACCTCACAGAGTGTTTGTTGTGGGGGAGGAAGGGAAAGGAGAATGTGAGCCGCTTTGAGACTCCTTCGGGTAGTGATAAAGTGGGATATCAAATCCAAACTCTTCTCTTCTCTTCTTCCTTGCCGTCTTCTCAGAGAGAGACTGAAAACAAAAGCAATACAGAGCGGAAGTTCTGCTCACGCCAGCAATCTGTGCTGGAATGTAAACAGACATGTGACACGCAGCAATCCACATATCTGCAGCAAAGGGTGGAATGGAATTCCCAACAGTGATATTCCAACCCTAACTAATGATTTTAACTGCTTACAATGGTCTTTAAGGTGAGTTATAAATTTTCCCCATTCCTTGCTAAAATTTGGGTCTTCCTGATTTCTGACTCTTCTGCTCATTTTAGCCATTTCAGCATAGTTCATTAACTTCATCTGGCATTCTTCTCTGGTAGGGACTTTATCTTCTTTGTCTAAGTTTTTCTAAACCTGTAAGCTACAAGCAGTGATGTGAAGTGGGAGCCAGGGAAACTCAGGATGTAATGGCTGCTTGTTGCTTTGTGGTGTGTTCCTAGAGAGAAATGAGGAGTGCAGGCTGTCTTCCGTGGCAGCAACACAGCCAAAAATGCCTAGTTCCTCCTGACTGCACCAGCCTTTTGACTGTGCCATGAAATTGTGCGCCATAATTTCTACAAACGGAGCCATAGAATTGGGTGTGCAACCACTTTTTGAAGACATTCTGGGACTACGGGTAAAGGAAGCAGGATGAATGAGCTTGTGGGAAGAAGGGATCAAACAGGGTTGATGTGGCGATGCGCCCTTCAAATAATTGCTGTGGGTGTCTGGGGTCACAGCACTTGTTACCGCTTCGCAAGCCATGTGCGCTAGATTTTTTTTTTTATAAACTTTATTATTTTTAAAAACACTCAAACATATAACAAATATCACAACATTGAGAATTAAATACAGCAAAACATAACATAAGGGAAGAAGAAAGAGAAAAAGAAAAGAAAAAAGAAAGAAGGAAAGATGTAAAGGAAGAAAGGAAAAGAAAAGTAATAAAAAGAAAAATTAAAAATATTTACATTATTACCAAAAAGAATAATCCAATACAAACATCAAAAACAAAATTATAACATAATTTCCACAAATTAAAACATTCTGATGTTGAATAAAAAAGACTTCCAATTAAACTCGCTGTTTCTGCTATTCATTGTCTATGTTTATTGCACAGTTATAAGTTTTTATTTTTGTTCCTTTTTATCTCTTTATTAACTCTTACTTGATTTATCATCTGGTTCAGTCTATTTCTGCTATGAAGGAACTTCTTATACCATTGTTCTCCAGGTATTCCTTAAATAACTTCCATTCAGTGTGGACTTTTTGTTTGGGCTGCTCTCTTACCCTTCCAGTGTTTATTGCTAGCTGAAGATATTCTAACATCAAATTTTGCCAATCAGTCATATTTGGTAAAGTCTTGTTCTTCCAATCCCTGGCTACTAATATTCTAGCCGCTGTTATTCCATACAATGCTAATGTTCTTTTTGGTTTTTTAAACTCATCTGGCACTATACTTAATAAAAATATTGTGGGTGTTTGCAGCCAGGGGCGCCTTAGGCAGATCGGCCGCCGTGGCACGGCGATCCCTCCGGCGCCCCCGGCATACCGCCTCTACGCCTCTGGGGCCACCTGCCTCCCATGCTGGCCGCCCCTCAGGAGGGGGGGTGGGCGAGCGGGGGATGAAGGGCATGATGCTGGAGCGGCGCGGGGCTCTGTGTGCCCTTCCAACACTCCAGCTGGGGCTCCCTGCATGGGATGGGAGGCGAGGGCGGCTAGCTCACAGCCCGCCCGGGAGCGGCATGGGCGGCAGTGGCTGCGCTGGCGGCGCGCAAGCGCCCGTCTGCCCTTGGGGGCAGGTGCGGGTTGGGGAGGGAGCGCAGGGTATGCCAGCGGGCTCACGGGGGCGCCCCTGGGGGTGGCACCCTGGCGCACCGCACCAGTAGCCCCTATGGATAAGACGGGACTGTTTGCAGCTCATCTTTCTCATGTGTTTGAACTGTAGCGCTTGCCTTTAAGGAGTGGAAAGTTACACATAAAACTTCCCAGAGGAATTATTTATAGATAGATCTCTCACCTTGCCCCCCCCCTGGAGTGTAGGTTATTATTATTATTACCTTTCCAATTAAGGCCCAAATTGAGAAGGAACAGGGTGTGATATCAGCATCACTTACGTGAAACATGCAGCGAACAGTTTCGCCTGGAGGAGAGAGGCTTCACTAACTGGGCCAAACACGTGCTGAAGGCGTAGAAGAAGCAGAGGCTATGTCCTTAAAAATGCTGACTTTAGAGAACTCTTCTGACAGCCATAGAAGCAATTTTTCCTCTCTGACTAGTTACTAATTAGCATTCAAATACATAAGACCTTTTCCAGACAAATCTTTCAATCTAAGTTGCTCAAAGCATCGCGTGAGATGGATTTGCTTGTATAAATAGTCAAGCTACTTTTTAAATGTACATATATTAATGTATGTGCACTTGAAATGGAAGGTGCTTTTCTGCTGCCTAAAACAGCCCAAGGAAATTATACTTGACAGGACAGAGGAGATTTATATTCACAAAGAATTATTGCTTTTCCTAAATTGGTGACCTTTTTTGAAGATGTTGACATATGGATGCCACAACAGAACTTTTCAGAGATACAGGGGAGTGAAATTATTCCCGCTGCATTGTATGTTCGCCGCATAATGTCTGAATGAGTCTCTATGTGTGCAAGCTGTATGCACGTAGATCATGGTGAGGGTTTGCCAAGCGTGTTTTACTCTTAGCACGTTTCTCCCTTTTGTCCCGAGTTTGAGCGTCTTCAAAGCCCATGGCACCTTTGGTAAAGGCTGTTCTCCAACTGGCCAGTGTTTCCCAGTCGTCAGTGTTTATACTACATTTTTAAAGATTAGCCTTGAGAGAATCTTTAAACCTCTTTTGTTGACCACCTTATATTCATGGCTTCTAAGGGTTCTAAAAATAGTTTACATTGCTTATGTGCGTGAATATGTTAGGACAGAACAAGGCTGTGGTTTGAATTAAGAGCTGGACCATAAAGAAGGCTGATCACCGAAGAATTGATGCTTTTGAATTATGGTGCTGGAGGAGACTCTTGAGAGTCCCATGGACTGCAAGAAGATCAAACCTATCCATTCTTAAAAAATCAGCCCTGAGTGCTCACTGGAAGGACAGATCCTGAAGTTGAGGCTCCAGTACTTTGGCCATCTCATGAGAAGAGAAAAGACTCCCTAGAAAAGACCCTGATGTTGGGAAAGATGGAGGGCACAAGGAGAAGGGGACGACAGAGGATGAGATGGTTGGACAGTGTTCTCGAAGCTACTAACATGAGTTTGGCCAAACTACGAGAGGCAGTGAAGGATAGGCGTGCCTGGCGTGCTCTGGTCCATGGGGTCACGAAGAGTCGGACACGACTGAACGACTGAACAACAACAACAAAAACAACAACAATGGTCTCGTTAGAAAGTAAAATTCACGTTACATTTCTGTTTTAGGGGCTGTTTTTAAAAGTCTGGAACAGATTAATCCATTTTGCATTACATTCTATGGGAAAGCACACCTTGGTTTTGGAATGCTTTGGTTTTGGAACGGACTTCCGGAACGGGTTAAGTTTGAGGACCAAGATACCACTGTACTCCCTTACTGGGGAGTGGACTCAGTGGGACTGAACTTCCAAGTAAACATGCATAGGAATGCACAGATGGTGAACAATTTTAACATTCAGTTAGGACACCCTCTTGAATATTCCTGTGGAAAGGCTGTAATTAGCTATTAGCCAAAGCAGTAGTAAAATGGCTAGTTTGAATGAGCTGCATTTGAGGTTATTATAGCCAACCCTCCAAGTGTCCCTATTTTCCAGGGACTGTCCCAGATTTACAGAAGCCGTCCCAGTTTCTGATTTGATCCTGGAATGTCCCACGTTTCCTTAGGACATCCCTATTTTCATCGGAGGAATGCTGGAGGGTATGGAGTTATGCCAAGGAGATAAGTAACTATACAACCTTTACAAGACATATGAAGGCAGCCCTGTGTAGGGAAGTTTTTTAATGTTTAATGTTTCACTATGTTTTTATATAAGGGACCCAGGTGGCACTGTGGGTTAAACCACAGAGTCTAGGGCTTGCTGATCAGAAGGTCGGCGGTTCGAATCCCTGCGACGGGGTGAGCTCCTGTTGTTCGGTCCCAGCTCCTGCTCTCCTAGCAGTTGGAAAGCACATCAAAGTGCAAGTAGATAAATAGGGACCGCTCCAGCGGGAAGGTAAACGGCGTTTCCGTGTGCTGCTCTGGTTCACCAGAAAGCGGCTTAGTCATGCTGGCCACATGACCCGGAAGCTGTCTGTGGACAAACACCAGCTCTCTTGGCCTATAGAGTGAGATGAGTACCGCAACCCCAGAGTCGGACATGACTGGACCTAATGGTCAGGGGTCCCTTTACCTTTTTATGTTTTTATATATGTTGGGGCAATCCAGCCAGATGGATGAAGAAGAAGAAGAAGAAGAAGAAGAAGAAGAAGAAGAAGAAGAAGAAGAAGACATCCCTATTTTCATCAGAGAAATGTTGGAGAGCCAAGGTGCCACTGTAAACTCAAAAAAAAACCCCAAAAGAACAGCTAGTTCCTGCCCCCACCTGTCCAGTTTTGCCCTCTGAGGTCTGGGGCAAGTGTACGTGGCTGCCCCATTCCCACTGCACAGGCCTGATCTGGACTCTGGCAAGAACATAAATAGAGCCTTGTAGGGTCAGACCAAAGGCTCAGCACTAGTCCCAATGGGAAGACCACGAACATTTTGAAGGTGTGCATACCATGGAAAGCCCATTTGCTGCACATTTCAGCTCGACCTTCCATTAAAATGAATCAGAAGTTATAAGAGGAAAGTGTAGAGTTAAGCTGGAGGGAAAAGGTCTGCCTATTCTTGATGATCTTAGATCGGTCACGCCAATAGATTCTGAAGGAAGGAAGGAAATCATGAGAGAAGAATGTGCTGTGTTTCTTCCATGTTGCTTTGCCGGGGGAAGGAGCTCCCCAGGTCTGTGGTGTCGAAGTACCGCTTTGATCAAAAACAGCTGTTAGCTCCACATATTTGAAAGGGGAGGGGGGGAGAAGGTCGCTTAAAAAGAAAAGCACGCAAAAGGCAGATGCAAATGTTCTGAATGCTGTGGTGTTTTGTGGTTCACAGTCCTCCTGTTATTCCTGAACACTTATCGTGGGGCATGACCTCAGAGGCAGGCGGTCGGCGAGTCTGTCAGTTTCAGTTTCTCTCCGTTTTTCGTTTTCCAAATCTTGAGTTCACTTCTCCACATTCCCACATCAGTTTTTTGGATTTTTCTTTTCTTTTTACACTCTCATGAAAATTCACCAGCGTTTTAGTGCAAATTTCTCCTGATACATATTTTTTTAAATGCAATTCCACCTAATACTGAAAATTTTGCAAATAAATATTCCCTAATACAATGGATTTTAAAGTTCTTTTCGCTAATGTGTGCATTTTTTGAGCACATTACTTGGCATTGCAGAATTCAATGAAGTGCGGATTTCAAAGGATGGCTGCGTTTCATAGATTCACCGAGTTGTAGAGTTGGAAGGACCCCAAGGGTCATCCAGTCCAACCCCCTGCAATGCAGGAATCTCCTCTAAAGCATCCATGACAGGTGGCCATCCAATCTCTGCTTAAAAACTGCCAAGGAAGGAGAGTCCGCAACTTTTCATGGAAGTCTGTTCCACTGTTGAATAGCTCTTGCTGTCAGAATGTTCTTCCTGATGTTTAGTCAGAATATCCTCTCTTGCAATTTGAAGCCATCAGTTTGGGTCTTACCATCCAGAGCAAGAGGGGGGAAAAGCTTCATGCATCTTCCCTGTGACAGCCCTTGACATATTTGAAGATGGCTATCATATCTCCTCTCAGTCTCCTCTTTTCCAGGCTGAACATACCCAGCTCCTTCAACTGCTCCTCATATGGCTTGGTTTCCAGATCCTTGATCATCTTGGTTGCCTTCCTCTGCACACATTCCGACTTGTCGATATCCTTCTTAAATGGTGATGTCCAGTACTCCACGGGAGATACTATTACTTCCCTTGATCTGGACACTATACTTAAGTTGTTGCAGCCTAGAACAGCATTAGTTTCTTTTGCTGCTGCATCAGACTGTTGATGAAAGCTAAACTTATAGTCTACTAAGACACCATAGATCCTTTTAAAGTGTACTATTTGTAAGCCATCTTATATTTGTGCAACTGGTTAAAAATAAAAGGTAAAGGACCCTTGACAGTTAAGATCAGTCACAGACGACTCTGGGGTTGCGGCACTCATCTTGCTTTACAGGCCGAGGGAGCCGGCATTTGTCCGCAGGCAGTTTTCCCAGGTGATGTGGCCAGCATGACTAAGCTGCTTCTGGCGCAACAGAACACCAAAACCAGAGCAGCACATGGAAACACTGTTTACCCTACTGCTGGAGTGGTACCTATTTATCTACTTGCACTTTTTGGCATGCTTTTGAACTGCTAGCTTGGCAGAAGCTGGGACCAAGCAACGGGAGCTCACCCCATCATGGGGATTCGAACCGCCAACCTTCTGATCAGCAAGCCCAAGAGGCTCAGTGGTTTAGACCACAGCACCACCCGCATCCTTGTGCAACTGGTTATTCCTGCCTAATTGTAGAACTTTACATTTCTCCCTGTTGAAATTCATTTTGTTGGCTTGGACCTGGCTTTCCAATCTGTTGAGGTCATTTTGAATCCTGATTCTGTCTTCTGCGACATTAGCTACCCCTGCCAGTTTGGTGTCATCTGCAAATTGGATGAGCATCCCCACAATTCCTTCAACCGAATCGTTTATAAAGATTTTGAATTAGAATGGACCTGGGACAGAACCCTGCGGCACCTTACTAAACAGTTTGCATATTGTTTTGGAAGTGTGAATTAGATTGATCATTGATGTATGTATGCATGTATGTATGTATTTATTTCCTGTCTTTCCCCCCCTGACAAGATTCAAGACAGATTAAATGCCTAAAAAAATAGAAAAACAATAATAAAAAAGCAATTACATGATGTCAGGGACTGGGAGGAGGAGGAATGGTGGAGACCACCTCCCCATCCTGAGCCTTCCAGGGAGGAGGAACAAGAAGACAATATAGATTTGCAACAGGGGTTTGAGGGAGGTCACAGCTCAGAGGCAGATGAGGGGGAAAGTTGGGAAATAATGGGAGAGTAAGAGGCAGAGCCGGAGTAGCAGCTGGCTGACACTTTGTCGCTAAAAAGCATTCCAGACCCTCCATCTCTGAGAACCCGGCGAGCCTTAAAAGTAGGAGAGCAAAGAGCTTGAAGGCACTAAGAGGTACACGTAGAGGAGGTGATGATGATGATGATGATGAATAAGAAGGTGGGAGAGACGGGAGGCTGGAGATTCACTCAGGACAATGTCATTGTGCAAGAGGTTGGGTTCTACAGTCTCTCTCTGTAAAGTTTGAAATAAAAAAAAAGGACTGTAGTAAACCTTTCCTTGTCTTTATACTTTCTTGGACAACCAGCCAGGAGCCGCTGACAGCATCCTGGCACATGATTGATAGAATTAAAACTATATACATATATAAAACATATTAAAATCATACCAATAATTACAATAAAAGCAGCACGGCACCTTAAAAGCAGTTAGTTCCTCCAAGCCTGTTGGAACAAGGAAGTCTCACCTGCTGGCAGAAGGATAACAGAGGAAGTCCGTCTAACTTTTCTAGGGAGGGAGTTCTAAAGCATGGAAGCAGCCATCAGGAAGACCCTTTCCCGCATCCTTACCAAGCATGCCCATGAGGGTGGAGAGACCAAGAGATGGGCCTCCCCCCAAAAAACTCGCTTTGAAATGTAAAGGGAATTAAATCTCACCCCCTTCCCTACTCAAAGGCAATCTGGCCTTTGAACTCTATCCATCCACCCGCCGCCTGATGTTTGTCAATTTAGATTCCTGGAGAACACGCTTACATCAAAATACAGAAGAGAAAAAGAGATAGAATTCAATTACAATGTAAAAGCAGAGGATTTTCAAATAACACTTCCCCAATAATTTCACGGAGTGCAGTTCTATGCATGTTTACACTGCACTGTGTTCAATAGGATGTACTCCCAGGAAAGTGTAAACAGGACTGCAGCCTCAAAAGTGTTCTTGTTCAAGTTGGTCTAAACCGTTATGCAAAAATATTCAGCTCTGTGTTGTTCTAAAACTATGTGAGGCTACGTAAATAATAATGCAGATTACCCACACATCTGATTAGATGAGGTCTTGTTTACACTTCCATGTTTTCTTTGGAACCGTGGTTGGCAGCCACCCCCAAAGTCCCAGCACTGAAATTTTCTTCTCCAGTTGCGTGTTTAGACCTTTTACCCTCCCCAAATAAATTCAGACGGGAGACAGATACTGTATTTGGTTTGGTTTTTGGCAGAAATTAGGCCACAACTTTATTGATTACAATCAAGTGAGTGGTTCGACTATCTCCCTGCACCGTTGCAGGCAGACCTATCCCAGAGCCACGTTTGTAGGGCAGCCAAGGATGAACACCAGGGACAGCTGCTGGGAGGAATACCAATCAGCCGCCCTGATGTCCACTGGACTTGGGCGCAGGCAGGACCCCCATTCGGGGAACGCCAAACCAATGAGTCCCTGGAATTCTTTATCGGAATATCCTGTATTTGCATAGGCGTGGCCACATCACGTGCCATGCCTATCACCTGAACCAGAGCCTACCTGCAACTTGCAAGTTGTGACGATTTGCTACGCGGCAGGCGAAACCCAAGTGGCACCAGCCAATCAGCCAAGTGGGGAAAATTCCTGCCGTGCCCCTGCCCCAATGGCAGACGACACATGACGGCATAGCAAGGTCAAGTGCAAGCCCTAAATATAGGGTGAGGTGGGCGGTTGTTCCGATGCGAAAGGCCCCATAGAGGAAGCTAAGTAGCCTCGCATGGGCTTAAATAGGTCCCGCTTTCCTGCTTCTTTGGAGCACCCCATTGGCCAGATTGCACCCCAGCAACACTGGACCAACCTATCGGGGGTTGTGGCTATCTTCAAATTAACCACCCACAACACTGGGTCGGATAGCCGGTCGCACCGCAACACGTGCCCTCTTTTTATGGAGGACACACTTTGCTTTGATTATGTTGTGCTGCGTTTAAAATCTCTGTGCTGCTTTCCTCCTGCTTTCTCCACCAATGTCAGATTTCCCAGTCCTTCACACTTAAGATGATCTGCTTCTCTGTTTTGTCGCTGGGACATTCCCCCCGCCCCAATTTCTCCCAAAGAATCACTCCTGCAACCAGGATATATTAGGATTGCTATAGTTAAAAAAAAAGGAACCAAAAGTTGTTGACCTTTTTGGGAGACAACAACTTCCCAACAGGGCCAATTTGAATTTTGAGTGTTATTACCCTCCTTCTATGTAGCACATAAAACATTTCCTGCAACTGATGATATTTCTCTTCTGAAATATTAGTCAGTTAAGATGTGATGTGCTGATTTCATATGTCCTTGGTGATGATGATGATGATGATGATAATGATATCCCACTTTTCTCCAACATGGCATACATCCTTCTCCCCCTCTGCATTTGATCCTCACAGCAGCCCTTTGAGGTAGGCTAGGCTGAGAGGCCCAAGGTCACCCAGTGGGCTTCAGGGCTGAGCGGGGATTTGAACCCTGCTCTCCCAGGTCTTAGTCCAGCTTTCTAACCAGTATGCCACACTGGCTCTTAATAGCAGTGTGTTGCTAATAAGTTGTCAGGGTATCATTCTGAAGCGGCAGTCAGGTACATTCTCACAAATCTTTTAAGATAAGGGGCGCAAGGACCATATCATTAGCCTTGTGGCTTTGCCCAAAATTATGCCAGTGTGCACAGCTTTAAGTTTCTTACAGCAAAAGCTGCACTACAAAAGACACACAGACACACAAACTCACAGGTGCAATCCCACATGTGCACAGTTCCATGCCAGATTGCAGCATTCATAACACAGCAGTAAACAGCCTTGCTCGTATCTTTTAAATGTCATCGGCTGTGCTGTGTGGCGGCTCTTGCTTCACTGCTGATTGCTCCAGGATTAGAACCAGTCAGTCACTGTGAACTTGGCAGCTGCGGATTCCAGATGTACGGGCCCCTGGAAGGAATGACTCTTTCCAGCAGTGTCAGCTGGCTATCACTTTCCCTTTTCCCGGTCTCTCCCCCCCCCCTCTTTTTTTCTTTCAGCAGATCTGATGTGGTGGCTCAGTGCATCATGCCAACATTATCCACTTTCCCTTCACTTCCCTTTGACTGTGGGGAGCTGACTCACTGTGACATGGTTTTGATGTGGGAAATGAACAAATTGCATACAACGGCTGCGTTTCTCCTATGGCAAACAGTGATTTAGCTCCTCAAACCGGATGACAGGCCTGCATCTCCCCATTGTGAAATCCGTTGTGCACGGCAGAGCTTTAGGAATGGATGTGGAAGAGCCTAGAATGCTCCGCATGATTTGCAAACCATTTTTAAAGGTGGGCTGAGTTTTTTTTATAATGTGCAGCAGTTCTTTTGATTTAAAGTTCTGCTTCCTAAAGTTATACAGATGCCTAAGCACTTTGCAAACCTGGTCTGGAATATTCGCCTAGATGTAGGGCAATAGTATATTGCATTCTTATAGCACATTTCAGGCATTTAAAACTCTTCACATATATTATCCCTGTGTCACAGATGGTGGTTTGAGGCTGACAGACCCTCCAAGTGTTCCTATTTTCCAGGGACAGTCCAGGATTTACAGAAGCCACCCTGGTTTCTGATTTGATCCCGGAATGTCCCTATTTTCATTGGAGAAATGTTGGAGGGGCTGGGGTAACCCAACCCCCGAGCCAAGGAAATAAGTAACCATACAACTTTTAGAAGACATCTGAAGGTAGCTCTATATAGCAAAGTTTTTTAGTATTTAATGTTTCGTTATGTGTTTATATATGTTGGAAGCTGCCCAGAGTGGCTGGGGCCACTGGTGGAAGAAGAGGAGTGTGGGAGGGGTGCACTGCCCCCAGCAGCGCCATCCCAGTGGGGTGCCATCACGGCTGCCCTCCCGCCTGCACTGGGCGCCCCGCCCCTGCAGGAGGCATGCCCTGCCCCAAGACACACGCCCGGCCCCTGTGGGTGGCACGCCCCGCCTCCAGGACGTGTGCCAGCCTGCCCCCACCTGCTCTCTGCCCCCTGGTGCCGCAGCATGAAGCTCCGCCACTGGCTGGGGGAACCCAGTCAGATGTGTGGGGTGTAGTAGTAGTAGTAGTAGTAGTAGTAGTAGTAGTAATGGAATAGGACGTCCCTATTTTCATTGGAGAAATGTTGGAGACTGAGCATATAATGGTTTACATTAGACCACCTTATGAATTCATGGCTGAGGTGGGATTTGAACCAGAGACTTGGACCATATACAGTAGTACCTTGGTTCTCAAACTTAATCTGTTCCGGAAGTCTGTTCCAAAACCAAAGCGTTCCAAAACCAAGGCGTGCTTTCCCATAGAAAGTAATGCAAAATGGATTAATCCATTCCAGACTTTTAAAAACAACCCCTAATGAGACCATTGATCCATAAAATGAAAGCAATAAACAATGTACGGCAGTCACGCAATCAATCGGTAGCTGAACTGGGTTCCACACAAAAACAAAAACAAAAACAAAAGAGCCACAAAAACGCAAAATAAATAGCAAAAACAGACAGACCTCAGTGTAACACTCAAAACAGAAGTGTGGCACTCAAACTGGAAGTGTAACACTCAAAATGGAGCATGTTTGGCTTCTGAAAAATGTTCGCACACCAGAACACTTACTTCTGGGTTTGCAGTGTTTGGGTTCCAAGTTTTTGGGTTCCAAGGCGTTTGAGAACCAAGGTGCCACTGTACACAATACAGTTGTACCTCGGGTTACGTCAGCTTCAGGTTACTTTTTGGGGGGTTATGTACTCCCGTAACCCGGAAGTGTTTATTGCCGCGTGTGTGGTCCGTGCATGAGCAAAAGCGTTCTGTGCAATCTGCGCATGTGCAAAGCGCGTTTTCGCACATGCACGATATCGCCATTCGGGTACGTACTTTTCAGGTTACGAACGGCACCCCGGAACCAATTAAATACATAACCCGAGGTAAAGGTAAAGGTAAAGGGACCCCTGACCATTAGGTTGAGTCATGTCTGACTCTGGGGTTGCGGCACTCATCTCACGTTACTGGCTGAGGAAGCCAGCGTACAGCTTCCAGGTCATGTGGCCAGCATGACTAAGCCACTTCTGGCAAACCAGAGCAGCACACAGAAACGCCGTTTACCTTCCTGCCGGAGTGGTACCTATTTATCTACTTGCACTTTTGAAGTGCTTTCGAACTGCTAGGTTGGCAGGAGCAGGGACGAGCAACGGGAGCTCACCCCATCGCAGGGATTTGAACCCCCCCACCTTCTGATCAGCAAGCCCTAGGCTCTGTGGTTTAACCCACAGCGCCACCCGCGTCCCTGTAACCCGAGGAACCACTGTATATAATTTAAAGCACATTCAAAGCATATTCTTGGTGTATGTGTACTTTGAATGTGCTTTATAAAGGTATAGCATGTGCACAGTCTTCCTGGCTCACAGATCACACTCTAAGTCACAGCAATGCAACCTCAGTCTCCTTGGGTGACCCCCTGATCCTTTCCCTTTCCCTCAATTGTGTATGAGATGAAGGAGAGGACTCTCTCTTGGGCCTTGATAGCTAACAGGAAGCTTAGAGTGTAAAAATTCTTTGGGAAATGGAGACTGCTGGGTCCTCCAAAATAGGGTTGCCAACAGTGTAGTTTTTGCCTTTTTTGAGATTTTGCCAAAGAAACTTGACACCTTACAGATTTTCACATTTTGAGATGAGCATTCACACTTTACATTGTGGGGGCCCTTTGCGGGATCGCACATGGTGCTACAGTTCCCAGGGAGCTTACTGGCAAACAGGAGCTGGCTTGCCTGTCATTGTTAATTTTTGGAGGTTCACACCCAGCCTCAGCAGTCAAGTTTCTTGCTGGGAGGTGGGGCCAGCCCCATTTATAAACCCTGCTCCAGAATCTTAGTGTGTTTGAGAGCAACAATTTCAGGTTAACACTTCCTGAATATTTGCTACATTTATGCTTACTCTGGCTTGCTATTCTGCTGCTTAATAATATGCCAGTTATATTAATAACACAACAACTAAAATGTGCAAATTGGCTCCACATTGAGTAAATGTTACCTGTGGTGAGAGAACAACAATAGACATTATATCAGCAGACTATTTAGACTGTATGTTACACATTGTAAGGATTAACAAAAGAAGCATAAGCATATTGGTCAGGGATTCTTTTGTTTGTTTGCCAAGCTTTCATGGAAATAAAGAAGTACATATGTTATAGTTTGGCAAGAATACATCAAAGAGGAATGTATGCTGAAGGCCACAATCCCATGTGCACTTACCTGGCAAGACTTGTTGCACACACCTAATCTTACTTCTGAATAATCTTACATAGGATTGTACTGCATGGCCATTCATTTCACAGAGCTTAAATGCACTTTAAGTTTGTATTCAGAGCTGCACTGTTTCCTACACCCTTCTGATGCTTTTTTCTTTCTTTTTTAGAGGAGATGTTGATCTTGTCTAGAGAAAAGCAAAACTGCAAGGGGAGCTTCATAAGTATTTGTAGACCAGAATGCAGGCTTCAGTTTTTGCAGATGACTTCTGTGTTTTGCAGAAGGGACCTTTTGCAACTCTGCGGATGACATAACCATTAGGACAGCTAAGTGAATTCATAGCATACAGCTTTCCTTAATTGTGTGCAATTATAACTTGGGTTGCAGCCCAGCAGAATACGACTGAAGCAGTGGTGTCAAGTGGATTATTTTCTTAAACCTCGTTTTTATAAGAATGCATCTTCATCTGCAAACATTCCCAACCTGCAACAACACCCAGGCACAAAGTGTTCAAGCTACATGACTCCATTAGACCGGGGATACCTTGGCCACTCACTTTGCTTGGGGTTTTTGGAAGTTCCTAACTGGGCTTTCAACCAACATCCCTTCCAAGCTGGCAAATGTGTGTTCTGGACATTGTATTTTTGAAATGCAGTGCTTTAAAACGGAAACAGAAAATAGAGTAAAAATAGATGTGTTTTGCTTGCCTCTTGCCTCTTCTTCTAACCAGATCATTCACACAGTTGGTTTCCTGTAATTCCTTGGATTCCCCACACACATTTTATAACTTTTTTAGGTTTATCTGCTGAGCTGCATCTTTAAATAAAGAGTCCTGAAGCACCACAAAGATGCCAAAGAGTCTGTGGCTCAGGAAATCTAATGCTGAAGTAAGGCAGATCGTGTCCTCCCTAAAAGAGGGCTCGTGTTGCGGTGAGACCTGGAGACTGACCCCCTGGTTGTGGGTGGGTCCTTTGGATACCCATAACACCCAATTGGTAGGTCCCTCATTGCTGGGTGTAATCTGGCCAATGGGGTGCAATCTAAACAGATCGAGGGACCTATATAAACCCATGCACGTGTCCCAGAGCTTCCTCTTTCGGCTCGTGCATCGGAACACCCGCCCACCTCTACCTAATTTTAGGGCATTTTGCGATTGACCTTGCTATGCCGTCATGTGTCGTCTGTCATTGGGACAGGGGCACGGCAGGAATTTCCCCCACTTGGCTGATTGGCTGTTGCCATTTGGGTTTCGCCTGCTGTGTAGCAATTCATCACAACTTGTCAGGTTGCGGATAGGCTCTGGTTCATGTGATAGGGATGGGAGAACGCTCTCGCCATCCCTATGTGAAGGGTATTCCGTTAAAGGAATCCAGGGACTCAACTTGGTTTGGTCAACCCCTGAGAGGGGGTTGTGCCCATGCCTGAGTCCTGGGGAGTGAACAGAGTCTGTTCCCAGGCTTTTCACCTGCCTCAGGTGTTCACCCTTGGCTGACCTATGATAGAGCTCTGGGCCAGCGCTACCTGCAAGGGTGTAGGGAGCTAGTCGAACCAGAGCCTAGGCAACCACTCACTCTGTAATCAATAAAGTTGTGGCCTAAATTCTGCCAAGAAACCAAAACTAAAATCTGAGTCAAATGTGTCTTTATTTAGTGGGGAGGTCTCTTGGTCTGAACACGCAGTTAGATTTTACAGTGACACAGAACCGTTGCTTCCTTCCCTTACAACTGTTTTAAGAGAGAGAGATGATAAAAGCAGAGCTCACAATGTGTCTGCAAAACTCTGAACCACCCTTAATAGTGGAACAGTCACACAAGGACAACAGCCTGTCAACCTTGCCCATCCTTGTCTGCTGCCACTATTTTTATCCTCTTGCCTCCATTTCTTTTTCCACTCCCAGCTGGGGAACACTAGGAGATCTGGTTTTGTTACCTATCCCTAGCTGGAGGCCGCCATGAATGGGTTACCCTAGAGAGTTTGGCCACGCCTACTGAGCATTTTCCAAATAGCTATGTGTCTAGGCCATGCCTCAAAGGTAGGATGCTGCTCAACTTCCTCACTAGACTGGTTCTTCCTCTCAAGGTGCATTTGGGGAAATGGTTCAGCAGGATGTGCAGTAATAGCAACTAACTCTTATCTTGCTGCCCTCCCCTATTTAGATCGGTATAGCTATAGAACATTCAGTTGACTTGGTTGTTCAGCCATATCAGAGGCATAGTGGGAGGGAACCTTGACTCCAGGCATGCATTTTTGAGGGGGCGCAATCAGGCAGCCCCCATGGAACCCTGGCAGCTGAGGCACAGCAGTAGGTGGGTTGGTCTAGTGGACAGGTGGATGGAAGCTGCAGGCGAGGAACCTGTTGGATGTGGGCTCCATTCACCCTCTGTAAGGGCTCCGTGCATACCCCCATGTCAGCTGCCCAGTCCACCAGGAGGCACAACACTTGCCCTGCCCCGGGCGCCAGCAACCCACGCTACACCACTGCTTAGATAACAATGAAATGTGTTTTTTTTTTTAGGCATCGGCAGGTAAACAGTAAAAAATAAAGAAAGAAAATGTAAACAAATACTTCTAACTAGAATGTTGGGGCTCTGCACAGATGATAGTTTCAGTGAGATAGTACATTAGGACTTATAAGATTCAGATTCTTGCATGTTTAATATGGTGAGTAACATATTCCTGCTTAGCCATTGACTCTCTTTCTCTGTCTCTCTGCCTCACACACATTCACACAAAAGAATTTGTTTGTTTTTCAAAAAGTTACTCTTTAGGAGTTGGAATTTGGCTATGTGTTGCTTTGCCGATCAAGGCTGAGGATTGTACTTTAGGTGCCCCATAAATCTTGACCAGTGAGGGGGAAAAATGGGTTTTTGAAATGATTGCCGACAGCAGAAGAAATACAGAAAGGAGAATGGCACCTATCTAAAATATATTGTGCTCAACTATCACCACTTAGCTTGCCTGTTGTTTGGGGAAGAAGTGTTCAATGGCTGATGAGACGTTAGGTATAAAACGTGATTTATTAAAATCCTGTTCGGTATTCTGGAATATGGTTATGTAGTCTGCTCACAGGGGTTTAGTGTAACACACAGCTAAAGTATCCAAAAGGGTATCAAAAAAAAAAAAATATCCAAGGAGGTGGAGCAGGAGATGATAGTAGTTGGCAGTGGAGAAGGTGGTGAGCATGGAAAAAGCACAACTGGTGGTCTCTGGAGATCATCTGCTAGTTCCATTGTGAAGGCAGTCTTGGAACGTGGCTGAAGATCACCGGAGCTCTGTATTTGTACTATATATGTGTCCAGCCTGTTTCCAGGGTTCCTAAACATTTGGAACCTCGTGGGCATGTTTAGTAGTTAGAAAGCATTGTCAGCAACATCACAAAATGGCTGCCACAGCAGGGAGACATACGCATTCACTGCCAGCCAACTCTCCCTCTCCCAGATCTTTCCCTCAGCCCAAAGTGTCCAAGCATGAAACTCGCACCTGCTTCTCCTTTCGCCATGTAGATACTGGTATGGGGGTAAGGAGCCCCCCACACTAGCCACTCAGACTGTGACTGGGCAGATGCCCGGTTTTTAAAGCCTGAGAGGGAAAGGAGGGGAACAGGAATCCACCAGATTGCGGCTTCTGAAGTGGACCGTTGATCTGCTCCGAGTCCTGATCTACCCAGAACAGATCAGGTAAGCCTGCTTTGGAATCTGAGTAGGGTGGCTTCCTCCCCTATCCCTCCTTGTGGGGCCAGTTCAGGGGATGTAGAAAGATGGCAGAAGTAAGAGGAAATTTTGTGTTTGGATCCTTGAATCTTTGCGAGGCTGTGCTCATCATTACTGGCACACCACCAAACTGCAATGCAAGGGAGAGGGGAGGGGGATGTTCTCTGTTGTTCATATGTAGACGTTTTGCAGACAGAGGGAGATGATGCTGGGCCTTAATCCAAAAGAGCTGGATGAGAGCATAAAAGAGAACCACATGTGCACATCTGCAGTTTTTGCCACAGCAGCTCCTACAGCTGAAGAGCCAAACCAGTCTGCTCTTCTGGGATCTGCAAAGACTATACACATGCCTCTTTTTCGGGCATGCATTCAGCTCTTTGTAAATGGTGTGCTTGCACCCCGATCCAATTATCTGTTCCAGTGTGGGAACTTTGGTGTGTGTGAAGCTCCTCTTGCTTAGAATAGCACATCTTCAAGTAGGGAGATTCCTCCCTGTAAACAAATCTCCCCTCCCTACAATTCTCTGAGCTAAAGTCTCCACAAAAAGTGACACATGTTAATTGAATCAGGTTGTAAATTGATAGCTTACAGCTATCGTCAAAATGGTAACATCTTTTTTTAAAAATAATAATAATAGATACTTTCTTTCCTTCTTTCTTTCTTTCTTTCTTTCTTTCTTTCTTTCTTTCTTTCTTTCTTTCTTTCTTTCCTTCCTTCCTTCCTTCCTTCCTTCCTTCCTTCCTTCCTTCCTTCCTTCCTTCTAAAATACAGTATAGCCTTCCTTTCTGCAATACGCCATATGTGTGTGAGGTGGAAATATCCGTTCTTAATAATCATACTCGGAATAATCAAGAACTGAAGGGGTTGGTTTGGGCTGTCCAAATGAAAATGAAGGAAGGGGGATTGCGGCAGTGATCTTTGAGAAAACTGGGTGACGGGAGTTTTGGAACAACGGTTTGTAATCTGGGCTTGGCTGAAAACATACCAAAACACTTAAGTCAGAGCTTCAAGGTTCACTTCTAAAAATATCAGAAGGAATAACGGCTAATGCCTTCTCCCCCCACGCTCCCCACATTTAAGTAACTGCTCGAACTGCATTGATTGGAGACATGTGACCACTGTGGAGGTGAAGGATATGGGGAGATTACTGGGACGTTTTCCCGTTTCACTTAATTAAGCTTTTTTTATACATATAAAAAAGTAAAATGCGTATGGTAGCAATCGTCGAGCAAAATGGTTTAGAGCTACAAACAACTGGCAGACAAAGGAGGAAAATCTGGGAATGGTCCAGTCTCCGAGAGGGTTCCCAAAGGATAGCATTTGCTACAATGGAAAGAAAAACATACGAGAGCAAAAGGCATAAACCAGAATTGTGCACTGTAGCTTTTATCGGTTGTCCTAGGCTCCAAATTGTTTTCGAGCTGGGTTTTATTTATAAGAACAAAAAAAGGGGGGGAGTGGCAGGCAGCTTTAAAACGAGAGGGTAGATGTATGTCAGATTCTTGGCAAACAGTTTGCATTGCAGCTCTTGAGTAGTGTGAGAGAGAGAAAGAGGGAGAGAGGGAGAGAGAACGAACAAACACAGGCCAGGAAGGACCTTGGTGTTGTCAAAATTGCAGCCACAACATTACCTGAATCCTGGTTTTGTTTGCATAATGCAATAGCAGGAGCAGGAGAGGGGGACATCCTTTATATGTATGGCTCCTGCTGTTCAACACATGTTCACATGCATTGCATACATGTTAAAATACCTTCTTTGCATCGCCTTGGTACTGTCTCTCACACAGCGTTGTTAGCTTTCTCTCTGAAGTTGTGTTCTTCCTCTCTACATCTGCTACCTTCTTTCTTCAGCAAAAGAAGCTGTGTTATAAAAGGGAATGTTTTCGTTAACTCTGATTTTTAAACAAATGAATAACCAGAGGAGTGCTGAATGTCAGATGTACGGTAACATATGAAAGAATCATCTCAGACAGGAGAAGTAGTCATTGTGGAAACTCTGTCAGTGCGGAGTTCTGAATCGTGTGATATGTCTTATTACAGACTTAATCTGATTTTAAAAGCATTATCTCTGCCCCGGGAACTGTAGTTCTAGGAGATGGCTTGTATTTCTAACAAAATTATCAGCACCCTCACCAAACTTTGGATTCTGTGGAGTATGCCAATGCCATTAAACTGGTATAAAACCAGTTCTGTGTTGAGTAGTCACGGAGCAACATTATTCAGTGCAAAAAGGGGGCTTTGAGGCATATGTAATGTTTCTTGAAACTAAATCCACTGAAAGCAGACTCGTTTTGCAATGCTTCACTTCTTTTTGTTGCCCCGATCAGCAGCTGCTGCATCTCCATTTTTTTTTTTAAATTTAGCTTCTTTCTTCCTACAAACAGTGCCACCATCGTGCAGCCATTCAGAGCTGGATGTGGCTCACGGTATCACGAAGCTTATTCAGAGTAAAGGCGTTGGTGGAATTATTTTTGAATCAGTTGAGGCCACTACCCTCACTCTGAATTGGTTTCATTTGCCCTCTCTTATGTCGTCTCGTAACCAAAATGTGATTGGTTGCATGATAGCATCACTGCTACTTGGATAAAGAAGTCTATTTTAAAACAAAAACAAAAACAAAACTAATAACGAAAAAAGTTAAGGGAGCAGCCAACAGTGCTGCAAAAAGCTCAGACAGAAAGACAGCTGCACAGTTTGGTTGTTCCCAATGCCTTTTGAAAAATGCTGCTTTATCTAGGGAAATATTTATTAAAGTTCACTTGGAAAAACATTCACCTGCAGCTCACAAAAGCAGATTTTTCAGTTGTCAGGGGATACTGCCTGAATATATGCATGTTTGGTTTTTTTGGAGTGGGGGGGTTACCACCTGAATGTCCTTTGGGTGAGGACATTGCCGCTGTTCAGTTTCACCTCCTTTCAGCCCCCTGAAAAATTGCCAAATATGCCCTCCCTCCCACCACATTATGTTGTAGCTACCGTGATAAGCTGTTATGAGATCCATTTCATATCAGCCTAGGTATGAAAAGCTCCGTTTACCCCCGCTTTCCCCAAAAAGCTGCAATGATGAGATAAGGCGGAGATCCGGAAAACATTCCGAAGCTGTTGTGACACCGTTGTCCCCATGTACTTACCTCTCAAAGAGATGGAAAACGGAGTACCATCTTAGGTCTCTCTTGTCAAATGTTTTTTGCCAGAGCTGGCTCAAGACATTTTGCTGCCTGAGGCAGAACAGTAAACCTCACCCCCACAAGTCAAAATACATAGTACCCATGGCTGGCCAAATTATTTTGGTACCTGAAGCAGAAAATCCTACAAGTGCCTCTCCCTTCCATGACAGTGAAAATGCAATAATAATTAATTAAATTTCTTAACAAGTTACCTGACACTCCAGATAAGCTGCCTGAGGAGGTGGCTTCCTCACTCTGGTTAATGGTAGGGCCGGCTCTGTTCAGGCTTCTCTTCGGGGTTCCTCTCCCTCTACCCTCCACCCCAACCCCCAACCCCAACACTGTTTCAGACCATGCTCACAACACCGTGACTGCATCATAGCTTTGCCAATCTTGTGAAAAGCTATCATGATAAAAAAAAAATTAATGGGGGGAAAGGAGGAAAAGCAAAACACTGAACTAGACATCAGACTCATTGTGAACCAGGATCTGAACAATGGGATAATGATGTTTGGCGCAGAATGGCTGCAGATCCAGCTCAGGAACAATGGCTGTACTGTAGCCTCTGCGGTTTAAAATTTTGCCTTTTGCATTGCTTCAGACAAAGGATTTATTTATTTTTTAAAGGGAGCAAAGCAAAAAATAAACATAAAAATGGTCGGGTTCAAATTTACTGTGATATAAATATACATACACATTTCTGCAGATGTTATTCATTGACAGAGCTTGCCATGTATAATTATCCTGCATGCTTCATAATATTTTAATGAGTTTTTTCCCCTTTCTTACCAGCAAAAAGTCGGAGGTTTGTCAAGGAAGGTGGGAAATGAGAGCAGGAATTTGAGGGAAGGGCATGGATTTCGGGGGGTGGGGAAAACACCCAGAAAAAAAACCCATGTTAACAGGCTCGGTAAAAAGTCAGAGGGAGCTAGCCCACATTCAACAAAGCAGAATTGCTTTCCGATCTGTGGATAGCTTTTGAAGCAAAAATTGTTTTTAACAATTCATTTGGGTTAAAGGGCAATGAAAATGGGAATAGAGGGGGTAGGGCGACTCTTATGAGCTGGGAAAAGAAGCCGTTAAGTGGGACTGTTGCGACAATGCCGCTAATATATTGTGCCAATTAAGGTCTTGAAATAAATAACAAACCACTTAATATGTGTTGTAAATGTCATGCTGATTTAAGCATTGTTATGCATAGATTACATCTCTCTGGAGGATTGATGCGGGGGTTCTCAATGGACTCTTTTTATATATATATTTAATTTTTTAAACTTTACTGGGGTGAAGACCAACAGTAAGCAGAGGAAGATTGATCATGGTGTTACAGCTCAGTGTTTTAACACTAATGATCTGCGAGTGCAATACAACGTGGGGTATTTACCTCACCATAGCTTGCCATCCCCCAGCAACCAGAACAAAAACCTCACACCATAATAATCCCCTTGAACTTTCTAGTGTCTGTATATGTGTGTGCCTGCGTGTGGAGAGACAAGGAGGGAGCGAAGCTGAAAAGACAGAACTGTGAATTTACTCGACGGCCTTGTGTAACTCAGAATTTTTGTCTGTGTTTTCCTTAGAAACAGCCATCAGAAACTGGCCCTATTTTTTTTTTAAGCACGGGGATCAGAATCTCCTCTGTAAGATGCAAAAATAAAAAAAATAAACTAAAAATTAAGAGTTAGTTGAATTTCTGTAAGTACGAGACATGCGGTTCCTTCTCGGATTCAAGTCAAATGACCAATTTTCCTTTGATTTTTTTTTTTTCAATAGGAGAAAGATCAAGCCGACAAACAAAGGGAACGGGGCTCTACTTAAAGCTACTTAAGTGAAATGGAAACTGCAGGTGATTTGTGCAAATGGCCTCGAAAGCGTGGAAAAATGCAATCTTGGGGGATTGTGCTGCTTTCGCCTGCAGAGGATCACATTCCAGCTTTGGAGACTCTTTGGAGACAGAGCACAGCAGCTCCAGGAACCACGGGTTCAAGATATCACAAGAGCCGATCGTCTGATCATTTGCTTAAAAAAAGAGAGAGAGGTTTGTCGTTTTCTGTTCTTGTATGAAGTTCTCGACTGTTTCCCCATCCAAGAGCGCAATCAGGAGCAGATGAAAATAGGATTGTCCTATTCCATACCCTCCTAACTTTTCATCCCATGAAAATAGGGATGTCCTCAGGAAAAGAGGGATATTCCGGGATCAAATCAGAAACCGGGACGGCTTCTGTAAATCTTGGACTGTCTCTGGAAAATAGGGACACTTGGAGGGTTTGGGAGAGGCAACAGTGGGGTGACTTCATTGGATACAAACCAAACGTGAAAGACTTGCAGTTAGAAGTTTCAATGATTTACTTTCCACTTACCGTATTTTTCCATGTATAAGACTACAGTGGTGCCCCGCTAGACGAAAATAATTCGTTCTACGAATTTTTTTGTCTAGCGGTTTTTTCGTCTAGCGAAGCGGCAATGACAGCCGCGCTCCGCTAAACGAAAAAAAAAAGACGAAAATTTTTCGTCTTGCGAAGCAGCCCCATTGACTTTTTCGTCTTGCGGGGCAGCTTCCGCTAGACGAATGCCGTTCGTCTAGTGAGTTTTTCGTCTAGCGAGGCATTCGTCTAGCGGGGCACCACTGTACCTTTTTTCCTGAATTTTTTGTGTGTGATAAATTGAGAGTCGTCTTATACACGGGGTTAGTATGCTAAGTAAGCGAGGTCTAGTGCTGCGGTGGTAGCAGGGAAATGTCAGAGAGGAGGCTGCTTACATGCTCTTCCCGGCTCAGGAAGAGTATTTAGTGATTCCTGGTATGTGGGGGTATTACGACACCAGTTCCATCAGCCAGAGCCGGGGATCATCGAACAACTGCTCAACAGCTCAGCGAACTTACAAAAGAAGCTCAACAACTGTTAAGGGCTCCCAAAAATAGGGGTTCTCTTATAAAAGCAGCTATGGGATGGAGGCCTCAGATTGGACTGCAGCAACAGCTCTGAGGCACGTGGCTGTTTTTTTGTGTCATTTTTGTGCCACCTCAGGAAAGTCCCCAATCTTCAATTCCCTTCTGTTCCTTATAGGCAGTCTTTATGCCATCTTCTGGGCATGGGAAGGGCACACGTGCCAGGTAATACAACAGTAATCAAAGGGCGATCTCTAGTTTTCCATGACTTTGCAAGGAGGCAGAATGACAGTCTTGTTTCTTTCTTCATTAAATTTTCTTCTTTTGCAAATGCAAGGAGAAAAACTGCAAAGATGACAATGAAGAACAGAAAACGGGCAACATAACTCTATAGGGTTCCACACTCGTTGCAGTCAGTTGCACATACTGAGCTTATTAATTACATATTAAACCTAAGGTTTTAAAACGTAATTTCCAAAATTATACTTGCGAAGCAGATGGGTCGTAACAGATTATATATACTGTGAACGTGTACCAGGTTTCTACAAATAAATCTGCAATTAAACCCTTTTGCAGCCTACCGGGACAGCCCTCTGCATCTTATCAAAACACCCAACAAGACACAAATCTGAGGTATCCTCAGTCTTCGGTGGTTGGAATAAGTGTCACCTTGTTAATGCTGTCCCTATCCACCTGCTGGAAATTCAGCAATATTATACAGTATATCCAGGTTGCATGAGCCATGGTGGCTTTATTAATTGGCTCTGGTAATATAACTGCTCATTGGGGAAGCAGCAACTGCAATAAAAAGGTAAAGGTAAAGGGACCCTTGACCGTTAGGTCCAGTCGTGGATGACTCTGGGGTTGCAGCGCTCATCTTGCTCTTTAGGCCGAGGGAGCCGGCGTACAGCTTCCGGGTCATGTGGCCAGCATGACTAAGCCGCTTCTGGCGAACCAGAGCAGCGCACGGAAACGCCGTTTACCTTCCCGCTGGAGCGGTACCTATTTATCTACTTGCACTTCATGCTTTTGAACTGCTTGGTTGGCAGGAGCAGAGACCGAGCACCGGGAGCTCACCCCGTCATGGGGATTCAAACTGCCAACCTTCTGATCAGCAAGCCCTAGGCTCTGTGGTTTAACCCACAGTGCCACTCGTGTCCCAACTGCAATAAAGATAGGCATAATTAACACTCGAGCTGTGACTGGGTCATATGGCTACATGCAGGTACGCCAGTATACCGGGAAATTGTTTGTGCTTGCAGGAAAAAGCCAATACTTTTTCCAAAAGGCAAACTAAAGAACCCATTCTATTGTTAAGCAGGAACCTTTCAGTTCAATTAGGGTTTTGTTTTTTTGCTGAGGCAGGGTTAGGGGTTGTGCATTTGACCTTAAGTGGAAATTTATTCTTGGTGATACCAGAATATGGTTCAATCCTCCTCTTCTGCTTTGCTGAGCAGCGGGAGGGCTTGTTTTAATTTTTATGATGGTACCCAGTTCATCCCTCCGTCACTTGATATGAAACACCGTGGTTATTGTTACGTACTGAGCTTGGATCCTAGAACAATAGGCACTGTTTTGACGAGCTGCAATAAAGAGCAGGAAATCACTTCATGACTCCGAGTATATTTCAGATATAAAAGTAAAACTGTAATACGTTTGGGATGACAACATTATCCATTTATAGCAAATTTTATGGTGATTTGTGTGTGTGTGAGAGAGAGAGAGAGAGATCTTTGAGTAATAAGCTCCAACAGGAAGATCCATTATAATTTCCTGTCAGTCTTTTTATTAAAAACAAGAAACTTACATCTTCTATTAAAAACAAGAAACTTACATCTTCAGCTCAGTCTTAAACCTCATCTTTTGATTTGCGTGTCGAGGTCCCCAAGCCACCCCCAAATAATTCACACTTCACTCAGAAATTTTAGTTACAGGTAAAACAAAATTAAAAATTAAAAAATCCTTCCAGTAGCACCTTAGAGACCAACTAAGTTTGTTCTTGGTATGAGCTTTCGTGTGCATGCACACTTCTTCAGATACAGAAATTTTAGTTTAAGGTTTTTGGCATAATTTTGGCCACAACTTTATTAAAATACAAAAATGTGAGTGGTTGCTTAGGCATTGGTTGCAAATATCTGCCCCCACCCGGGGACAGAACTGACATCCGCACGCCTGCGGAAGTCAGTAAAGGGAAGACGTTTTGGGGGAGAAAATGGAGCTGGGCGCCAGACCCTTGCCACTCCCCTAATGCTCCCAGGGGCTCTTGCACGGCCCTAACCCCTTGCTGGGGGTACGGACAAAAGCATGGTGAGCCCCTGGATTCCTTTAATGGAATTCCCTCGCAGAAGCAGCATTGGAGGGGCAGGCACAGTCAATCCTTACCCCTCCACCAACCAGTTTTTTTTTTTTTTTTTTTTTTACCAATGCCTAACCGCAACCTTACAAGTTGTGACGATTTGCTACGCAGTAGGCAAAAACCAAATGGCACCAGCCAATCAGACAAATGGAAAAATCCCTACCAAGCCCCTGCCCCCAAAGCAGATGACCCCATGACAGGCATAGCAAGGTCAAACGCACAAAGCCGTAATTATAGGGAGGGTGGGTGGGTGATCCGATGCACACAGTGAAATGAAGAAGCTCAACACTGCGTGCAGAGAATGTATAGCCTCTGGGCTGTCCATCAAAAATTAGCAATATCAAAATCTCCCCAACAACCCAGAAGAACCCAATCACGGTCGTGGCCATCTAATTGATCCCGCCCAGCGACAGAGGGGTGTCTTGCCGGACCCCACCGCAACACGTGTTCTCCATGAAGGAGAACACGCTTTATCAGTTCTCTGTCAAAAAGTGTAAGAGCATGCTGGGAATGAAGTCATGTCTACATCATTTGCATCATATTTCTAGTGCAAACATTGAAGGTTAGGCCACACCAGTTATTTCCATATACTGTAGATATTTATTGCAATTTAAGAAAGAAATCCTGATATCTACTGCTTAAGAGCGCAAAAACATTAAGGCAAAAAGAGGGGGAAGTTTCCAGGAGCAAATCATAGCAACTGATCCTGCCCTGTTTTGGAAATGGTCTGATGTTACTTTTAGCGATGTTCAATGATTATGTAAATGAATTGTAGCATTAATTATTTGTCATTGCATTATACCACCCCCATTCATTTCAGTGCAAAAGAAAATGCAGTGCAGAGTGAGGAGTAATCAGTTAAGTATCATTTTTGTGGACCGAAAATAACAGCCAATACTGATCATATTCGCTGGTTAGATTTCCATTCTGGAAACGGGACGAGTACGCAAACATCGGCAATTTCTCGTCTCATTTCCATTTCTAACCAAGTTCACTGATATCCTTTAAGTTCCAGACGAATTATTTTCATAATACAAGAGCGCTTTAGTTTTTGGGAAGCATCAGCTGAAAGAAAATGAAGAAAATAAAAATGACAGTACATTTAGCTGCATGTTCCATGATTTGTTGTACAACTCAGAGAACGATGTGTTAGCATAAGAGATGTATCCATTGTTTTGGCCTTTGTGTTTGTGCCCACAATCTATTATTAACAAGAGTATCTTTTGAAAAGAACAATATTTGCTGTTCTGTCTGCAGGTTTAGAGGTAAAAATAAATAAAATAAAAGTCAATTATTCATGGATGGTTTTAAACAATACAAACAACATTAAGCTCGGTAATTATAAGATAAGCACTAAAGTAATTTTCACTTGACTGGATGGGGATGTGTAAGTGTAAACCTAAAATTTGCTTTTTTTTTTGCAGCTGCAAGGGTGACAGTTTGTGCCAGGGCTGCTAAGAAGGAAACATACTTTAATTGTGTTTTTAAAATACATACCTGGATTGCATCCTCCAAACACCTTCCCTTAAATTGTCGGGGCTTTGTGATTTGAGAAAGCTAAGTAGCATTATCTCATTGTGTTGAGCTGGAAGTTAATAACAGTGCAATCCTCTTATACCCGGCAACTATGGAAAAAATCAATTTTGTCCACAGAAAGTATAAACCGGAATTCTGGACTAAAGTGCAGGAGTGCTATTTTCGAAGCAAAATAAGCAACTACAGTGGTACCTGGGTTCTCAGACTTTATCCGTTCTGGAAGTCCGTTCCAAAACCAAACTGTTCCAAAACACAAGGTGCGCTTTCCCATAGAAAGTAATGCAAAACAGATTAATCCGTTTCAGACTTTTAAAAACAACCCCTAAAAGAGCAATTTAACGTGGATTTCACAATCTAATGAAACCATTGATCCATAAAATGGAAGCAATAACCAAAACAGCCTCAAAAACAAAAAATGCAAAATAAAAAGCAAAAACAAAAGTGCCAAACTTAATCCGTTCTGGAAGTCCGTTTGACTTCCAAAAATGTTCGAAAACCAAGGTGCAGCTTCTGATTGGTGCAAGCGCCCTGGAAACAATAGCCAACAGCAGCATCGGATGTTCGGCTTCCGAAAACGTTCAAAAACCGGAACACTTACTTCCGGGTTTTCGGCGTTTGGGAACCAAGGTGTTTGAGTACCAAGGTACCACTGTATTTAAGTGTATAGTTTTGTGTGTGAAAAGTACCATGAATCACCCTAAACTAGTTACACAATAAAAGCATCCCACCCCCTTTCCTTCCCAGGTAGGTGGCAGAAGTACAAACCCATACAATTCTGTCAAAAAACTATTAAAACCCAGTCTCTCACAAACAAATACTGTACCCCGTGCTTCCTATATTTGTCTCTTCTTTCTCACTTTCTCCTTGTCTCTTTTATTTAGGTAAGTTGCAGACACACAGTCCTGCTGCTCTGTTTGTTAATTCATTTGTTGGACGCAAAACACAATGAAATTTATATAAAAGTACATTCCTTGGTTGCTATGGTCTGTATATGTATGTGGGCAGGGGAGGTGAAACCACATCGTCCAACAATCCTCAGAAAATAGGGACAGAGTGGGACCTTTAAAGCCCTAAACATCCTTGGCCCACTATACCTGAAGGAGCATCTCCACCCACTGTTCAGCCCAGACACTGCGAGAAGTGAGGTTACAGGGAACAGGCAGAGGGTCTTCTCGGTAGTGGCGCCTGCCCTGTGGAACACCCTCCCATCAGATGTCATTGGTTTGTATCCAATGTTTTCCCCACGCTCCCCACAAACACAGTTAATAGTAGTGTGGAGTTCCTTTTGCCCAATTCTCTGAGCCTTCAATCCCTGGCTTGTTTTTTGTTTTTGTTAAGCCAGAGAAGATGTCAGATATGAAGAAGAAGAAGAAGAAGAAGAAGAAGAAGAAGAGAAGAAGAAGAAGAAGAAGAAGAAGAAGAAGAAGAAGAAGAAGAAGAAGAAGAAGAAGAAGAAGAAGAAGAAGAAGAGAAGAAGAAACAACTCCCACCAGCAACTACCGGTAACCAAAGAAGGTCTACTAATTAAAATTTGGCAAGAAAGAAGGATGAGCTGAGAGGTGCAAATCAAATCAAAGTTGAGGAGAAGCTGTGGGGACTGCTGTCTCCTCCAGCGCTTGTTTTCAGGGAAATAGGGGTGCATATTTTAAAACAAAAATAATGATTAAAGCTTGATTGCGTTTACTCATGGCATATTCGGAAAGAAGAAGTGGAAGCCGTGAACATGCACCATTGGTTCCATCCTCGTGTCACTGCTTAGCAGGGCTAATACTAAGCCTTGAAGCTCTTTTACATAAATAGGATGACAGCTCAAAACAGTTGGGGGTGTTTTGATTGCCAATTTAACTTGTGTTTAAATTAGTGGGTATTTAAGTGTTACTAAAACATTTAGGGCCCTATTCACCAAAGCATCATTCTCATATTCTAATGCTTTGGCGTGATGTTCTGTTCCCCCCCCCCCCCAATGCATCTTGAACAGTACGTCAACCAAGTGCAATTAAAACTTACTCGGAAAAACTGAATACACTGGCATTAATGGCAGGGTACAGAAGGAAACATTCTGCAATATCAAGGATTTCCTACCCCGCAACCTCATGATAAGGCTCAGCATTCCTGGGATTCTTTTTGTAACTTGGAATATTTGGTTTGAATTGATTTTCTGATAAAAACTATTGCTTTGTGGGAAAGGTCCCTTACAGGGTTCGGAGGGACCCCAAGGATCATCTAGTCCAACCCCCTGCAATGCAGGAATACGCAGCTGCCCCATACAGGGATCGAACCTGCAACCTTGGCATTATCAGCACCATGCTCTAACCAACTGAGCTATCCAAGTGCATTGAAAAGCAATAAACCAAGGCCACCCCTGTGAATTACTTAATATGAAATATCGAAGTCCTGTGAACACATTTGCAGTTGCTGTAAAGCTATCTTTACTGGGTTTCCTCAGAGGCAAGGCTTCTAGGGCCTTTGTACTCAGCAAGCTCTTCATTTGTGCGCATAAAATGTTTCTCATGTACATGTATAAATGTAATGCATGCATGCTGCAAATGTATATGTTACACATGAAGGTGCGCAGGTGAGCGTGCCTTTCCCCTGTGTGGATGTAAGGTAAACATACACAGACCTTCAAACAATTAATTAAATGCAAGAGGTAATTTGAAGAGCACTTAGTTAAAAGATGGAAAACAAGACAACAATTAAGCAAAAGCAGCAAATAGTTAATGAACCAGAAGGGGAAGTTGGGGGGGAGTCATGGGGTGGGGAGTTCTATTTTATTGTATTTCTCTCATATGATAATGTGTTGAATATTAAATTGTAAACTTAATAAAAAATTATTTTAAAAAAACGTACACAGACCCTCCAAGTGCCTCTATTTTCCAGGGACAGTCCCAGATTTACAGAAGCTGTCCCGGTTTCGGATTTGACAGGGGCGTGGGAAGCCTCTTCGCCACCTGGGACGGCAAACGCGGGCAGAGGCACCCCCTGGGGCATTGGCGCCACGACGCATGCATTGTGACATCACGACACACGTCAGATGGACTGCACATGCCCAGAAATGCCTCACATGCTCAGTCCAACCGGGCCAGCACTGCAGCACCCGCGACGACCGAGCAAGCTGCCGAGCGAGGCGGCGGCTTGTGGGGCTGCCCCATTGGTGCTGCTTATGGACAGATGGGGCAGCCCCCACAACTGCTGCTCGCCGTGGCTCGCTCAGTTGCCACGGGAGCAGCAAGCACGGTCGGATGCACGGGCAATGCCAGAATTACGGATGCGGCAGCCCCATGAGCCGCCGACGAGTGGCAGCTCGTGGGGCTGCCCCGTCCGTCCATTAAAGCAGCACAGACGGGGTGCCAGGTGGCAGGGCTCGGCGGGAGGGGCACGCCGCGTGTCACCCCCTCCCCTGGAACCCGGGGCGCACCGACCCCATCGCCCCTCCCTTGCTACGCCACTGGGATTGATCTCAGAATGTCCCGCTTTTTCTTTAGGACATCCCTATTTTCATCACAGAAATGTTGGTGGGCATGGAGTTATCCCCAGTTCCAAGGTGACACCTGAAGGCAGCCCTGTATAGGGAAGGGTTTTTTAAATGTGTAATGTTTATTATGTTTTTATATATGCTGTATACCACCCCAGAGTGGCTGCGGCAACCCAGTCGATAGGTGGAGTAATAATAATAATAATATAATAATAATAATAATAATAAAGTGGAACCTCAGTTTACGAGCATCTCGGAAGCCGAATGTTTCGGAACCCGGACGCCACAAACCCAGAAGTGATTGCTTCTGTTTTCGAATGCGCCTCGGAGGTCGAACTGCGTGTTTTTCAATTTCCTCAATGGAAATTGCCAACAGCCCGTTGTGCCTCGGTTGTTGAACGTTTCGGAAGTCGAACGGTCTTCCGGAAAGGATCTTGTTCAGCAACTGAGATTTCACTGTAATAATAGAATAGGACGTCCCTATTTCACTGGAGATATGTTGGAGGGTGTGGCATTTGTTTAAATGAAAAGATTTTGCCTGAGCATTTATGTGCTCTGAACCCTTTGCTACTTGATATGAAGCCTGACCCCGCTCGAGATGGCATCAGCTGGAACGGCCTAAATACAGAATATAGAATATAGCCTTCCCTGCCCCACCTCTGGAAGAAAAAAAAAAGAGAACTATTAGCTCCGAGCGTTACTTCCTGTCTGCTAATGAGTACAGCCAGGAACTGAAACAGATCGATGAAGACCGGCTCACGCTGTATAGCGTTGGTGCGACCAGCCAGCAATCATAATCTCTCTTTGTTTTGTGCCACCCTGGAGATGAATTATTCATCAGGCCCAATTTTATATGCCCATTATGTCTGTGGGTAATGTCACCTGTGGCTCACGGCACCAGGAAACCTTGGCACTCCGCTTAAGGCACGGCGTTGTGTGCCATTGTGTGCTTTTTAGGTTAGTGAAGCAAACCCAGGGAGTTTGGAGTGGCATCAGCTGTGGAGGCAGCTGTTGTGCTCCAGCCCTCGAAGCTGGAGGATAATGTACTGCAGTGGCCCAACCCACCCCCCAATAGAGTGCAAATGAGGAAGAGTGGGGGAGAGATTTGGGGATCAAAGAAAGATGGATGTTCCACAGTTAGAGCTGTTGTTTGCAGACCACACACACAAATCTTTGAACGCACCACCGCAGCCTCCAAAACCAGCTCATGAGTCATTCCAGTCGTCGTAATTTATGTATCAGAAATACTTGCTTGTGAAATTCAGAAATGATTTATTCTTCAGTTGTTGCCTTTATTTACTTGCTTAATGGATGACTGATGTGCCAGCACCCCTCCGGCAGAAGAGTCCCTGCCCCTTTCTGCCTTTTCTTTAAGGACGTATATTGCTACAGACAGGGCTTTTTTTTTTTTTTTTTTTTTTTGCAGATGCACTAAATCAGATTGCCGTTGTTTTATTCTGTGTTTGTAACCGAGTTCCTGTTGGACTGGTGATTGGATCTGTTATTTGCTGGGGGGGGGGATCCCAAACCCAGGTACATGGCTCGCCGGGGCATTCAGAAAGGAACAATAATGTTAATTTTCATAATAATCAACAAGGACAATAGCAATAATAAGAAACTTCGAAAATACTTCTGGAAACTCAAAACAGGATTTAAACCAAGATAGGCACCTAGACTAAGCAGTTCTCTCAAAGAGCTCTTTTCTGAATCTAATAGAGCCATTCCACAACAATGGGAGTTATTACAATTCCATCTGGCATCATTTATCTGCAGATGAGAGGCGTACAGGCAGAGAGGTACACAATCTAATTACTAAAATGGCGGCTTCAGATTATCTCCTGCTCTATGTGGCCATCCAGCCCATTTTAATTTTGAACTGGATCAGTGCCACTAGAACAGAGGTAAATGATCGTTGCTGGGTTGGAGGCTTCTGGGCAAAAGAAAGCTGTGCGGGTCTCTCGCCTTGTAAATATTTTATCTGGCAGATTCATGCTTGCTGTTGCTTATCGTTATTACTGTTGTTGTTTCTCTTTTAAAAGAAGGAGAAGCATTTTGAAGGTAAGGACAAAAGTGTAACCACGAGATGATTTGATTTGCAGGATGCAACCTCGACAACACATCTCTTGCTATACGTCTGGGCGCATGTGCTGAAGTTTTCACAATGAAGCCAAGTGAGCTCATGCCAGCAAATGATTGCTGAGAATGGTCATAATGGAGGACCTCCGCTATACGGCTGCAAAGAAAACATTTAAAGTGTGTTGTAAAGTGCATTATACAAATGTGACACTAGATGGCGATGGTGAGCTATCGGCAAATTCCATATATTTTTTCAAAAAAAAATTATTTAAAGCATTTTTCACAATCTTTTTTTTATATGTGTGCAGATTACACCTAAGGCTTCACCCCCTTTTGCCAAACTCATTTTAAGGGGCTGTGTGACATCACTTCCTGTTCCTTACTGGCAGGGGACGATTGCATCACAGCCACACGTGATAACAGATTTCCAGACAACCAGGGACAGTGGGTATACAAATGGCATGCTGTGTGCATGTGGCAGATCAATAAGGTCAGTGAGCTGCTATAGGCTTGCTACAGTTGGGATCAATTGGACAAGAGCCAGCCAGCAGAGCACTTTTCAGCTATGATGGGTCCCTGGTTCTCCTAGCAAATGGATGTTACCTGGCCTTCTGCTGCCTTTTGGACCTAAACCCATCTCATGCCTGGAGTAGCCTCCGCAGGTGTCCAGAATGCCCAAAAGACATGGAGTCACTTAGGAGAGAGATAAGCAGATCTTAATTATCAGCAATGAAACAGCGCATCTAACCCTGGGTTGTGGGGCGGAGGGTTGTGACAGAATACTGATAGTCATAATGGTAACGGTAAAGGGACATGGGTGGCGCTGTGGTCTAAAACACTGAGTCTTTGGGGCTTGCCGATCGGAAGGTCGGCAGTTCGAATCCCTGTGACAGAGAGAGCTCCCTTTGTTCTGTCCCAGCTTCTGCCAACCTAGCAGTTCGAAAGATGAGTGCTGCAACCCCATAGTCACCTTTGACTGGACTTAACTGTCCAGGGTTCCATTACCATTTTTTTTTACTTTAGTCATAATGCCTTCAAAGGCAAGCCTGGTTTTGTGCCACGCAATGCTTCCTTTAATCCTTGTAAAGATGCATGAAGAGAACTCAGTAAACCACGTTTGCAGACAATTCTTCTTTCAAAGAGCTTAGGGCAGTGGGTATCAGATCTCTCTTTTTAGCCTCACAACAACCCTGCAAAGCGGCTCTAGGCTGACCGTTGCTGACTAGTCCCATCCACGGAAGGTCAACTCGTGAGCCTCACAGATCAGCAGAGGTTTAAACCTAGACTCTGCTGCTCTGCCTACTACGCTGCGGCGCTGGAAATTATCCAGTACCCTTGTGCCTTTGCTGAAGCAAAGATGAGTCATGTTGGCTAAGTGAATTGTCAAGAGGAGGTAGATCGGTGCCAGAGCAAATTATAATCTTCAGGAGCTCCTGGCTGTCAGGTTTGAACTTTACAAAAGTTGACCAGTCCTCTTTCTGTGAAGACAAACTGGATGCACCAAGATGAGGAACAGCGGTGTACATATACCATAAAAGCACTGCATTTGGAATGAGCTAAGATTGAATGCTGGCTGCTTCCTATAAAAACAAGAGATGAAGCTAAAAGCAATCACCTAATGTATTGGCGAAAGTAGCAGTCAGCAAATTCTGACTGAAAGTCTCTGGGTACCTCGCTGAAGTATCAGAAAGCATAGGAGTGAGGCGGGAATTGTTGCCGTAATGACAAGATAAAGTTACCAGGGAATACGAGGGAAGTAGCTACACTAACATAATTTCTTTTCGTTTGCTGTTAAAAGTGGCTGATCAAATAACGGGATATATTATCCCAAGCCCTGTTATTGGGGGCCTCAGCACACCCCCCATATAACCTCAGTTCAGCGTAACCCTATGTAAACAGCTCTCCCATTTACCTGAACTTCTCAGTTGCGTGATATTTGGAATATCCTCAAGCCACATTTGGCCAAACATTTCTGTACAGCAATTTGATAGGAGGGTGGTGGAGGTTTTTTTTTGTTGTTTGGGTGTTATTTTAAAAAGAGCTGTCGAACATTTCTGCTCCATTGTCTCAGCATCCGTTGAACATTATACCTTTGCTTTTAATTGGGGGGGAAAGATATGCAATGTGTAGACTGCTTGCCTGCTAGGGCCAATAAGGCAATGGCTGGATAACTACCACTGCTGCAACAAGATTTTGAGTTGTAGCCGCTGCAGTGACATTCTCATTTAACTGCTGGCACAGTAGGGCTTGTGCAAATACTGCATTTCATACTTGGTTGCTGCATCAAGGGGAATTCGCTTTGAACAAGGGTAGCCAGATCTTGTGGATTCCAACTCCCATAATCCCTAACTGCTGACAGGGTGGTGGTGGTCTGGAATTCACAATATCTGCAGCACATTGGCTAGTGCTGCCTTAGGTAGTCAGCTTACTACAGATGTCACATACTCAACATTTTTGCATACTTGCCACACCATGTAATCCTGACAACAACACACAACAACAACAACAACAACCCTATGAATTAAGTGAGTAGTATTGTCACCATATTGCCTATGGGGGAGTGGGTGGACTGAGGATGAGAAGGATTGGTTTGCCGAGGGCTACTTGCTAAGTTCATGGTAGCAACACAGGTGGCGCTGTGGTCTAAACCACTGCGCCTCTTGGGCTTGCCAATCAGAAGGTCGTCGGTTTGAATCCCCGCGACAGGGTGAGCTCCTGTTGCTCTGTTCCAGCCAACCTAGCAGTTCAAAAACACACCAGTGCAAGTAGATAAATAGGTACCACTGGCGGGAAGGTAAACGGTGTTTCCGTGCGCTCTGGTTTCCGTCATGTTGTCCTGTTGCTCCAGAAGCGGCTCATACCACATGAACTGGAAAAACTGTCTGTAGACAAACGCCGGCTCTCTTGGCCTGAAAGCGAGATGAGTGCCGCACACCCCACAGTCAAATTTGACTGGACTTTACCATCCAGGGGTCCTTTACCTTTACCTAGGGTGAGACTCAAACCAAGGACATCCCGACTTGTAACTCAATGTTGATCAACATGTGATGTGAAAGGTCTGTGGCAGGTACTATTTTCTGTTACTTCTCTGTGACTCATTTCAAAAAGCATCCATAGGAGGGGGAGGGAACAGAGCTGTGGTACAAAGGGCAAAGGCCAGATAAAGATGGTTGTTGGCCTCCATCTAGGTACCTTAGGTACCCATGCTCTCTAATTACACCTTATTGGAGATAATGGGACATTTCCATGTATACCTGTCCCATTTGGTTTATATGTTTTCTGCTCTAATAGCAACTTTCAGGGGATTATTTTTCCATCAGAGGACTCAGCAACATTAGTTAAAAAAAAAAAAAAAGCATTTTAAATGTGCTACAACACTATGACACCAGATGGTAGGGTGCCATCCTTCGGCAACGTGATTTCCCATTGTAATCGTACCTCGGAAGTCAAAACAGAATCTGTTCTGGAAGTCTGAAAAGTTCGGAAACCAAAGTGCGGCTTCTGATTGGCTGCAGGAAGCTCCTGCAGCCAATCAGAAGCTGTGGAAGCCCCGTTGGATGTTCAGCTTCGAAAGAACGTTCGAAAACCGGAACACTCCCAGTTTTCGATTGTTCAGGAGCCGGAACGTTCGACCTCGGGAGCCGAGGTACGACTGCATGAGGTTTGCAACGGGTTTTCCTGAAACGTTTTTTCGATGTGTCTAGATCCAGCCAGAGTCACGGTGTGAGAGGTAGATAGAATAACTGCTCTCCCTTGCACCAGTTCCCCATCTTAAATTATCTCCTGAAGCTGTTTCTGGCTGCAAAGGAGAAAATGTAACCTACTTAAGAAGTTATGCCTATAACGTTTTCCTTCTGCAGCTGATAATAGCTCTGGGGTGTGTTACTTGGATTGGGGCCATGGCACGGATGCAAAGAAATAGACAGTCAAGAACAGTATGGCCCCAGTTCAAATCTCCAACCCTCTGCGTGACTGAGTTTTTGTGGGGGGTTTATTAAGTTTTTCCCATTACACAGAAAAAAGGAGAAAACAAAATATGCAACGATAGAAGGGAAAAGCCCACAGAAACAATCGCATCATAAACGTGAGGTCACACACATATTACAATGGTTCTGCATGAATGAGATATGGGGTTTTGTTTTCGGGTAAAACAAAAACAGGAGTTTTGGTCATGGTAATCTTGAGCTGTGTGTTTGACTCTCTCAGTCAACTCTCAGTTTCCTATACCTGTATATGTGTAATATGAGAGACATTGCTCTCGGGGGGGGGGGGGTTATCTGCAGCCTTCGAATGCTGTGACAAAGATGGCAAAAAAAAAAATCACTATCTGATCCTAGATAAAAGCTTTGGATTTGCACACACAAATCCTTGGTCATTTTACTTCCAAGCGAAGCTGTTTCACTGAGGGGTTTTTATCCACAAGGGATTTCTCTGCCCTGCTCTCCATCCCATTAATTTGGCACTGAGCTAGAGGCAGGGGCGTAGCAAGGTAAATTGGTACCCGGGGCAAAAAAACAAAAAAAAACATGTCACCCCCCCCAAGAGGCGTAGGAAGGTCAGGTGGTACTTGGTGTGGAAAATTTATTGTCACCCCCCATTGATTCCCCCCCTCCACAAAAATGGTTTTACGTTATTTCATATTTTCTTACAAAGGAATAATAACAAGTAATAATAATAATAATAAACTTCTATTTATATCCCGCCCTCCCCGGCCGAAGTCGGGCTCAGGGTGGCTAACATCAGATACATAACATTGGTATAAAATCAAACAATAATTAAATTACCTCCTAAAAACATCTCAAAATCAAATTAAAGTCTAATTAGATGGCTTTCCATAAGGTTAGGGTTGGGAACAGTAAGTGCTCCACTGAACTGAAATTTCAGCCTTCACAACATAGGAAAACAGCCAAGTAAACAGCTATTTTGGTGGAGGAGGGTCAAGATATTAACCAATATGCATGAAATTTCATATATAGCTATAATCCCTAGTATAGTAAGATAAGACCTTTGGAGCAGGCATTAAAAAAAAAAAAATTTTTTTAATGAACTGCCCTAGTAGGGCAGTAATTGTTCCTTGATAATTTGTCACCCCCTCCATTATGGAACCTATGCCCCCCTTGCTATGCCCCTGGCTAGAGGTGTGGAGACATTTGCCTCCTACTCCACCCTAAATATGAGGTCACAATAACATCTCACTTTGGGTCTGCCTCGATGGTGCAGCCAGCTCTGGAGCACTACTTTAGATAGCATTCTTATTTGATTTGTAGGTTCAGGTGCGTGTGATTTCTCAGAAGCAAGAACCCACAAAGGATTCTAAGAAGGCAACTAGATTTTATTAGTGATTACAGGGTTATCTACATTCTATAGCAAGCCTTCCTGGGTGGGAAAGCTGAAAGAGATGGAACAGATGTTCAGGTAGGGACATGAAAAGGGCTGTTGCAATCTCAAATTCATAGATACATGTCTATCACACTGGTGCTAGGGAGAAGGGGTTGGAGGGCTGGGGCACCAGGAGAGGTTCAGTTCAGGGCACATGTACATGCAGGGAATGGAGGCACTGCCTAGGTTTTTCAAAACGATAAAAAGAAATCCCCTAGCAGACTATAAGAGTGAAATATATTGTGCGGCAGCTAGACTGGTGACTGGGAGTGGCTGCCGAGACCATATAACACTGGTCCTGAAAGACCCACATTGGCTCCCCGTACATTTCTGAGCACAATTCAAAGTGCTGGTGCTGACCTTTAAAGCCCTAGATGGCCTCGGCCCAGTATACCTGAAGGAGCATCTCCACTCCCATCGTTCTGCCCGGACACTGATGTCCAGCACCGAGGGCCATCTAGCCAGTTCCCTCACTGCAAGATGTGAGGCTACAGGGAACCAGGCAGAGGGCCTTCTTGGTAGTGGCGCCCACCCTGTGGAACGCCCTCCCATCAGATGTCAAGGAAATAAAAAACCATCAGACTTTTAGAAAACATCTGAAGGCAACCCTGTTTAGGGAAGTTTTTAACGTTTGATGTTTTATCATGTGTTTAATATTCTGTTGGGAGCCCAGAGCGGCTGGGGAAACCCAGCAAGTTGGGCGGGGCATATTACTACTACTACTACTACTACTACTACAATTACTACTACTACTTCTATTACTACTACACAACGATGACAACAACGACAAGGGTGTTTTTGTTCCACTTGTGAAGTTTTTACTATTAGCCTTCCTGTGCCACTTTCTGTCGTTTCCGTTTTGCAATAACTCCCCCATCTGACTCCTTCCTTTTCCCTGACACCCGTATTAAGGACTTGTGCACCTTGGGAATCTACAGTTACCTGTGCTCCTGGCACTTAGATGCTCTTGTTGCAGCAGTCAAGGTGTCAAAGAGGGAGGTATGTTCATAAGTTCATGCTAACATCTGAGCTGGGGAAGAACTTCAGAGAGAAATGGTGCTCCGTTCATAGCACAGCTGGACATTTAGAGGAGGGCAAGCACATATTCTGAGTTGACACCAGTATGAGAGTTCTTAACAAAATCAGAGGAAGGCCTTGGACAAGACCAAATGGAAACACCATTCTTCTGTAGGCCCACCTAGAGAAGAGCCATGTCTCTGGTTGTCAACAACAAGTTAACAGGTGGTCTCAGCTTAGTAAAGAAGTTTTGTTGCTTGGCTGCTTTTGCTACTTTCAGTTCCCTTCGTAAATAGTTTTGTTTGCCACGGGGAAGCACAAGGAACCACATTATTTGACTTTGTAATTTCAGATTCTGACTCCAGCATAAGAGAAAGCTATCCACCACTGAGAGGAACAGCTACGAAGGATTAAGCAGGATGTGGGAACATTTGTCCCTCAGGAGAAATGGGGACATTAAAAGTTGCCCATGCAAACAAAATCTGCAAAAGTTTGCATTGGAACCAGACCTCAACCAAAATATGTGTGGGTAGAATATAGCCTACTGAGAAAGGCAAGCTCACATCTGTTGTGTCTCACTTTGCATCTAGCCTTACCTTCTAGGGAAGGTGGCTCCTGGAAGCCCCCAGCTGAAAAAAGGTTCCCCACCCCAGCTTCAGAGATAGCAGTTTTCAGATTGTGCCTTTGGCCATATCATTGGTGATGTCATCAAATTCCTTTGTCCCATAATATTTGTGGGACTGCTGACATTGCACCTGGTTTTGTTCTTTATACTTAGGACCCTGTTGAAGTTTCTGGATACTATTTATTTGGTAATACACTCCAAAACGTCCCAGAAAAAGATATGCCTGACTTCTTTCTGACTTCTTTCTATTGGCTGCTGCAAAAATCCCAGTGCTTTCAGAGGTGGCTATAAATCATCATGACGATGTCTTATCCCTGGTTTTATTGCTAATATTTTATTCTTCATTCTGGCTTTTATTTATGACACACAATGTGCACAGTTTGCAGTATTTACGTGTGCAATTTGGTTTTTTGTTTACTTTTAAGTCTGTTTGAATTTTTGCAATGTCCTTTGGCCACAAGCAATAAAAATTTGACCGGAATCAAGAACATGCTAATTTTGGCAGCTGTGGAAATTCCTGTCAAACAGTATCTGACTTGAATGTTTGATTTGTGTCTCCTGCCACAAATGTACTGAACCCACTCCAAGGAAATATCTTAAGTTCTGAGAAACAAAAATATATTAGAAAGTGTGTTCTGAAATGTAATATGAAGTTCTTCTAATCTAAGGCTGAGGAACCTTTTTCAGTCGGAGGGTCACATTCCCTCCTGGACAGCCTGCTGGGAACTGCATGTCAGTAATGGGTGGGACTAGAGTCAAAATGAGAGGGGCAATTGATGTAAATTTTATCTTTGTACAGTTGGCTGGTCCCTACACTCATTCACACAGTCCATTCTGTAACGAAGCTGGAGACAATGATATTTGACATTGCACTATCTATCTCTGCCTAGCGCAAAATATGGTCTGAAGCTCAACATCAAAAAAACTAAGATCATGGCCACTGGTCCCATCCTCCTGGCAAATAGAAGGGAAGAAATGGAGGCAGTGAGGGATTTCACTTTCTTGGGTTCCATGATCACTGCAGATGGTGACAGCAGTCACGAAATTAGAAGACGCCTGCTTCTTGGGAGAAAAGCAATGACAAATCTAGACAGCATCTTAAAAAGCAAAGACATCACCTTGCCGACAAAGGTCCGTATAGTTAAAGCTATGGTTTTCCCAGTAGTAATGTACGGAAGTGAGAGCTGGACCATAAAGAAGGCTGATCGCCGAAGAATTGATGCTTTTGAATTATGGTGCTGGAGGAGACTCTTGAGAGTCCCATGGACTGCAAGACTATCAAACCTATCCATTCTCAAGGAAATCGGCCCTGAGTGCTCACTAGAAGGACAGATCCTGTAGTTGAGGCTCCAGTACTTTGGCCACCTCATGAGAAGAGAAGACTCCCTAGAAAAGACCCTGATGTTGGGAAAGATGGAGGGCACAAGGAGAAGGGGACGACAGAGGATGAGATGGTTGGACAGTGTTCTCGAAGCTACTAACATGAGTTTGGCCAAACTGCAAGAGGCAGTGAAGGATAGGCATGCCTGGCGTGCTCTGGTCCATGGGGTCACAAAGAGTCGGACACGACTGAACGACTGAACAACAACAACAACAATCTCTGCCTAAACCACTGAGCCTCTTGGACTTGCTGATCAGATGGTCGGCGGTTCGAATCCCGGTGACGGGGTGAGCTCCTGTTGCTCAGTCCCAGCTCCTGCCAACCTAGCAGTTCGAAAGCATGCCCAAAAGTGCAAGTAGATAAATAGGTACCACTCGGCGGGAAGGTAAACGGCATTTTCGTGAGCTGCTCTGGTTTTGGTGTTCCATTGTGCCAGAAGTGAGTTAATCATGCTGGCCACATGACCCGGAAAAACTGCCTGCGGACCAACGCCGGCTCCCTCGGCCTGTAAAGCGAGGTGAGCGCCGCAAGCCCAGAGTCGTCTGCGACTGGACTTAACTGTCAGGGGTCCTTTACCTTTACCTTCCAGGCGGTTGCTTGCAGGGTGATAAACTTATAACAGAATACATCTTAACAATGACCAGGAAGGAGAAAGAACAATGCTAGCCTTTCTGTAGAACTCCAAAGACAAAAATGGCACATGAGACATAAATTAAGCAAGGATGAATTACTGATTAGTGATTCACAAAAGGCAAGCAAAGGTTCAAATGGCAACTCCACAAATTGAGCAGATCTATAAAGATTTACGGCACAGAATATAATATATATATATATATATATATATATATATATATATATATCTTATAAATCTATCTTCAGGAAATTATACTATCTCAAGGAAATTATGGGCGGAGGGATACTTTCTCGGCACTGGAGGGGATAGGATGATTGATTTGAGAGGTGGGCACTCACTTTGATTCTAAGCTGTTTACAAATCTGGCCATTTTACGTTCCCTGACAAAGAGAATCTGCAGTTTTGGTTTAGGCCTCTAGCTATGTGTGGTTCAGCACTGGGCACCTTGAGAACCTAGAAGAACTGAAATCCTTCCATCCAACTGGTTTTGCAAGTTTAGCCTTTGTACACTGCAGGTTTATGTTGCACTCAAGGCAGAACTTTGGTGGCAGAAGTCCAGGGCCACATCCTGCGGAACGAGCAGGAGGGTTCTCAAACAGAGCTGAGCTGTCATACCACATTCTAAAAGTAGTCTCCATTGAAGGAGCGGGGGCATATGAACCCAGTGAGTCCAGAATCCAAAATTGCTTGACTACGCCACTGTGCAGGTTAAGTAGCTGAGCTATTATTCATCTTCCGCAGTGAAGGCTACAGAAATCTAACGTCTATAATTTCTGTGATCCTTTGGGAGTAACTAGGGTAGGGTTGCCATATTTCAAAAAGTAAAATCAAAAGTTGTTGAGCTTTTTTTTTTTCAAAATCTCAAAAGAGAACAAAGTTCTTGAGCTGTTTTTAATGAAATCTGCCAATCGTGACTTCCAACATCAGTTGCCATACATATGGATTTTCTCGGACATTTCACTGTTTTCAACTGCAGTGTTGCTGCTATATCTGGGAAATTCGGGTGTATGCAGCCCTAAATTGGGGCAGTTAAACCAAAATAATGGATAGATGTTTATAGTATAGATACACCCAAATGCCCATTCTATTTCTATGGGTAAATATTTGCTCTGGCACAAGTTTAGCACTAGCATAACAGGACTTCCCCCCTTCTCCTCCCCCTATGTGCCTTGCCCCCTCCCCCAAAATCTGCTCTGGAAGGCTGAGGGACAGTGGTATAACATAGGGAAGCCAGAGGGGCAGTTTCCCCGGGTGTAAAATTATTAGGGGCGCAAAATTTCAACACCTGGTGCTGCCTCATACAGTGCACAATTCTGTCTCTGGGATCTGTTGAAAACGGCTCTCTGTGTGAACCAGGAAGTGACTTCTCCAGACAAGGGAACAACTATTTTTTTCCCTTATCTCTGTGGCTGCAATCTCTTGGGTGACGTGGATGCCATTAGGCAGTTGAATGTGCATGTGTGCTCCATCTGATTCCTCCCTGCCATCCACAAGTGGCCCAGGGCACTGGCAACCCACACTATGCCACTGCTTAGGGAAACAGATTTAGAGGGTGTGTAGTGGTCTAAACCACTGAGCATAGGCTTGCTGATCAGAAGGTCGGGGTTTGAATCCCCACGACGGGGTGAGCTCCCTTGTTTGGTCCCAGCTCCTGCCCACCTAGCAGTTCGAAGCACGTCAAAGTACAAGTAGATAAATAGGTACACTCTGGAGGGAAGGTAAACGCATTTCCGTGCTGCTCTGGTTTCGCCAGAAGCGGCTCAGTCATGCTGGCCACATGACCTGGAAGCTTTACACTGGCTCCCTCAGCCAATAAAGCGAGATGAGCGCCACAACCCCAGAGTCAGGGGTCCCTTTATCTTTACCTTTAGTGGGAGGAGACTCGGAGGACATTTCACTGTGCAAGGAGAACTCCTTGGGCTGATGGACCATTCTCCATAGGATTATGTTGAATTCAACTCCTTCCTGACAAAAGTGAGGAAGTGGCAGGTAACAAAGAAGTGCCTTGATGACTGACAGTAGGAGACTCTTCCTTTAGCTGTGAAATTTGCCAAAGCAATGTCACATCTCCCGGCTATGTGGCTTGATTTCAAATGCCATCTATACTGATCAACATGATTTCCCATACAACAGTCTTACATTGTGCCCAGTCTCAATGCAGAAATACCAAATTGATTTTCCTCAAGAGATTATCTCTCCTTTTGCAATGCAAATATTTTCAAGTGTACTAAACATGTCCTAGCACCTCAACAGAGACACTAAACTATTTGCATGCAAAATTACCCAGAGTAGGCAGACTGGCACAAGCTTATACTAGCACCATATGTGCTAAAGAATTTGAGCCAGGAAACAACTAGTGTCTGGACACGATTTCCAATTAAAATTTAATTAGATATTGTAATTCAAAAGAGATCCTAAATCGAAAGTTCCCATGAAAATTAATGTTGCGTGTCAAATAAATCTCAGGCCCAAAATCATAGATTTCTTGTGCAAACTAATCCAACTCAATAAAGTAAGATGACTTGTCTCTAAATTTCTCGTTCCTAACAGGAATGGCACTCCAGCAGAGACAGATGGTTGTATTTCTTTAAACATGCCATATTTGGGCCACTCGCGGGGGCAATTACAAAGGTTGGTCTTGAAGCTCAAACACTGAATGGAATCAAAGAAGAGCGGGTTTCTCCACCCAGCCTGATTTTCAGTTCCAGCTGTTTTTGAGGAACATGAGCAAGCAACCAAGACAGTGAGAATGATGCTAAGTGACATACCATCAGATCAAAAATAGTGGAATCTTAGGCTGAAATCCTAACCCCCACTTAGCTGGATATTAGCCCCATTGAATTCAATAGAACATGGTGAGGATGGCACTCTTGAGTCACTTGCTTGCTCTCTATTGTAATTACTCAAGAGAGAATCAAAATTCTGCAATAAGGTCTGTGAAAAAATGTTATTGAGAAAGTAGTTGCCCTGTTAAAAACTAGGAAGTCTGACTTTTGGCTGGGGCATAGCCCAGAGCCGGGGAGTCTGTAGCCCTCCAGCTATTGTTGGACTGCAACTCAAGGGTGCCAAACATGAATAAGATATTGGGGGGGAGGTAAGTCCCCCACGCTAATCAGGAGAGCGTGGCAGACACACAGCATTTGAAATGGCAATGTCCATCAACTTTTTTTTGGGGGGGGGGCCTCAAATATTTATTGCGCAGCGCTGAACTGGGAACGAGTGGACACAGACCCCAGAGTTGGCTCTTGTGCATTAGCCCCAGTGGCAGGTCATGTGCCAACAGCCAATTATGTCACTGATAGTCCAAAAACCAATGGAAGGCACAGGTTCCTGGCCAAACCCCTCAAGTCTGGTCATTTTGAATTGGTTTTTAAAACAAAACAAAAACACAAACAACACAAAAACAGAAAAAACAACTACCTACCTGCTTTGTCAATTAAAGTTCAGTTTCTCACAATTTCTTTTTAAAAAAACAATAATATTTATTGGGTTTTCCATTTTAAACCAATTAAAGCCACATTAAAACATTCCAAATCAAATCCACATTGTATTTGCTCTCAAGGGCCAATAACATTCTCTCAAACAAAAAGACGCCAACAGCCCTTGAGTTCTTCACATTTCCACATCAATTTGTGATATATATTTTTAATGTGAAAATTCAGCAGCATCTAAGTGCAAATTTTCCCTAATGTACATACAGATTTGTGTGGAATTTTGCCCAATATACATATTTATGCCAAGAAATTGCCTGCAATGTAATGCATTTGGGTATGTTGTTTTCAGTAACATATCCCTTGGGTGTTTTTGTACACGTGGGTGGAGAATCGCACCACAACATACTGGTAGTTGTTTGTGGTGTTTACACACACCTGGCTCCTACTTTTGGACTCTCCCTCCAAAAAAGGACACTTCCCTCCACAGAAGAAGAACTCTAACAAACATGAACTAACAAATAAGTCTGGCCACTTTTAAGTACAATGCGTGTGTGTGTGTGTGTGTGTTTGTGTGTGTGTGTGTGTTATTCAAAAATAGCATTCACATGTAAGATTTATTTTTACCATCTCAATAAAACCATAACATGGTCCAAGTTCCATGTTTTTGCTGGTATAAATTGGCTTCGCTCCATTGACAATGACAAATTGAGAGAGTGGGCTTTACCAAGAGACAAATGTGGTTTTGAATCCACTGTATATGTTAAGCTTCTTAATGTCTCCCAAAAGACAAAAAAGGGGGGTGACCCCCCTTCCTCGCTCAAGTCTTTCTCCATATTAGAGTAAGCACATTCCTGACCTGACAAGACTGCTTTAGATCATATCCTTCCATTTTAAAAGGCATGTATTCTTTTTATTATTATTATTTTTTTTGTTCAATATCAAGAAACGGCAAAGCTGCGAAGGGGATCCCTCGCTGAGAAGTTTGAGAAGAACGTCCAATATTACTGCAATGCCTGGACTTAAGATGGGGGAAATAATCCCACCAGAAGTTCTGCAAGTGTGCAAAAGTGTCGAAATCACCCGTGTTTGCATGCCTCCCTTTGCATATCGATATCATTGTGTTTTAAACAGTGGTTTGATTTCTAACATTGTATTAATTAAGTGACAAAGAAAAACAGTCAATCAGTGCGCCCCAAACTAATAGCAACAGCTCCCTCTTCTGGCCATAGCCGCTGAAAGCAGCAGCTGTAGCCCCTGAGAGAGAACAAAATGTGTGCTTTTAATCACATAACGCCTTAAAGCTTTTGCAAAGCAAAAGGACTTGTTTGAGAAGCGCTGGCCCACCTTTCACAGCCCAGGAACATGTCTTGGTGCAGTTTTCAGGTGGCGGGGAACGAAACGAGTGAACAGGCTCAAAGAGTGTCTTACGGAATGCTGTCGAAAATGTCCGACATTCAAAAGTCTCTATTGGGTTGCTTGAACTGAAAAAATCAGAGACCCCATGAAATGAAAAAAAAAGTGTTGAAAAACACTTTTAAAAAGAAACCAGAAGCCTTTTTACTGGGCATCCTAGGCCAAGATATTTCTAAAGGTGATAGAAATTGGTTCATGTATGCCACAACAGCAGCTAGAATTTTGATAGCTAAAAACTGGAAGACAGAAGAAGTACCATCGATAGAAGAATGACAGATGAAAATGATGGACTACATGGAGCTCGCAGAGATGACCGGGAAGCTTCGTGACCGGAGGGACGACGCAGTGGATGAAGAATGGAAGAAATTTAAATTGTATTTAAAAAATTATTGTACGATTGACAATTAGATATAACTAGGAGAAAAGCTAAGCTGTAGATGTAAAGTAAGGATAAATGGTTAAGCTAGATGATTATAAGTTAATAAACATAGATAAGATTAGATATTTAGATAAGTTTTGTTATAAAATATGATTTGGTAAGATGTTTAGAAGTTACTAAAGATGATAGACAAGGAATGCAGGAAGAGGAGACAGAAGGAAGTCCATTACAATGTGAGGAAGGAATATTAGGTACAAGATAGATATGTATGTTATTAAGTTAGTTTTTGTTAGTTTTTGTAATTGTAGGTATGTGTATTTTTTGTATTGTTTGTGTTAAAAAATGTTTAATAAATATTATTTTTTTAAAAAAAAATCAGAGACCCCTCCCCGGCCCTGAAAGCTGAATGTGGCCCACCAACTAACTGTGTAGCATGTATCTAATGTGCACAATAACCTCCTGGGCGGCACAAAGAGAAGGTTTATCTTGCCTTTGGCTGTCCACCACATACACCAACCTGTGTTTAGCCCAGGGGTCAGCAAACTTTTTCAGCCGTGGGCCGGTCCACCGTCCCTCAGACCATATGGTAGGCCGGACTGTACAGTATTTTGAAAAAAAAAAATGAACAAATTCCTATGCCCACAAATAACCTAAAGATGCTTTTTAAATAAAAGCACACATTCTACTCATGTAAAAACACCAGGCAGGCCCCACAAATAACCCAGAGATGCATTTTAAATAAAAGGACACATTCTACTCATGTAAAAACACCAGGCAGGCCCCACAAATAACCCAGAGGTGTCTTTTAAATAAAAGGTCACATTCTAATCATGTAAAAACAAGCTGATTCCCAGACCATTCGCGGGCTGGATTGAGAAGGCGATTGGGCCGCATCTAGCCCCCGGGCCTTAGGTTGCCTACCCCTGGTTTAGCCTGATGGGTCATTTATTCATTTATTTGGTATATTTCAAGGCTGCCCATCATCACAACCAGTCTTGGGGGTGTGTGGTGTGGTGTACAATGCTTAAAACAAAAGTCATAATGATCGCAAATAAGAAATCTGCCTGCCACAACATGAGCAGTTAAAACAGATACCATTAAAAACCCCAAAGCATAACATGCAATATTTTTTAAAAAGCGCAAAGCAGGTTCTAACATCTAAAGCCTTCTAAAATCTTTACCCTGGTTCATATCTGGCCTGGATCTCAGTTGATGTGTTGTTGTTTAAACTGGTTTTTAAAAATATATATAAAAATATTTATAGGTTTTTTTTAAATATATTGATTGTTTTTATACGCAATTGTTTTTAACTGATATATATGTAGCCGTTTTATATATGTCAGTATGTATAGTAATCACTTTAAGAGTGAGCCTCATGAGAAGTGATTCATGAATCAAAGTCAATAAATAAATACAACTTCCACACTAATAAAAGCTAGCTAAAAATATATATCTTACAAATACTTGGTCAAACAAATTGGTTTTCACGGTATAAGGGTAGGTGTTGAGTGATGCTCTGAGGGGAGGGCATTCCACAGCCATGGTGCCAACACCAGAAGGCCTTACCTTAATTGGTAAGTTGTGTAGACCTGGCATAGCAAACTCGGCCCTCCAGATGTTCTGGCACTACAATTCCCATCATCCCTGACCACTGGTCCTGTTAGCTAGGGGTGCTGGGAGTTGTAGTCCCAAAGCATCTGGAGGGCCGAGTTTGCCTATGCCTGGTGTAGACCTTCTCTTTATTAAGCATGTGTACCAAAAAAAGTCTTAATAGACTCAAGATGCTACTCCTGGAATCCGAGGGTGTACATAGCAAAGGAGGGGAACAGCTTGCCACTCTAGCCATCTGCTCTCTCATATGGTTGGATGGTGTGCTTGCCGTCTGCATGCACACACATATGTGCAAATTCCGCGGAGAGCATAAAAATACCCCCAGCCTAATTTTAATTCCAAGGCTGCTGTTCGTTGCACATTTATTTTTTATTTATTTTTTGTTTCGGAAAGTCTGACAAAACCACAGTCTGGAAAGTCATGCTAGCAATTTATCGGTTCAGACTATGTAGGGAAAGTCACAGCATCACACCCGTGGAAAGCGGCACATGTGAAAAGCATCGTATGCCTACAGTAGAGTAGGAACCGACTCTTAGCCAAGTTCCTTGGTGAGCCTTGTAGTCAGAACGAGGGGCAGAGCACGTACCTTTGCATGCGGAAGGTCCCAGGGTTCAAGCTCCATGAATGTGGGAGCTGCGAGTTTGAATCCGGAGGCATGGCACTCCTGCTTCGACGGCCGTTTCCAGAAAGTAGCATTGGGAAGAGTGTGCCTCAGACCTCTGGCAGCTATGCTGTGCAGTGCCACAGGATCTATTATTTCCCCATTGCTGTTTAACAGCTATATCAGGGGTAGGGAATAGGGCTGTGTGATATATCGATATATCATGTTCAACCTGAGATGGCAAGTGGGGCAGTAGGGAAATGCAAATGCGTAAGCTTTTGCAAGGAAAGCTATGCTTTGCGACTGTACATGGAGTTTGACACTTGCAATGCTATTCAGTGTGCCGCAACATTAATGTGCACTTGCGTCTCTCTCTCCCATCTCAACAGGCCCTAGTCAGGATGGAACTCGGGTATCCAAGTTAATGCTTTTCTTGGGAAAGTGACTGCAAGCGTTGCAGCAGAAGAGCTGCAGGTGTTCCTGGATGAAACTGGCCCTCTGGACCCATTTCCATCTCAGTTCAGACCTGACTGAGACCAAATTGGTCTTTAATGAGAGAGGGACAAGGTAATTGTGACCTTGCTTCTCCAGCTTGATATCTCCATGACTTTTGATACCATGACATACTCTTGTATAGCTGAAGGAGCGTCTCCATCCCCATCGTTCAGTGTGGTCACTGAGGTCCAGCTCCGAGGGTCTTCTGGCGGTTCCCTCACTGTGAGAAGCGAAGTTACAGGGAACCAGGCAGGGGGCCTTCTCAGTAGTGGCACCCGCCCTGTGGAACGCCATCCGATCAGGTGTCAAGGAAATAAACAACTATCTGACTTTTGAAGACATCTGAAGGCAGCTCTGTTTAGAGGATTTTTAAATGTTTGATTTGATTTGTTTGGCGCTGTTTTCTAAACCACTGAGCCTAGGGCTTGCCGACCAGAAGGTTGGCGGTTCGAATCCCCGTGACAGGGTGAGCTCCCGTTGCTCGTCCCAGCTCCTGCCAACCTAGCAGTTCGAAAGAACGTCAAAGTGCAAGTAGATAAATAGGTACCGCTCTGGCGGGAAGGTAAACGGCGTTTCCGTGCGCTGCTCTGGTTCGCCAGAAGCGGCTTAGTCATGCTGGACACATGACCCGAAAGCTGTCTGCGGACAAATGCCGGCTCCCTCGGCCAGTAAAGCAAGATGAGCGCCGCAACCCCAGAGTCGTCTGCGACTGGACCTAATGGTCAGGGGTCCCTTTACCTTTACCTTTAAATGTTTGATGTTTTATCGTGTTTTTAATATTCTGTTGGGAGCCACTCAGAGTGGCTGGGGAAACCCAGCCAGATGGACGGGGTATAAATAACAAACAATAAATTATCATTATTATTATCTTGGACTGGGTCTGCTGGTCGGGTGTCAAGGATGCTGTTTTATGGTGCTTCTAGTCATACCTGCATGGTCAGTTCCAAGGAGCAGCATCGAGGGAATGATTTTCAGCTTCCTGGCATTTGTTGCTGTGGGATGCTGATGGGCCACGTTGTCCCCAGTGCTATTTCACCTCTTTCTCTCCAGATCAGGACTATTAACTATTAGCTTTGTTCTAGAGTCCTGCCTCAAATCCTCTGAGATAGTTGTGATTATGGAAATCTCTGCCGACATATTATTAGCATTATTTCTTCTTCTGGGAAAACCCCCCATCACCCCAATCCAATCTGTTCCCTCTGGAAGTCCTTGCAAATGGATGAAGAAAGATTTATTGTGAGCAGATCCTGTGGCAATTAGAAAGCAGGACTAATGGAACCCATTAATGCGTCTCAACAATCGGATGGATTTTAAATCAATACGCATATTAATAGATTGGAAGAGACTGAATATGATATAACATATAGTAGATGAACAGTAAAGAAAGGGAAAGATGGGGAGGGCTTCCTACTTGTTTTAAAAATTACTTTCTCACGGCAAACACATTTTTGTTTCAAACTTCTCTTATTGTGGGAACAATAAGGTTACAGTTGATTATTGTATCTACTGTTGTTTTTTTATATCGGAGTTCATTTCCCAATAAGAAATGCAGCAGCTTTTAAACAATCAAAACACTGTACTTCTCAGTTCTAATCAAATAATAATAAAGTTGTCCCTTGTTGCAGTGCGTTGATTGAGAACTTGTGATTCATTTGTTGTACACTTTTCTCTGGCTGAAAAATTCATTTCTGTGCCCAGTCCAAGTGTACAGTGATACCTTGGATTTCAAACTTAATCCGTTCCAGAAGTCTGTTCCAAAACCAAAACGTTCCAAAACCAAGGTGCGCTTTTCCATAGAAAGTAATGCAAAACGGATTAATCCATTCCAGACTTTTAAAAACAACCTCTAAAACAGCAATTTAACATGAATTTTACTATGTAATGAGACCATTGATCCATAAAATGAAAGCAATAATCAATGCACTGTACTATAAAATAAATAAGACAGTATTGTAGATGACAAAAAAAATATTTTATTATTTTCTTACCTGCACTGATGGTAGTCCTTGTTTGGATGGGGGGCTTTTATCCATTTCTGCAGTCACACAATCAACCAAGCAGTAGCTGAACTGGGTTCCACACAGTCACAAAAACAAATTAACCGAAAAAGCCTCAAAAACAAACAAACCGCAAAATAAATAGCAAAAACAAAGCGCCAAACTGAATCCATTCCGGAAGTCCATTTGACTTCTGAAATGTTCGAAAACCAAGGAACAGCTTCTGAGTGGTTGCGGGTTGCCTCAGAAACAAAAGCCAACAGCTACATTGGACGGTTGGCTTTGAAAAACGTTCGAAAACTTACTTCCGGGTTTCAGCATTGAGAAACAAAGTACTGTTGTATGTGGGGATCCTCTCCTATCTTTTTATTGACTCAACATACTGTTATAGATTGGGGAAGGGACCCTAACCCCGTGAAAATAGATAAATGGTAGGATTTTGATTGGTTGGAATATGGATGAAATACAAGCTGGAGAACTGTGTCAGACAAGGAATCCCTGGCCTGGTTTATGCAAACCAGCCTGGCTTGCCTAGCAAATCTGTTGACATGACAAAGAAGAAGAAGAAGAAGAAAGAAGAAGAAGAAGAAGAAGAGAAGAGGAGGAGGAGGAGGAGGAGGAGGAGGAGGAGTTTGGATTTGATATCCCGCTTTATCACTACCCTAAGGAGCTAACATTCTCCTTTCCCTTCCTCCCCCCACAACAAACACTCTGTGAGGTGAGTGGGGCTGAGAGACTTCAAAGAATGTGACTAGCCCAAGGTCACCCAGCAGCTGCATGTGGAGGAGCGGGGAAGCGAACCCAGTTCACCAGATTACAAGTCCACTGTTCTTAACCACTACACCACACTGGCTCTCCAGGGGTGTAGAGGGGTTGATGGGCCATGCAAGAGGAATCCTTCAGCCTGGCGAGAAAGATGTTGAATGTTTATTAATACGGCCAATCAGCCAGCGTACGGAGAAAGATGTTGCCACGGTGATGGTTGAAGGAAAAAGGAAAGGAAAAAAGAAGGATTTGTGGCAAAGGGGGTTGTTCTAAGAATGAAGAAGACGAAGAAGAAGAAAGAACGAAGAAGAAAGAAGAAGAAGAAGAAGAAGAAGAAGAAGAGAAGAGAAGAAGAAGAAGAAGACGTAAGAAAGAAGAAGAAGAGAAGGAAGAGAGAAATAATGGGATCCATATTGGGCAGGGCTGGCTGCACTTCTGTGGGGGACCAAACCCTTTTTGAAATGACCATGTTGTAAGGATCTGGACTCCCTGCATGCAAAATTGAAGGTTTTTTGAAGGTTTTACAATAGGTGAATGAACCATATTTCTTAAAGCAACAACAAGGACGGTCTCTGCCATGTCTCAATTCTCCAAAGCAACCCTGAGCTAGTGCCTGGAACCCCCCGGAGTCTTGCAGAGACTGGCGGGTGGCACCCAGCTATGCTTTTTACCATACTATTTTCTTCATTATTGGCATTTCATTCCCGCGTGGAATACTTTTTGGTCTGATAGAGGGGATCTTTTTCCAGACTGAGGACCACCTTCCCTCCTGGGCAGTGTTCCAGGGACCACATGTCAGCAAAAGGCATTATCAGGGTTGAAAGGCACATTTTCAGCCAGGCAAAAATCCTTTAAGGAGGGCACAAAGGAAAGCTTCTGGTGGGATAGCCTGGGGAAAGGGATCGGGATGTCATTCCGTGTCTGTTAATAAGTGAGCCTAAGGAACTAATTACGATTTCAACTTGGAACTCGTAGAAGTCCAATGATTCAAGGAGTTCTCTTTATTAAAACTGTTGGAAGGCTGTTCAACTCCCCCATATGGGTTTTAATGAAAATATATTAAATTGTGTACTCCTTGGATAGCTTTGTGCCTTACCTGAGGGAATGCTTATGAGATAGAGGATGGTTTTAAATCACAAGTCTTTGCATGGTCTGCTGCTCACCCTCCCCTTCTTTCTTCTTTCTTTCTTCTTCTTTCTCTTCTTTCTTTCTTTCTTTCTTTCTTTCTTTTCTTTCTTTCTTTTTGCTAGCTTCCCCATAGTCTGCCAATGTGTTTTGAATATTTTCAAAGCAAGAATCCATATTCAGGATCTCTAACAGTTAAGGCACAACTAATCTATGTTAAGTGATCATGATCACACATGTTTGCCGAGCACAAATGCCTTGCTGGATCAGACGGCGAACCTTATAGTCCAGCAAAAATACCAGTTGTGGGTGGTCTACCCCAAATTGGCCCGCGGTCTGCCACAGTTTACCTTCTGCATTGCTCTGGCCATTAAACTATACATTCCTACTAAGAGAAGGGCAACAGGCAGAGAGTGGGTAGTCCAGAGAAAGAGAGAAAATAAACCCGTCTTCACCATGAGAGAACAGTATGTTCAGCTATTATAACAATGGTTAATTTATCTGTTAGCAACAGGTCTTGGGAATGCCTGTCTTCCAAAGCTTTATTTCTCATGGCTTGTTCCAGGTTGCTTCCCTGTGACCCAAAGACTGCAATATTAGGGTCGGTGGAGGGAGAGAGAGGGGGGATTGGCGACCAATTGTATATGCCCACTTCCAATTGTTGCAAAAAAAAGATACCCCTGTGTGCAAACTGCAAGCAGAATATGAAAGAAGGCAACACTTGGACCAAATAATGTAGGGCAAAATGTTTCTATATATTGTCAAATAATATTCAGCGAAATTGTTTTATATAATATCAACTAATATGCAGCGAAGACAGCATTCCGGATAAGTACACTGTTTCGGTACATCTTCTTCAGTTCATATCTTAATATACATGCTTCTTGCATGGAGTAGTGGTCATGGCCGTATATTAAGTTATGAACTGAAGAAGATATACCGAAACAGTGTACTTATCCAGAATGCTGTCTTCGCTGCATATTAGTTGATATTATATAAAACAATTTCGCTGAATATATTTGACAATAGATAGAAACATTTTGCCCTACATTATTTGGTTCACGTGTTGCCTTCTTTCATATTCCAATTCCAATTATTAGCTTCAGGGAAATGAAAACCTGTGGAGAAGAGATTTCACTATCAAGTTCTGTTATCCAGGATGTCTGGAGAGCAGAGCAAATGGAATGAGGCTGCGTCAAGATTCTTAGAGGCCTAGCTGCCGTCATATGAATGTATTTTATAGCAACATGGATCCTAAGTACTTCCATTGATGTTTAGATATGCCCCATGATTAGTTAAGTGTGCCATTAAAACTTAGCATTACTGGCACAGGCAATATTTATTTAATTTAATTGAGTGGCATATACTTCAAATGGTAGAAGGTAAAATACAGCCTGATCTCCTTGGTGGAGGAAAGGTTTATTGCTAATGTCAAGAAAACTCAAGGTCAAGGAACCGTTCCCATCAATATAATGACTGTGGACATTTTGAGATCGGGCAGATTAATGAGAGCTGGCGATGTTGACCGCGGAACTGCCTGTTGGCCTTCCCATTTAGTCCTAACCCCAATGTAACTGCTCTGGTAATGCCCACTGACTATGAGTTTTCCTTGTTTCCTTCCAAGCTATGGTCATGACTGTGGGAATGTTAAGGATTGTGGGAAAGGATACATTGAATAAGTATTATCCTTCCTTCACTCGCGCCAGTAAGTGATGTAGCAGAGCAGATTCCCTCAATATAACTGGAAACTAGTTCTCAGATTCATTTGAATCTCCTAGTTAAGGTTATTTCCTGGTGTCCCCTTTGATCCCTCTTAAAAGAATAAGACACGAGAGTCTTCCTGAGTAAAGTAAAAAAAAGTTTACTCGCATTTCCGTTCACAGTTTGATCCCTGAAAGGCAGGCTTTTCTTAGTAGTTACACAAAGAAACTGTGAGTTCATCTCATAGGGAGTGAAATATACTCGGAGTCAAGTGTGAATTTCATGCTCTTTATTCAGCTCATAGTAGTGAGGAATGCAGTTCCCCCAAAACGTTTGCTTTATATACACTATTTACACAATGGGCCCCACGTGATTGGTTAATTCCGGGATACTCCTGTATGCCAATTGGGTTGCAGATTCACTTCCACCTGGAGCTGGATTGGGTGGCTCCTGCGGACCATTCAGACTGCTGCATTCTGATCCTATTGTTCTAGGACCAATCAGACTGCTGCATTTTGGATCCTATTCAACTCAGTACATAACAGGGAGACTGAACTCATGTGCTGCTGGCTGAGAGCCAGCAGATAGCAAAATTACATTTAGATAGCAAATGGCTGCAGGAGAGCAGCATGGCAGCAAAAGAACAACAACAAGAGAGAGAAAATAAGACAACTGAGAAAATGACTGTATGACTTGGCTCTTTTATGGAGTCAGCCACAGCCACGCCCATCTCCCAGGTCACATGCAGGGGAAGGATGCTCCAGACCAGGAACAGGAAGTTACACTGACTGGATGTCCCTCTGCTTGTGCCCACTCTAGGAAAATTAGGAATGTTGCATTTGACTGCACCAATGGGTTACATCTCACAATGACAGATAATGGATCGGTGTCAAAAGAAACAAAGAACAGGAAGGCTCTCTGCATTGTGTTTATACAACACTTCAGGCAGAGATGGTTCCATGTTTGAGGGAGCTTCGGGCAGACTGGTCTCAACTGAGGGCCCGTCCTTTGCCATTTAAATTCTCCTGAATGGTCTCACATACCCTCCAACATTACTCTGATTAAATTCAGGGTGTGTGGTCTTTCGGTGACGTGCTTTTGCGGGGCAGCATGGCGCCACTGCAAGCTCATCTTGCTCCCCGAGCTCAGCGGTGGCAGCAGTGGGGGGGGGGGGAATAGGACATTCTGGGATCAAAACAGAAGCCAGGATGGCTTCCGTAATTCTGGGAAGCCCTGGGAAAATTGGGGCACTTGAAGGGTATGGTCTCAGGGTGGTGTGTTTCCGGGATAGGGCAGTGTGGTGGGAAGTTGTGAGCAGGGGTTGAACATAGTGGTGGGCCCTGCTGAGATGCTGGTGTCCTAGCAGATGCCTGAAAACACCACATGCTTATGGGAGGGTTGACTCCAGAGAAAGAATGAATAATCAAACCAAATATTTATCGAGGAAATGAAAATTAAGTGGGTCTCACTGTGTGTGTGTGTGTGTGTGTGTGTGTGTGTGTGTGTGTGTGTGTAATGAAGAATCAAGAAAGCCTGCAAACACACATACAGTCGTAGCTTGGTTTTCAAACAGCTTAGTTCATGAACAACTTGGAACTCGAACGCCACAAACCCAGAAGTAGGTGTTCCGGTTTGCAAACTTTGCCTCAAAAGCTGACCATCCAGCATGGCTTTTGTGGCTTCCGATTGACTGCAGGATGCTCCTGCAGCCAATCGGAAGCTGCGCCTTGGTTTTTGAATGTTGAACGGACTTCCGGAACGCATTCTGTTTGAGAACCAAGGTACGACTGTACGGGGTTTTTGTCATAGACTTTTGCCTACAGAACATACAGAGAGCAAGTCCAGTCATTTGACACCTTGGGGATCACGTTAATCGATAGTCCCCTCAAGGAATATTGAGCTAATGGTGACCTGAGGCAACCCCTGCCCACCCCGCCTCTCTTAACAGATGTGAGGGAAGGAAAAACCAGTTTTGGAAAAGCTACCCTATTGACTGGCCCACTCATTTATCTTTTATTAATCCAACTCATTAATCCAGCTTCTCCGGAAGGGTCATTTGCTATATTCCCTCAGTTCTGAAAGCCCCTTTAACCTCCCCACCCCTGTCTTGTCACCCTTTGTCCCATTTAAACCGTTATTTCCCTGTTTCCTCGATTGTATACTTATTCAGTGACATAGAGTTGAGCAAAATGAAGTGGGGAAAGTCCTGAGGTGTTAGAATGTACAGCCGTCTAACCCATCTGGGAGTGGATCTACACACAGTAAAAACTCTGTTATAAATAACTCAGAAATTAGATCATTATAACAAAAGAAATGAAAACCCTATGGAAAATTGTCTAGAAAAAAATTCTGCTCTCTGTCGCCATCTGGTGTTGCATGTTTATGACGAATTCAAATAGTTGTTTTTGTTTCTTTACTAATATACCTGAGTCCTGGGTTCTACTTCAATCTTCAATGTGTGTAAACAAGGCCTTACTTTTGGGGCAGTCCCAAAAATACTCACTGCAGCTTAGCAAATGCTTGAACACGCTTCCTGTTACAGTCACAAAACTAAAATGAAGTCTTCGTTTCCCTCCCTTTCTGAAGCTGCTTCTTTCCTCTCTAGGTTCTTCTTTTAAGTTGCAGTAACATGCTAACAATGCCAATTTTAAATATAATCCACCCTCCTTTAAAATAGGTTGTGCGCGCACACAATTTTACTGGAGGAGGTGGCTTGCTAACCATCCCAAAACTTTTTGTTCAAAACTTGTTAACCTCACAACAGGAATTCAAGTCAGTATATCATTCTTCCTCCCCCTAAGTGTGGCTGGTTAGAAGAATTGAGAAAATACTGCTCACAGATCCAACAAATTACGAGAAATTACCAAACATTCAATTACATTTTACCAGAAAAATAATAATAATTCACAATATTTACTTTGGTTTCTATGGCAGTCTTCTTAAAATATAGTTCCACCTAATAAAATAGGAAACATGTGCTTATTCTATCATACATACTCAGCTATGAAGTTCAGTGGGTGGCCTCGGGTAAGTTAATATCTCTCAGACCTTTCGGGGCAGAGATATTAATGGGATATGCCCTCATCTTCAGCCCTTACTCCTTCCATTTTGTATGTTCTCCACTAGTGCAAGTCTGTTTTTGAGCTGGCATTGACTCCTACTCAACAAGCATGATATGCTTCAAGTGCTTGTGTTTGGGGGAATATGGCTCAGCACCACCACAGTCCAGCAGGGGGCACCTTGCAGAGAAGAACAGAAAATATTTGTTCCTTTCAAGAAAGACTTCTGCATGCAAAATGAGCAGCTAAGCCTGTAGTCCTATCCACACTTACCTGGAAGTAAGCCTCAGTGAACTCTATGAATTTGGAGCTGACATGTATAGGATTGATTGTACTGCAAACAGCAAAAATGCTGGGACGTGGGGCACACTGCAACAGTGACAATGTGCAAAACAAATAAAATTAACAGGAGAGAAAAGGTTACCTCCTAAAAAGCAATAGTGTCTTAAAATCTGAACCCAAAGGTCTCAGTTGAAAGCTTTTGACCCAACTCCAATAATTTTCCTTTTCAATGGCAAATCCCGTGCCTGTGTTCTGCCTCTACTGTCAGAGGCCAATCGTCTCTTCTTACTTTCTAAAATTTCAGCATTCTTCTATTTCAGCATTCATCAGAGCAGATTAAAGTGTTACCACCCTACACTGGGCCCACAGAATAAGAAACAAACAGCAAGGATACCATAGAGCTAATTCCACAATTTTAACCACATCATCGTGATATTCTAGACATACAGCTATATCAGGAACTCAGTGAAACATTCCTTCCCTCAGCAAATGTAGCTCATGTAGGCAACGGCCACAAGCTCTGAACACTCTAGCTTCTGCTTCTTGGGTGTATGATATTTTAGCAGCTTGGGTGTCTTTGATAAATTCTTCATTTGCATCAGAGGGAGGGAAAGCTATGTCCCCACTGTGGAAGGATATGCAGGTCCAGAACTGGCCTCCACAGTCACCTACAGACACGCTGTTAAGACCAATGTTCATGGAAGGCAATCTTACTTGGCTACGAGTGATCGCCAAAGAAGGAAGACATTACTAAGATTCATGGATGCTGTAGAAGTACTTTTATGCTCCGCACTGATATCATATGGAAGGAAGGAAGGTGCAACTAGCCACTGTTAAGGAAAATTCTAGGGTGAGAGACTACTCAACAGCCCAGCTCATCGGGCTACAAGTCCCCCGCGGGTCCATGCGGTCAGTAAAAGAAGGAAATTCCACCCAAGCAATTTGGAGCAAAACAGCAGTCAGTAGACTTAGATCCTTTATTGTTGTACAACAGGTTCAAACACCAGCGAGTGAACCCAGAGCATGGGGCGACATTGACTTTTAAAAACTTTCCCACCATATCCCAGAATACAGATTGCACAGCATCATCAATACACCATTGCTACATCACTAAAATGTCAGAAAAGGGGAGGGTTACTGAAAGATCCCCTTCATGGATCACTGCCTTGTCGTGGCGAAGGGGCTTGAATTACTCAGGCAAGCTATGGACAGGTCAAGATGGACAGGTCATAGCGGAGAGTTTGGACCAAACGTGATCCACCTGGAGAAGGAACTGGCAAGCCGCTCCAGTATCCCTGCCAAGAAAACTCCATGGACAAAGACAACAGGCATATAAAAGATATGACGCTGGAAGATGAGCCCCTCAGGTCGGAAGGCGTCCAACTTGCTACTGGGAAGAGCGGAGGACAAGTACAAGTAGATCCAGAGCTGATGAAGCGGCTGGGCCAAAGCCGAAAGGACGCTCAGTTGTGGATATGCCTGGAAGCGAAAGGAAAGTCCAATGCTGTAAAGAAAAGTATTGCATAGGAACCTGGAATGTAAGAACCATGAACCTTGGTAAGCTGGATGTGGTAAAAAATGAGATGGCAAGAATAAACATTGACATCCTAGGCATCAGTGAACTAAAATGGACAGGAATGGGCGAATTCAGTTCGGATGACTATCATATCTACTACTGTGGGCAGGAATCCCGTAAAAGAAATGGAGTGGCCCTCATAGTCAACAAAAGAGTGGCAAAAGCTGTACTGGGATGCAACTTCAAAAATGATAGAATGATCTCGATACGAATCCAAGGCAGTCCTTTTAACATCACAGTAACCCAAGTTTATGCACCAACTACCAGTGCTGAAGAAACCGAAATTGATCAATTCTATGAAGACTTACAACACCTTATAGAAATGACACCAAAGAAGGATGTTCTTCTCATTATAGGGGATTGGAATGCTAAAGTAGGAAGTCAAGAGATAAAAGGAACAACTGGCAAGTTTGGCCTTGGAGATCAAAATGAAGCAGGGCAAAGGCTAATAGAGTTCTGTCAAGAAAACAAGCTGGTCATCACAAACACTCTTTTCCAACAACACAAGAGACGACTCTACACATGGACATCACCAGATGGGCAACATCGAAATCAGATTGATTATATTCTCTGCAGCCAAAGATGGAGAAGCTCTATACACTCAGCAAAAACAAGACCTGGAGCTGACTGTGGCTCAGATCATCAGCTTCTTATAGCAAAATTCCAGCTTAAACTGAAGAAAGTATGAAAAACCACTGGGCCAGTAAGATTCAATCTAAATCAAATTCCTTATGAATACACAGTTGAAGTGAAGAACAGGTTCAAGGATTTAGATTTGGTGGATAGAGTACCTGAAGAACTGTGGATGGAGGCTCGTAACATTATACAGGAGACAGCAACGAAAACCATCCCAATGAAAAAGAAATGCAAGAAAGCAAAGTGGCTGTCCAATGAGGCCTTACAAATAGCGGGGGAGAGAAGACAAGCAAAATGCGAAGGAGATCGTGAAAGATACAGGAAATTGAATGCAGATTTCCAAAGAATAGCAAGGAGAGACAAGAGGGCCTTTCTAAACGAGCAATGCAAGAAATAGAGGAAAATAACAGAATGGGAAAAACCAGAGATTTATTCAAGAAAATTGGAGATATGAAAGGAACATTTCGTACAAAGATTACCACAATTAAGGACAAAAGTGGAAAGGACCTAACAGAAGCAGAAGACATCAAGAAGAGGTGGCAAGAATACACAGAGGAATTATACCAGAAAGATATGGAGGTCTCATACACCCCAGGAAATGTGGTTGCTGACCTTGAGCCAGACATCCTGGAGAGTGAAGTCAAATGGGCCTTAGAAAGCCTTGCTAACAACAAGGCCAGTGGAAGTGATGATATTCCAGCTGAACTATTTAAAATTTTAAAAGAGGATGCTGTTAAGGTGCTGCACTCAATATGCCAGCAAGTTTGGAAAACTCAGCAGTGGCCAGAGGATTGGAGAAGATCAGTCTACATCCCAATCCCAAAGAAGGGCAGTGCCAAAGAATGCTCCAACTACCGCACAATTGCACTCATTTCACACGCTAGCAAGGTTATGCTTAAAATTCTACAAGGCAGGCTTAAGCAGTATGTGGACCGAGAACTCCCAGAAGTGCAAGCTGGATTTCGAAGGGGCAGAGGAACCAGAGACCAAATTGCAAACATGCGCTGGATTATGGAGAAAGCCAGAGAGTTCCAGAAAAACATCTACTTCTGCTTCATCGATTATGCAAAAGCATTTGACTGTGTCGACCACAGCAAACTATGGCAAGCTCTTAAAGAAATGGGAGTGCCGGATCACCTCATTTGCCTCCTGAGAAATCTCTATGTGGGACAGGAAGCTACAGTTAGAACTGGATATGGAACAACTGATGGGTTCAAAATTGGGAAAGGAGTACGACAAGGCTGTATATTGTCTCCCTGCTTATTTAACTTATATGCAGAATACATCATGCGAAAGGCTGGACTGGATGAATCCCCAACCGGAATTAAGATTGCCGGAAAAAATATCAACAACCTCAGATATGCTGATGATACTACCTTGATGGCAGAAAGTGAGGAAGAATTGAAGAACCTTTTAATGAGGGTGAAAGAAGAGAGCGCAAAATATGGTCTGAAGCTCAACATCAAAAAAACTAAGATCATGGCCACTGGTCCCATCACCTCCTGGCAAATAGAAGGGGAAGAAATGGAGGCAGTGAGAGATTTCACTTTCTTGGGTTCCATGATCACTGCAGATGGTGACAGCAGTCACGAAATCAGAAGACGCCTGCTTCTTGGAAGAAAAGCAATGACAAACCTAGACAGCATCTTAAAAAGCAAAGACATCACCTTGCCGACAAAGGTCCGTATAGTTAAAGCTATGGTTTTCCCAGTAGTAATGTACGGAAGTGAGAGCTGGACCATAAAGAAGGCTGATCGCCGTAGAATTGACGCTTTTGAATTATGGTGCTGGAGGAGACTCTTGAGAGTCCCGTGGACTGCAAGAAGATCAAACCTATCCATTCTCAAAGAAATCAGCCCTGAGTACTCACTAGAAGGACAGATCCTGAAGTTGAGGCTCCAGTACTTTGGCCACCTCATGAGAAGAGAAGAATCCCTAGAAAAGACCCTGATGTTGGGAAAGATGGAGGGCACAAGGAGAAGGGGACGACAGAGGATGAGATGGTTGGACAGTGTTCTTGAAGCTACTAACATGAGTTTGGCCAAACTGCGAGAGGCAGTGAAGGATAGGCGTGCCTGGCGTACTCTGGTCCATGGGGTCACGAAGAGTCGGACACGACTGAACGACTGAACAACAACAACAACACTGAAAGATACTCGGAGTCCAGTGTGACTTTCATGCTCTTTATTCAGCTCATAGTAGTGAGGAATGTAGTTCCCCCAAAACGTTTGCTTTATATACACTATTTACACAATAGGCCCCACGTGATTGGCTAATTCCGGGATACTCTTGTATGCCAATCAGAGTGCGGATTCACTTCCACCTGGAGCTGGATTGGGTGGCTCCTGCAGACCAATCAGACTGCTGCAATCTCAATCCTATTGTTCTGGGACCAATCAGACTGCTGCAATCTCAATCCTATTGTTCTGGGACCAGTCAGACTGCTGCAATCTCAATCCTATTGTTCTAGGACCAATCAGACTGCTGCAGTTTGGATCCTATTCAACTCAGTACATAACAGTTACACAAGATTAACATAAGGAAAATGTGTCAGGGCAAGACCCAAGGATAGGATTAGCATAGGCAAAAATGTCTTAAGCACCCACGAGCCAAAGAACAATAGACTTCCCTTGCATGTTTGGAGCTTGAGGCAAGTCCAGTGATGAGATTTGGCTTCCCTTGGAGAACAATGAGCCCGGCAACTGTCACCTCTGGGCATTTCCTGGGGTAGGAGGTGTGTATACATGTCTTCAAGATTGGGGAGGTGACAGGGGAAAGAGTCCTTTTTCCAAGGGCAAAATGGCGTTAGAATGGAGGAAACTGGCAAAGGAGTTGATTTTGTATGATTTTTAAAGCTAGGTATCTTCCCTGAGCTGTCACGTCAAAAGGATACATTCAGGCATAATATTTCCAGTCACAGGTAGGTAGAAGAAGAAGAAGAGTTTGGATTTGATATCCCGCTTTTCACTACCCGAAGGAGTCGCAAAGCGGCCAACATTCTCCTTTCCCTTCCTCCACCACAACAAACACTCTGTGAGGTGAGTGGGGCTGAGAGACTTCAAAGAAGTGTGACTAGCCCAAGGTCACCCAGCAGCTGCATGTGGAGGAGTGGAGACGCGAACCCGGTTCCCCAGATAACGAGTCTACCGCTCTTAACCACTACACCACACTGGCTCTCCACCACACTGGTAGCCATGTTGGTCTGCCATAGTCAAAACAAAATAAAAAATTTTAAAAATCCTTCCAGTAGCACCTTAGAGACCAACTAAGTTTGTTCTTGGTATGAGCTTTCGTGTGTATCTGAAGAAGTGTGCATGCACACGAAAGCTCATACCAAGAACAAACTTAGTTGGTCTCTAAGGTGCAACTGGAAGGATATTTTTATTAGGCATAATATTTGTAACATTTAACAACTTTAAAGGTGTCCTCCGCCGCCCCACACCTGGCCTGTAATTTCCGTAACACCACTAAGACAGACTGAATCACAACACTCCACCATGGTGAGGCCTTGTAGCTCCTCAGCTCCTGTCTCTGGTTATGTGGCTCAGTCAGATCCCACCTGAAGCAACCTGGCAGTGACAAAAATAACTACTGGTACCACTTGATGGCTGTCCAGCAGTATCTGCAACAATGTAGCAAATAAAGGCTGCGTTGGTCAGATCAGAAGCAACCCCCGACATCTGGCACCAATTGATCCTTGTCTCGCAGGTGGTCTTGTCAGCAAATCATCTGGGTAAATGAAAAACACTCTTGCCATTACAGGTGGTCCTCATAGCTTATGCTCCAGCCACCTTGACAGGGCTGCTGCTGTGGTTAAAGAGGCACTTTCTGCTGTGAGCATGCCAACACTGGCATCTGTTAAAAAGAAAAAGCAGATTATCAAGTCTAATGAGAGATGTATGGGGGGGCGGTAGAACGTACTCTGGTGAGTTCTTTCTGAAAACACTGATATGCATAGCTCTGATCCCTATGAGCACATAAGGGAGAAGGATAAGGATATGGGGAGGTTTCTGGGAACCAGGAAAGGGAAAACACAGTTGCTAAAAGGGTTCAAGGAGGCAGCAAATGGGAAAGTAGGATGGAGAGTCCCGTGCTACCCAACATTTGCATCGGGCACAATTTTGCCAAAGTTTGGCACTTTCACGTCCCACTGATTTCAGTGCTTAGCTTAGGGAAATTAGCTTAGGGAGCCAGTGTGGTGTAGTGGTTAAGAGCGGTAGACTCGTAATCTGGGGAACCGGGTTCGTGTCTCCACTCCTCCACATGCAGCTGCTGGGTGACCTTGGGCTAGTCACACTTCTTTGAAGTCTCTGAGCCCCACTCACCTCACAGAGTGTTTGTTGTGGGGAAGGAAGGGAAAGGAGAATGTTAGCCGCTTTGAGACTCCTTCGGGTAGTGAAAAGCGGGATATCAAATCCAAACTCTTCTTGCATATCTCAAACTCTCCATCAACAGAAAAACCAGCCGTGTCATTCTGGTTTGGGGATCATATGTACCATGAAGCCATACATATAAAATACCTAGTGGAAGTTTTGGGGCCATTTGAAAGGTTTTTTAAAACAACAACAGTGACAGATCTTCTTGAAAACAACAACAACAACAACAACAACAACAACAACAACCCTGTTGAATTCAGCAGGGCAAAGTCCCCAGTAAGTGGGGATTGCAACCTAAATATTGATTTTTCATCCTCTAAACTTCTGTGCCACAATAAATTTGAAGAAACGGTTTGGAACTATGCATATGTAGACATGAAGAGTAACTACGGTAAATATTTTAAACAGCATTTTGAAGGGCAATGTTGGCCCCCAAGCACCTTATATGCATTTTTTTGTTTTCGCAGTCGTTCCGTTTGTGGTTGAATTGACCACAAAAGCTGTAAGAATAAAAAACATCAATTTCCTTTTAGATTTAGATGTGGCAAGACAGTGTCCCTGAAATACCACATGGCAATTCACATTGTGTCATGGTAGAGTAATACGAGGAGCATGGAGTTGTGGAAGACTGAAACAAATGCTTTATGACTCCCCCAGCCCCACCATACTATCAAGGTGTGAGTAGAGACTTAAGTCCTATGCATTATCAATGGAGCTTTAAAAATGCATGGCTTCTGATTGCCTTATGCAGAGATTTCTTGATGTGGTAAAGCAAAAAACTGTATTCTTCATCATGCAGAAATGCATGCAGGTGTATGTCTCATAAAGACATCAAACACACACATATAAAGTTGGGAAACTTTGCTTTCATACTTTTGAGAAAATTTAGGGGGGGAGGATACATTATGGACCCCCACTTACAAGGGGAGGGTGTTTGGATGCATACATATATATTCTTAAAAAAAATGTTTAGGGGTACTCTCATTTTCCATCACACATTGAAATACTGCCCCTCTATGACAACTAACTTAGATTCACAAAATGTTTAGGGGTATGTGTACCCCTGCGTCCCTCCCCCCCCCCCCAGGAAAAAAGCACTGTATATATCCATGAAGATCTTGTTCAAAATAACTTGTCTAAAAATGATTTAGAAGCTCCTTGTTATTTTTCCTTTGGAATCTCACCTTTTCCAGAAACTCACGGTAGCGGATATTCGAGGCTTGAGCTCCTTAATACTCATTTACAAGTATTAATTAGACCATTTTCCTTTTCAGGAAGGGTGAAGAAAGCTCTAGAAGAAAAATCAAGGGTCATCGTAAGACTACTCTGTGATTTGCACAAAGGCCTCAGAGCAGGAGAATCTCTCTTTGCTGGTCTTGCTAAGGATATGTTCATATGATGAAGATATGGAAGAGCTGCTGAAATGCACCTAAAGAAGTAGGGAATGTAGGATTTTCCTGTCATGGGGTACTGCTTTAGCAGCTGCAGTGCACACCTCTGTTTGTGTCTCAGAAACCACAGAGCTGTTGATATTAACCTTTTCTTACAGGTGTTTGTAGATGGGTTCTGGGGAAGCAGGAATGTAAACACTGAATGGCTCAATGTCACTGATTCCGACGTGTACTCATGTTCCAAGGATTTTGAGAGAGGAGAAGGGGGTGGGGAGGAAGTAGAGCAGATATTCACTATTTATACGGAATGTCTGCCTCACTCACTAAAAATTCTGGACTTGGGGTGGGGTGGGGGAAATATCCCAGTGATTTTTCCTTGAAATGCTATGGGGACATAGCATCTTTCTCGACGTGGTCATGACTGCATAGAGCTGTTCCACAATGACTTAAAACACTCAGTTCCACTTCCATTCACTTCAGCGGAGAAAGGCTGGCCTTCCAGACCATTGGAATGAATGAGTATCACTTTCTGGGCTGAGATGCCAAAGAGTTCCTGGCAAGGTTTGACCAGAGGGCAGAACAGGGCAATCACAAGGGATCAGGACCCTGGTCAGCTCCCTGTGGTACAAGCCTCAGAGGCAACAAGCTAGAGCAGGGTAATCCAACTTCCCGATCAAGTGGGCCACAAGAGTACCGGTGGGTTGCACATTGTCTTGTCATGCGGGGGGGGGGGGGAGCAGGGAGAGTGAGGCCAAAATTGGATGACCTCGCCAGTCCTTGCACTGCCTTCCCAAAGCTAGCTAAATGAGCAGAGTCCTGGAGCCCTCCCACCTCCTTCCCAAAGCTGGAAAAGTGCTAAATAGACTGCGAAGGAGGCGGGAGGACTCTAGGACCCTTGCTTGCCCGGCTTTGGGAAGGCAGCATGAGGGTGGAGGAGTGTGTGTCAAATGTTGCCAAGGGCTTCCAAAATAGACCTTTAGGGCTGCATGCAGCCCTCGGGCTGTGCGCTGGGCCACCCTGAGACAGAGATATCGCTCCAATGATTGCTTGGAACCAGCTGTGGATTTTTGTAATCCCATAGCCAGGATATTGTCTCTAGCTCTGTCCCACTCCCAGGAAACCTGTTGTAAAGGTGTTGTCATTTATGTCTCCTACCTTGGCTCTGGCAGGGCTAGGGAGCCTCCTGGTTCAACTGTTTGTAGGGTGACAGTGATGGGGAGCCCTTGTCATGAGGTGTTTTCCTTGGATTGGAGTAGGAGTTACATTGTCAGGTAAAACAGATATTAGAAAGACTGGCTTCTGGGGCTCTTCCTTTCCCCTGGGGAATCTCTGGAAGGGTAAGTATTCCTGGGCTTCATTCTTGCCCCCATGTCTTCCCCATCACTTGTTGCACTAGAGTCTGAATCTAGAGCTAAAACGATGTGGTAGCTTCTGCATACTAAACCTATGTGTGTGCTCTGGAAAGTACCTACAGTTTTGGATCCTAACTGCATTGTGTATTCCATCCAGCTGACCCACATGCAGTGTTCTGCTCCCTGTACTGTTAAATAGGTCATAATTCAAACAAGGGTTTGCCACCCATTAAGTCTGGCAGGCTGCTACCCGTTGTTGCTAAGTTTCCTCTACACTGTTGCGAGCACAAGGAATGTGAATTATAGGCTTTCGTTTAAGGAAATATCCTTTCAGACTTGCTGGCATTTCTTTATTAGTTCTCTAGTTCTGTATCATCGGTGAAAACTTTTCCACCTCCTTTGAAGAGCTATGTGGTTTCCTTGCTTGATCATCATTTCTAGTCAGTTATATTAGAAGTTCTTTCGGACATCTGGAGAGGCCATTTCGCAAAGGAAGTGAGTTCGTTTAGGGAATTGTATTGTAATTTCTCTTCTCTCCCCCTTTGTACTCAACAGGCGGGATGAGCGGGTTAGATTACCATTTTCTCAGGACAGCTTTCACCAACCTGGCGCTGTCCAGGTGTTCTGGACTACAACTCCCATCAGTGTGCTGATACAGTAATAGTAGCAAGTTAAAGATTGCCTGGATCATTGATTTTGCTGCAGTATTTTCATGTGTGTTGTTTGACAATTGAATATAGGTTCCATAGATGGCCTTGGCCCTGTATACCTGAAGGAGCATCTCCACCCCCATCATTCAGCCCAGACACTGAGGTCCAGCTCCGAGGGCCTTCTGGCAGTTCCCTTCCTGCAAGAAGTGAAGTTACAAAGAACCAGGCAGAAGGCCTTCTTGGCAGTGGTGTTCACCCTGTGGAACGTCACCCATCAGATGTCAAGGAGATAAAAAAAACTATACAACCTTTAGAAGACATCTGAAGGCAGTCCGGTATAGGAAAGTTTTTTATGTTTTATTATGTTTTCGTATAGGCTGGAAGCTGCCCAGTGTGGTTGGAGCAATCCAGTTAGATGGGCAGGGTACAATGATGATGATGATGATGATGATGTTTTGTTAACTTAACTGATTTATGAACATAATTATATACAGCTCCCCTAGCAGGCTGCTACCCATTGTTGCTATGTTTCCTCTACACTGTTGCGAGGAAACTTTTTCTCAAGTTTTCTCACTGCCTGAACGGCGCCAGTACTTTTGTACAGGCTGTGTTGGCCAGCCTGAAGTCCTACTGTATTGAAGTCCTTCTGTATATGAAGTCCTACTGAGGAAACTGAACGAAATTTATTCATTCAGTCAAGGATTCATTTATGGTGGTTATTTCCTCTAGAATAGATCATGGTTTCCCTAACTCAGTGTGGGAACTCAGAACCATTTAGCAATTCCCAACATTCCCTTAACACAGGCCTGAAGCAGGGTTACTACTAGTCTTACCAAAGTGGGAAGGCTGAAGACTGGGCATTACCTAAGGACCAGGAATATAACACATTGTGTGTCCAAGAGAAGACTGCCAGAGAGTGATTAATGTTTGTGAATGCACCTTTGTATTAATCAGAGTAGTGTCCATATATTACTCATCTTAATAATTTAGAAAGGTGTGGTAGAAGCCAGTTAATGCAGCAAAGAGATCCAAATTATGAGTGAAGCTTGTTTCGCTAATACAGTAGGACTTCAGGCTGGCCGACACAGTCTGTACAAAAGTACTGGCACCGTTCAGGCAGTGAGTCAACTTGAGAAGAAATAGGGCTGGTGCCATTTTTCTATAAATACAAAATCAGGATATGGGGGAACTATGAGTCGTGTGGCAAATGTACAAAAAAAAGAAATTATTCTCCCTCTTTTGACTATCCAGTAAAATTGATGGGTAGCAGGTAGAAGCCAAATAAATTTCTTCTTTCAGTCAAGGATTCATTTACGGTGGTTATTTCATCTAGATCACGGTTTCCCAAACTCAGTTTGGGAACTCAGAACCATTTCACAATTCCCATCATCCCTGACCACTGGTCCTGCTAGTTAGGGATGATGTGAGCTGTAGTCCAACAACAGCTGGAGACCCACATTTGGGAAGCCCTGGTCTAGATATACCAATGATCACTAGCTTAAGTGGCTTAGGAAAGGTTAGGTAAGTTTACATAGGATAGGAGATTCTTATGTCCATCACATCTTGATCATGGTCTTACTAGGGACATGCAATTGACTATCATGGCAGACAAAGCGAAAAGTTAGTGTTTGCAAATAGCCCTGATAATTTGCCTCTACTAACAATCTTTGAAATACAGCAAGTGGCTTGTTTCTCTTCTTGGCGTTGAAATTAAATTGATGAGGAACGGCCTGTGTGAGGTTGGTGTTTAAGGGATAGGAACAGGACCTGTATAAATCTGGTAATTTTCCTTAGCGCTGTTCCAACATATACAGTTTGGCTTGGCCCACATAAAACACCTTTGTCATGTGCTAAAAATGGACCCACTGCAGTTGGCTATCAGTGGCTTGTTGAATTAAATCTGTAAGAAGCATGTCTTCTTGACTTCCATGTCTGTGTTGTGTAACTTGTGTTTAATGTTTCTGTTTCAAATCTGAAAGATACTCGGAGTCCAGTGTGACTTTCATGCTCTTTATTCAGCTCATAGTAGTGAGGAATGTAGTTCCCCCAAAACGTTTGCTTTATATACACTATTTACACAATGGGCCCCACGTGATTGGCTAATTCCGGAATACTCCTGTATGCCAATCAGAGTGCGGATTCACTTCCACCTGGAGCTGGATTGGGTGGCTCCTGCAGACCAATCAGACTGCTGCAATCTCAATCCTATTCTAGGACCAATCAGACTGCTGCAGTTTGGATCCTATTCAACTCCGTACATAACAAAATCTCTGCAGATAAGTTTCATAACCATTTCGCTCTCTCTGTGTGTGTGTGTGTGTGCGCGCGTGTAATTGTGTGTCACTGAGTTTGCACTGAATTGGGAGCTGTAACCAATCCTGGCTCGTGCCTTGAAGTGCAGTACTACATTATGAGGTGAGTAGCATGTGTGAATGAAGGATCATAGATCAAACATGGCAGAAATTCCATCTCCCCATTCCATGTCCCAAAATGCAATGTTTTACAATGGAACCAGTTCACATTGTCAGCTGTGAGTTACAAACAGATGGCCGCTCAAGGGATGTCCACTTACGTGTGAATCAGTGGTGTAGATATATGGTGCAAATTCAAAAAGAACATCTTAAGCATATGCCTAGCAGTGTTTAATTTGCATCTCTCAGACAGTTTGGGGAGCTCTGCAGAGAGAAGATTCTCAAAGTGCAGCCTTATGAAATACACCATTCTTTGCAATGTGTCTTCCTGAATTTGGTAGTGTAAATTAGATGGGAAGGAAACCTGCTGCCCCTGGCATTCAGTGGAGCTATGCAATGCAACTATGTAGATCTTTGCAAGGTTTTGCTAGCTGCTTGTTAATTAGGAACAGAGTGGTCCTTCTTTCAGAGTGCACCATAAAGAATATGCACATTTGCTGGCAAAGAGCATCTAATATTTCTTTAACACTGACTAGGTGACACCTCATTTAATTAGGTTGCGTCCAGCTCTCAGGACAGCCTGTACAAGCGATAGTTTTTCATGTCTGAATTCTTCAACTGTGAAGACATAAAGCTCCTTAGTCAAATTACTAAAAACAAAACAAAACACCAAACCCACCAATTAATTTCCTTAATTTTCCTTTGGCTAGCTGCGGTATTTCTGTATTTCAGATTTAGTGGCTCAAATGAAGCAGCATTTCCTTCAGGCTCTCGCTTTCTGCCTTCTCTCGGTAGGTCGCTTGCCAGCTCCTTTCCTTTGGAATGGTTGTGCATTAATTAAGTTGCCGTGTTCTTAAATGTGGTCTTTTGCTTTTCCTTCATCAAAAAAACCACAAGCTTATTAAAACTTCACTTCTGCTAGAAACAGATAGTGGGGCAATTTTATCCGATATCTCCTTTGGGGTCATTTAAAGATATCCAAATAACCTGCAATTTTCTATTAAAACAAAACAAAACAAAAAACCCACTGAGAAAACAAAGGTTGTATCTAATGCGAGTCATACCCAGGGGCAACACTTGAAGACTGGTCAGGAGTGCACATAGACTCCCTGAGCCCTCTAGGCACTGTGGTCTAAACCACTGCGCCTCTTGGGCTTGCCGATCAGAAGGTCAGCGGTTCGAATCCCCATGATGGGGGTGAGCTCCCGTTGCTCTGTCCCAGCTCCTGCCAACCTAGCAGTTCAAAAGCACACCCAAAAGTGCAAGTAGATAAATAGGTACCGCTGCGGTGGGAAGGTAAACGGTGTTTCCGTGCGCTCTGGTTTCTGTCAAAGTGTCCTGTTGCACCAGAAGCGGTTTAGTCATGCTGGCCACATGACCTGCAAAGCTGTCTGTGAACCAACGCCGGCCAGTGGCGTAACAAGGGAGGGACGATGGGGCGGGGCGCCCCAGGTTCCAGGGGAGGGGGGTGACACTCGGCGGCCTCTCCTGCCACTCCCCAAGCTGAGCCCCGCAGCCTGGCACCCTGTCCGTACTGCTTTACAGACGGATGGGGCAGCTCCACGAGCCACCGCTCGCTCAGCGGCTTGCTCGGTCACCACAGGAGCAGCAGCGCCGGCCCGGATGCACAACGCATGCCTGGAAATTTCCAGGGGGGTGCCTCCGCGCGGCATTTGCCGCCCTGGGTGGCGAAGAGGCTTCCTCCACCCCTGACGCCGGCTCCCTCAGCCTGAAAGCGAGATGTGCGCCACACCCCATAGTCACCTTTGACTGGACTTAACCATCCAGGGGTCCTTTACCTTTACCTAGGTTCACACAATGGCCAGAAGGCAGAAAGGACCAAGGTTGTTCTGATCCATCTGTCCATCCATCATATGAAATGCTTTCTTTTGTCAATCCTGAATCTCTTGCCGAGCATTACATGGCCTTGAGATCTTGTGTTATGAGAGAGAGAGAGAGAGAGAGAGAGAGAGAGAGAGAGAGAGAGAGAGAGAGAGAGAGAACTTACTGCTTCATACTGTTTCCAAACAAAGCATAATGTTACAAACCTCTGTTGTGTCTCCCCCTCCCACCTTACTCACATTTTCCTGAATTAAAAAGCCCCAAATACTGTAGCCTTTCCCCCCACAGGGTAAACACTCAAAAGCCTTGATTTTATCCTGGATGCCTTTTTCCTCACCTTTGTCACCTGTGCGGCATCTTTTTTTTTTTTTAAAGTGTGGTACTTTCAAAACTGACTTCTTGCCTTTAAAGATGGACGGGCTTCATAGACAAGGGGGCTGCCTTTCAATTCAGTAGCTGCTTGACAAAGCCAAGCAGCTGCACCAGCATGAAAAAGAAGAGCTTCTATTGTACACTGCCCCCGTTCCTATCCAAAGATCAAGTATGGAGTGCTGCCAACAAGCCGAGCTCTCTAAAACATGCGGTTAGCACCCTTGACTTTAACTGAGTTTGTTGCTGAATCAGAATATCCCCTCCTTTCTTTATTCTGCCTTTCCCTGCTGCTGCTGCTGCTGCTCTCATGCAGACATTCCTTTCTAATGTCACAATGCAACTGCTCGACTGGGTTGGTTTTCTTGTGCCCAAAGCAACCCTGGGCATCATGAGGGCTGACCTGCAGGTGTACTTTCTCCAGTCACATGCGCAATGGCGGGATATGGAAGTCTTTATGTCAAAAGCACAGGAATCTTCTTTGTCCCCACGATGGGGTGAGCTCCCGTTGTTCGGTCCCTGCTCCTGCCAACCTAGCAGTTCGAAAGCACGTCAAAGTGTTGTTGTTGTTGTTGTTGTTCAGTCGTTCAGTCGTGTCCGACTCTTCGTGACCCCATGGACCAGAGCACGCCAGGCACGCCTATCCTTCACTGCCTCCCGCAGTTTGGCCAAACTCATGTTAGTAGCTTCGAGAATACTGTCCAACCATCTCATCCTTTGTCGTCCCCTTCTCCTTGTGCCCTCCATCTTTCCCAACATCAGGGTCTTTTCCAGGGAGTCTTCTCTTCTCATGAGGTGGCCAAAGTACTGGAGCCTCAACTTCAGGATCTGTCCTTCTAGTGAGCACTCAGGGCCGATTTCCTTGAGAATGGATAGGTTTGATCTTCTTGCAGTCCATGGGACTCTCAAGAGTCTCCTCCAGCACCATAATTCAAAAGCATCAATTCTTCGGCGATCAGCCTTCTTGATGGTCCAGCTCTCACTTCCGTACATTACTACTGGGAAAACCATAGCTTTAACTATACGGACCTTTGTTGGCAAGGTGATGTCTTTGCTTTTTAAGATGCTGTCTAGGTTTGTCATTGCTTTTCTCCCAAGAAGCAGGCGTCTTCTAATTTCGTGACTGCTGTCACCATCTGCAGTGATCATGGAACCCAAGAAAGTGAAATCTCTCACTGCCTCCATTTCTTCCCCTTCTATTTGCCAGGAGGTGATGGGACCAGTGGCCATGATCTTAGTTTTTTTGATGTTGAGCTTCAGACCATATTTTGCGCTTTCCTCTTTCACCCTCATTAAAAGGTTCTTCAATTCCTCCTCACTTTCTGCCATCAAGGTTGTATCATCAGCATATCTGAGGTTGTTGATATTTTTCCCGGCAATCTTAATTCCGGTTTGGGATTCATCCAGCCCAGCCTTTCGCATGATGAATTCTGCATATAAGTTAAATAAGCAGGGAGACAATATACAGCCTTGTCGTACTCCTTTCCCAATTTTGAACCAATCAGTTATTCCATATCCAGTTCTAACTGTAGCTTCTTGTCCCAAATAGAGATTTCTCAGGAGACAGATGAGGTGATCCGGCACTCCCATTTCTTTAAGAACTTTCCATAGTTTGCTGTGATCGACACAGTCAAATGCTTTTGCGTAGTCAATGAAGCAGAAGTAGATGTTTTTCTGGAACTCTCTAGCTTTCTCCATAATCCAGCGCATGTTTGCAATTTGGTCTCTGGTTCCTCTGCCCCTTCGAAATCCAGCTTGCACTTCTGGGAGTTCTCGGTCCACGTACTGCTTAAGTCTGCCTTGTAGAATTTTAAGCATAACCTTGCTAGCGTGTGAAATGAGTGCAATTGTGCGGTAGTTAGAGCATTCTTTGGCACTGCCCTTCTTTGGGATTGGGATGTAAACTGATCTTCTCCAATCCTCTGGCCACTGCTGAGTTTTCCAAACTTGTTGGCATATTGAGTGTAGCACCTTAACAGCATCATCTTTTAGGATTTTAAATAGTTCAGCTGGAATATCATCACTTCCACTGGCCTTGTTGTTAGCAAGGCTTTCTAAGGCCCATTTGACTTCACTCTCCAGGATGTCTGGCTCAAGGTCAGCAACCACACTACCTGGGGTGTATGAGACCTCTATATCTTTCTGGTATAGTTCCTCTGTGTATTCTTGCCACCTCTTCTTGATGTCTTCTGCTTCTGTTAGGTCCTTTCCACTTTTGTCCTTAATTGTGGTAATCTTTGTACGAAATGTTCCTTTCATATCTCCAATTTTCTTGAACAGATCTCTGGTTTTTCCCATTCTGTTATTTTCCTCTATTTCTTTGCATTGCTCGTTTAGAAAGGCCCTCTTGTCTCTCCTTGCTATTCTTTGGAAATCTGCATTCAATTTCCTGTATCTTTCACTATCTCCCTCGCATTTTGCTTGCCTTCTCTCCCCCGCTATTTTTAAGGCCTCATTGGACAGCCACTTTGCTTTCTTGCATTTCTTTTTCATTGGGATGGTTTTCGTTGCTGCCTCCTGTATAATGTTACGAGCCTCCATCCACAGTTCTTCAGGCACTCTATCCACCAAATCTAAGTCCTTAAACCTGTTTTTCACTTCAACTGTGTATTCATAAGGAATTTGATTTAGATTGTATCTTACTGGCCCAGTGGTTTTTCCTACTTTCTTCAGTTTAAGCTGGAATTTTGCTATAAGAAGCTGATGATCAGAGCCACAGTCAGCTCCAGGTCTTGTTTTTGCTGAGTGTATAGAGCTTCTCCATCTTTGGCTGCAGAGAATATAATCAATCTGATTTCGATGTCGCCCATCTGGTGATGTCCATGTGTAGAGTCGTCTCTTGTGTTGTTGGAAAAGAGTGTTTGTGATGACCAGCTTGTTCTCCTGACAGAACTCTATTAGCCTTTGCCCTGCTTCATTTTGAACTCCAAGGCCAAACTTGCCAGTTGTTCCTTTTATCTCTTGACTCCCTACTTTAGCATTCCAATCCCCTATAATGAGAAGAACATCCTTCTTTGGTGTCATTTCTATAAGGTGTTGTAAGTCTTCATAGAATTGGTCAATTTCAGTTTCTTCAGCACTGGAAGTTGGTGCATAAACTTGGATTACTGTGATGTTAAAAGGACTGCCTTGGATTCGTATCGAGATCAATCTATCATTTTTGAAATTGCATCCCAGTACAGCTTTCGCCACTCTTTTGTTGACTATGAGGGCCACTCCATTTCTTTTACGGGATTCCTGCCCGCAGTAGTAGATATGATAGTCATCTGAACTGAATTCGCCCATTCCCGTCCATTTTAGTTCACTGATGCCTAGGATGTCAATGTTTATTCTTGCCATCTCATTTTTGACCACATCCAGCTTACCAAGGTTCATGGTTCTTACATTCCAGGTTCCTATGCAATACTTTTCTTTACAGCATTGGACTTTCCTTTCGCTTCCAGGCATATCCGCAACTGAGTGTCCTTTCGGCTTTGGCCCAGCCAAAGTGCAAGTAGATAAATAGGTACCGCTCAAAGTGCAAGTAGATAAATAGGTACCGCTCCGGTGGAAAGGTAAACGGTGTTTCCGTGCATTGCTCTGGTTCGCCAGAAGCGGCTTAGTCATGCTGACCACATGACCCGGAAGCTGTACACCGGCTCCCTCCGCCTATAGAGTGAGATAAGCACCACAACCCCAGAGTCGTCCGTGACTGGACCTAATGGTCAGGGGTCCCTTTACCTTTACTATTTAATTATTATTTCTTTTTCTTTTCTTTTTTTTTAAAAAAATAATTTTTATTGTTTTTTTTTTCTTGCAACAAATATCCATCATCATTACAGTACTAAACATTCATTTTCCAATTCCCCCCCCCTCCCTGTTGACTTCCCTCAACCTTCATTTCTGGTTTCTAACATCAAATGGTACAATCTACTGTTTATATATGATACTATGTTTTACCCCCCCCCCTGCAAATATGTTGTAAAGGGTTCCCATTCTTTTTCAGCCACTAATGTCCTTTTCACGCAATTTGTCTGTTAATTTTGCTAACTCTGCATAATTCATCAACTTTTCTTGCCATTGTTCTTTGGATGGTACTTCTCCGGTCTTCCAATTTTGTGCTATTAACGTTCTTGCTGCTGTTGTAGCATACATAAATAATGTCTGTTTTTCTTTTGGCAGCTCTTGTCCCAAAATACCCAACAAAAAAGCTTCTGGTTTTTTTTAAACAAATGTTATTTTAAACATTTTTTTCCGATTCATTGTATATCATTTCCCAATTTTTTAAAAAATAATAATCTTGCAATCCCACCACATATGGTAAAATGTACCTTCCCCTTCTTTACACCTCCAACAGTTCTTTTGTTCTGTTTTATACATTTTTACCATTTTTACTGGTGTGGTATACATCATTTATTATTTCAATTTGGATGGTGCTTTCTCACAGGAATGTGCTCAAAGCAGTTCACAACACGACAGCAACCGCTCAAGTGGTCTAGGGACAACCTTGGCCATGTATATATGTGAGATGGTTCCTATCTTTTCTTTGCTTGACACACTTTAGTGGGACCAATAAATGGAACCCTATATGGTGCTATATGGAAGTCAATGGTCATTTTCTTTAGTTGTTCCTATTGAGGTGTATCAGCTAGGATTGCCATATTTCAAATTTCTGACACTGCCAAGGTTGTTGAGCTTTTTTTTTAAGTGTGAAAGTTGCATGAAGGAGAACTGGGGACACCTCAACCACCTGCCCCAAGGGAAGGGCTAGAAGTGGAGTCGAAGTCATGCCAGCATGTTCAGGATACCTGGAGAGGGGCGTGTGAGATGTGCTGGGCAGGGAGGAGGAGGAGGAGGAGGAGGAGGAGGAGGAGGAGGAGGAGGAGGAGGAGGAGGAGGAAGAAGAAGAAGAAGAAGAAGAAGAAGAAGAAGAAGAAGAAGAAGAAGAAGAAGAAGAAGAAGAAGAAGTTGTTAATATTTATACCCTGCCCATCTGGTTGGGTTTCCCCAGCCACTCTGGGCGGCTCCCATCAGAATATTAAAAACATGATAAAACATCAAACAAGAAGAAGCCAGGTGGAGATGGTGGCAACTCCCTCCTGCTACTGCTGCAAGGTGGCCTAGAAAGGCAGCCCTGTGCCCAGCCAGAGGTGGAAGTCCCCGCCCCATGTTCAAGGCATGGAGCACGAAGGCCTGGCCAGAACAGTGACACCAGAAGCCGGATGGGGTGTGAAGGTGGGGAGGAGACCTGGAGACTTCCGGGGGAGAAGGACCAAAGAGGCCCTCAAGGAGGGGAGATGACCCCGTCGCCTCCCACCCCAAGAGTCTGGGGGGGGGGCTCAAGGAAGGGAGGGACTCCTTGCCCGGTGCAGGCTCTCCCCGCTGAGAGCTTCGCCTCACCCATGCCTGCGTGTGTCCATCACTCTCTCTTGCCTCCAAAGGCGGCGGTGGCAATATGGCGGGCAGGGCCGGAGCGGTGGGCCAAGTGGATGTGCCAGGAGTGAAGGATGGGGACGAAAGAGAAGCCAACAGCGGCTGAAGTGGGACACACACACACACACACACACACACACACAAACAGAAAGCTGGAAAAATTCCCCGGTTGCCATATGTGTGGGAAATTCCGGACATCACTTAAAATTCAAAAAATTCTACCCAATCACCATTTTTAGACTTCCGATTTATGTACATGTCCAGAATTTTCCGTACGTATGGCACACCTATATATCATCATCATCAAAAAGAAAATAAAAAAGACCAGGGAGAGAGGCAATATGTGCCCTCCCAAGTGGGTTCACCAATTTACTGGTGTCCATAGTATCATAGAATCTTAGAGTTGGAAGGGACCCCAAGGGTCATCTATTCCAACCCCCTGCAATGCAGGAATCTCAGCTAAAGCATCTATGGCAGTTGGCCACCCAACCTATATGAGTTACTGTCTGAACGTGCAATGTGTAGAGTACACAGAGATACATTATGTCCCCCCCCAAAAAAAACCCGTAATCCTTGTAATATATAGACATACCTTAAAATGCTTTGCCCTACACATATATTTTTAGTACATAAATGAAAATTAGTGTCTTTAACAAAGATACGCTAGTGGAAATTCATCATTAGAAGTGCAGTACAATTTGTAATACATAACACGCTGACTTTATGCTTAGCAATGCCTTAAGTATTCGCTGACGGAAGATTTATTTATTATTTTAGCAATATCATTCTGCATAAAATGTACCTTACCATTTTGTGTCCTGTCATATACTTGGCTTTCATGAGCAATTCTATAAATTGCTGTTCCTCTGTAAATGGCTACATTCTTTTAAAGGGACATTTGTCTTGCTGCAGTAAGTTTTTGGATTTGGAAATACAAAAGTTTGACTCCAACTTTTATCCATTCTAGCACAAGGGTGGAATGTGCCGTGTTCAATGTTGAGCTTTTTTTAGACAAACACCAAAGTTGTTGGCCAAAAAACCTGCAATTTTTCAATTGACTTGCCTAAGATCCAGGATAAACCACTGTCTTTCAGAATGCTCTCCCTGTTTTCTGCAAAGAAATAGAAGTGAAAGTTAATTACCGTACTGATGTTTTGAAATACCTCTTTATCCATAAATATATCATATGGAACAACATGTATATACCACTTTGAGTTCCATGGCAAAATAAAAGTGGTGTAGAAATGTAAGAAAACAACTAGCTAGCTGTAAATAACAGCTCTGAACCTTAACCTGTATGCAAAGTGACCTTGGGTGCATATTGTTAACACGCAAATCCATCCTTATATTTCTTTTATAGCTTATATTGTGTGATGTTGATAATTCTGATCTACTGCTATCTCATGCTTGACAAGTCTGGCTGGGTGTGATTTACAAAACTTTGACTGAACCCTTAAAAAAAATACAACTTGGGTTATGTGGTTCTAGTAATTTCACCTGGGACAATGCCAAAAAGTTGCAGACTCTGAGAAAGGTGAAAATCTCCCTACAAAAAGAAAAAAAGAAAAAAGAAACACAATTAATGCTGTCTCAACATTGTTAAGTTGCTCCAAAAGCGTTTGCAAACAATATCCCTCCATTTCTCCGCTGGATGCCAATAAATGGGGGTCAACATTAATCCAAGGAATTTGAAATATAGCAAAAGCAGAGGCTCATTTACTACGTTTCATGGGGTTTCTTGAGTCTCCAAGGGGCACTTTCCTCTTTTATAATGTGGAACTGTTTCGTTTTGGCTTGTTGATTTACTGCTGTTGACTCAAGAAAAGAAATGGGAGAAATTGAGTGCCAATTTCTGTTTGCTAATTCTGTGAAAATGTGCTTAAACTAGCAAGGATTTGTAGTCGAATTCAACAGATTAGTATCTGGGTCAGTGTTTCGAAACCTGCAGTAAATGCTCAGTGACCTAGTTCTCCACCTCATCTCTGTTGGTAATTCCCTCTGTGTATACTATGAGGGGTGTACATGATGATAAACGTATGCTAGTAAAATAATACTTTGTTGCCTTTCTATTACAGACTATGGATTGGATCCACTGCATGACTTCGTGAAGCTTTTCCATAAGTTATGGTGCATTTCATTTCATTTTCAAGTCATTTAAAATTTACATACCGCAAATATTACTGTACACAAAATATACAGAAATGAACACACACCTTAAAATAATCTAATCCAACACAAAAAACCAGAATACAATGGAACAACTTATATCAAATAAAGTGAAATTCAATAATATATTAGAATATAATAGTACACAATAAAATGAACTCTCAAAATATGAGCAAACAATAACTAAACAGAAATTCATTCTTAACAATTACAATAAATAATTAGTAAACTATGAACTTTGGCTCCAAGCGAGGGATGGATGAATCCGTCAATTCTGATTTCTCTCTGTTTCCCAGTTTGAACTTTGGCTCCTGAAATTTCTCCGTAGGTTTGCATTTTTTCAAAAGAGAGAAGCCCCCCACACACACACAAAAAAAAATTGTCGGCATTTTAGTGCACATTGCTCATAATATACACATTTTGGCAAGCAATTTTGGCCTCTAGAACGCATTTTTTGCACGTTGTTTTCACATTTAAGTATACATTCCCCACAACATATGCCTTTTTGCACACATTTTTGATCGGAGATCGAAATTTTGCATTGCAAAATTCAGAGAATTGTTAATTTTGGAGGATACCCATGTTGTTTCAGGGAGTACAAATTAGTCAGATCTGCATTAAAATGCAAACTGAACTGAAGCTCTTCTCCATTCTTAGTACAAGGCTATGTATACATATATGTATGAAGAAAAGAATACATGAGGAGTTATATTAGAAGGTCCTTTGAGGAATGTACTGTATCTCTGTACAGTCTGCACACAGGGACCTATTGCAGCCTTGTGGGGGAATCCTGTTAGCAGTGGTGGACTTATACTTTGGTGGCCCTGAATCTTAAGCTTGTATGGGGGCCCTTTTGCAACAGCCTTTACAACATCTGTGCCACTGACTCTCAAACTTTGGGATTGTGGACCCTATTTTTTAAAAAGCAATATGGATGAAAATCACTTCTGGGACACCTCTGCAGTTAGGGTCCCTGAAGCTTAAGCTTCCTTAGTTTTATAGTATATCAGCCCCTGCCTGTATTGGAGGATGAGAGAGAATGTTTTACCTTCACAATAACCATGTTCCCAAACATTTTACTTTTCACCACAGAAGTGGGTGGCAATGATTCTGGTACAGGGAACTAAGAGATATGCTTGGAGACTCTGTTGGAGTGGAAGCTAAACCTTCTCCCTGACCTGGTGACCCCACAGATGTAGAATCATAATTTCATAATTAAATCTGACTGGTGACTGGAAGCAGCCACCAGGACCATATAACACTGGTTCTGAAGGACCTACATTGGCTCCTAGTACATTTCTGAGTACAATTCAAAGTGTTGGTGCTGACTTTTAAAGCCCTAAACAGCCTCTGACCTGTATACCTGATGGAGCATCTCTCCACACCCATCATTCAGCCCGGACACTGAAGTCCACCTGCAAGGTTCTTCTGCTGGTTCCCTCAATGCAAGAAGTGAAGTTGCAAGGAACCAGGAAGAGGGCCTTCTTGGTAGTGGCGCCCTCCCAGTGAGATGCCCTCCCATCAGATGTCAAGGAGATAAGTAACTATACAACCTTTAGTAGACATCTGAAGGCAGCCCTGTATTGGGAAGTTTTTAATGTTTTACTATGTTTTTGTATATGCTAGAAGCTGCCCAGAGTGGCTGGGGCAACCCAGTCAGAAGGTTGGGGTACAAATATCATAATCCCAAGGCCACTTTCTTTGTGATCTAGCATGTGATGGTGTGATGGAACATTGAGAGTGACAAAATGCTGAGAACTGGCTTTGACTGATTGATTAATTCTGTGGTGTTGTGAAACCTAGGCCATTTTTACTTCTGCGGGTTGAACTTTTTAGCCAAATATTGGCTGGTGATGAGCCTAGAACAGGGGGAACTTAGGGGAATGTCCTTCCCTGTGTCCAAGACACCCCTTTCAGTAATGTTTGCATCTCCCCCACAAAAAGGTGCATATCTATATGCAAGGATATAGCTGATGCGAGGAAAGGCAGGACATAAGCTGGTGCACACCTCCAGCTTCTCGTAAGTAACCTCAAAGGAGTAAAGGTGAATCGGGGCGAAAAGCGCTACTGGATGACACTGGTGGGCCATGAAGCTACCAGAAGAGCAGGGAAACACAGGGAAAGACAGGGGGGTTGGCCTGGTTGCCTGGGCAATGGGGATGTGTTTCCCCCTCCCCCAGCAAGAGTGAAGACAATAGGAGGGCTTTGTATGTGTTCAATGACTTCATCCTATGTGGCGCTGTGACATCAGCCAGCCAGGGACCATGTAATGAACAAGATGAAGGGGCCCTTTTAGTTAAAAAGAAGAGTCCAAGGAGCAGCAGATGGAGAACGATGGCTGCAAAAAGGTGATTTAAGATTTTTAATCAACATGTGTGTTCTGAAATGGCAGCCAATGCAATTTGAAGCCATGCAAAATAGCACTAGTGGTGTAGCATTCCTAGATCTCCTGAGATCTGGGTTTCAATATCATTCTGTGGCTTGCAGATTTCTGTGGTGGAAAGATCTGGTAAAAGATGAACTCTCCCTTGTTCCCACTTACCAGTGGATTTTCCAGATAAGGTATCTTTAAAAAAAAAATAAAAATTGATAACAGCATTGTAATGATAATCCCATCCCCATGTTTTATGCACACTTCTGAGCCCAATTTAAAGTTCTGGTGCCTAAAGTGGTGGTGCCCTGTATACCTAAAGGAGCGTCTCCACCGCCATCATTCAGCCCAGATGCTGAGGTCCACCTCCAAGGGCCTTCTGGCAGTTCCCTCACTGTGAGAAGTGAGGTTACAGGGAACCAGGCAGAGGGCCTTCTCAGTACTGGCACCCGCTCTGCAGAATGCCCTCCCATCAGACGTCAAACAGATAAACAGCTATATGACTATTAGAAGACGTCAAAGAAATAAGTAACTATATAACCTTCAGAAAACCTCCAAAGGCAGCTCTGTATGGTTTGGTATTTTACTGTGTTGGGTGTTTTAATCTGTTGGAAACAACTCACAGTGGCTGGGGCAACCCCATCAGAAGGGTGGAATATAAATAAAAAGGTATATTATTATTATTATTATTATTATTATTATATGGAGATGAGGCTAGCTTTACAGTCTGAATGTGAAATCAGGGTTGAGAAAGACTTAAACAAACACAAAAACAAACAAACGTAGGAGGCGCGTACTGAATTTCTGTGGAGGGTGAATGGATAGCCTTAAAACAAGCAAGCAAAGCAGCAAGGGTTTATAGCCAGACCAACTTGTGAAGCTCCAGATCACAGGAGTTCCAGCTTGGTCCTGCAACTGTGGGTGCCCGAGGCTGCGGGTGCCATGCAGCATGCGTGGCCCTGGTGCTGAAAGTTGTGGGTGCCCGGCCCCTTCATGGGGAATTTTTTTGGGTGCCATGGCCCCAGGGAGCCAGATCACATGCTAGCACCTCAATTAGTGCCAATAGTACTAAGAGAGCCAAAGCGTATGTTGCTGTTGTTAATTTTGCTGTCTGGTATTTGACCACAATAAAGATTGGTTGATTGATAGATATGAAGAGAGCCATCTCCCGCAATAGAAATGAAAGGTGCTTTCTGTTCGGTCTGGGAACTGCTGCTTTCTTCAAACTTCTGTTGGGGGTTTTATTACAGTATAAATGTGATCACCCTGTAAGGGAAGGTGATATTGTGAGCCTGGGGTGATATTGTTAGCCTGATTTAATTGCAGACCTGTGGTTTCCTAGTGCAACTACAGAATGTGCAAGAGTTCCTAGGACATGTAACAGAGATTCAGATTCTTTATTATTATCCTAAATACACACATTAGGAAGTGAAATCTCTCCACATCTGTGATGTCACAGATTAAGAGACCCTTTTTGGATTAAAAAAAAACTCTGCTCAGCCATAAAGTTCACTGGATAACCTTTGACAAATCTCTCTCCATATAATGGAGCTGTAAAGAAGTACATTGATGCAAAAGACATTACTAATAATAACCAAAAGAGGAGTTTGTGAACATCAAGTATACACTCATATAGTACTGGAGATTATAAGATTCAGTGGAATAGACATAACCAAGATTTTAAGATATTTATGTATTGAAGAAGAAGAAGAAGAAGAAGAAGAAGAAGAAGAAGAAGAAGAAGAAGAAGAAGAAGAAGAAGAAGAGTTTGGATTTGATATCCCGCTTTTCACTACTCGAAGGAGTCTCAAAGCGGCTAACATTCTCCTTTCCCTTCCTCCCCCACAACAAACACTCTGTGAGGTGAGTGGGGCTGAGAGACTTCAGAGAAGTGTGACTAGCCCAAGGTCACCCAGCAGCTGCATGTGGAGGAGCGTAGACACGAACCCGGTTCCCCAGATTATGAGTCTACCGCTCTTAACCACTACACTGGCTCTCTATTGGAGCGTAATACAGAATGGTGACTAGTTTTTGCCTTAAATCCTCTCTTTACTTTCTGTGAGAGTTTGGGGTGCACCTTTCTTTGGCATTTCCACCCTAAACCTTACACAGATTGTCTGCAATTAAGTCCTGAGATTTCAGGAGGATATACTTCTGAGCAATGAGTTTCATATCAGAGTGTGTGTCCGAGTCTGTAACTGAAAAGTTGCATGGAGTTAATTTCACACCATCCAAGGTCTCTTTCTGAAGGCGTTTGAGACGTGTCACTTGTGAGTCACTGTCAGAGCTGGATGTTGGCCCATTATCACAGAGACTCGGCTGAGCAGTTGTTGGGAGTCAGCAGAAATGAGAGGGCGCTCTGGGGTTGATTGATGGGAGCTCTCCTGTATGTGAGAGAAATAAACTGCCTGCAGAGAGTCTCTCAGGCAACCTCAGGTTTTTTTTTGTGTGTGTGTTTTAATTGGAAGAGGCCTAGTTGACAAAAGTCAAAACCGGAGAAGGATTATTTGGCTAACCTTAGAGCCCAGCACGAAGCAGAATGAGGCAGTGAGGTGCAGGATCTTGGCCATGAGAACAAGCATTGCTGGTGAGGCCCAGGACTGGAAACGGAGCTTAGTATTGGTCACCCTAAAGCAGTGTTTCCCAAACTTGGGTCTCCAGCAGTTTTGGACTACAACTCCCATCATCCCTAGCTAGTGAGACCAGTGGTCAGGGATGATGGGAATTGTAGTCCAAAAGCAGCTAGAGACCAATGTTGGAGGAGCACCGCCCTAAAAGATGGGTGAGCACTAGAAGCCCTTTTGGATCTGAGCTGGAGAAGACTTTCCAGCTAAAGAGCTGCTCTTGGGAAAATTGGAACTTGAGGCAAAAGCCCAACTACCACAGGGGATGCTCTTCACTCCAGATATCCCCCAATGTATGTTCCTTCCTGGCTGCCCCTGGAGAAATGTATGTTGCTTTGCGAGGTGCCTGTATAAAGCAAAGGTGCTAAGTGAAACAAAATAACTGATTCCAGGAAATCTGAAAGTCCTCCTCTGCAGGGAACCCTCATAGTCCAAGGTCTTCATACTCCATTTTCTCCAGGGTCAACTCTCCAGTTCAGCTCCCTATGAAAGCAATGTAGATATTATCTGTTGCTTTGCAAAGCCAGACCTTTTGGCTAAGAGGATCCCCCACAAAAGGTGGGCTTATGGCCCTGACTCCAAATTTTCTTGGGCCTACTCTTCAAAGCTGAATCCTTTCCTTGCTGAGGTCTGCCTTGAACAGCTGCCCAGACTGGTTCAGCAATGAACTGAGCTATGTAACCATTTGGAAATAAATAGCTCAATTGCTTTCTTTGCCAATCTGATGTGAGCCGAAGGGAGCTTGTCCATCACTAATTGCTCAACAACATTGCCAGGGCTTTTCCCCCCCCCCCAGCCGGAACTCGCTGGAACTCAGTTCTGGCACCTCTCAGGTGGGCACCGTTGCCATTATAAGAGGACAAGGGAGGCGTTCATGGAGAGTTCCAGCACCTCTTTTTCTAGAAAAATAGCACTGAACATTGCACTATATAAGTCCCAGTTCTGCTTCCAGACAACTGCAGAAAAGCAATGCCTCAGTAGTGCCAAAAAGCAACAGTGGGGAAACAAAACAAATATGCACTTAATTATGCATTCAGTTGCTGTTTAGTTTAGTTTGTTTTATGACAGAGCTGTTAGTTAGTTTGCTTGCTTGTTATTTATGGGATTTGTTGGTATGCATTCTGTAATTTTTGCATTTATTTTTAAAGTATCCCCCCCCCCTGTATTTTTTAAAATTGTTTTCCCCACTATGGGATTGAACTATTTAATGACAAGCAGGTTATAAATACTTATTAAGAAATAAATACATGTCCAGTACACAGAAGCAAATGAGTGTAATGACCTTCACATTTTCTGAACTCTCTAGGTTGTGCATGCTCATGGCAAGAAACAGGAAATGACAAAACGAAGATCGCCGGAGGGAAGGTGAGGGAACTTTTAGTCACTCCTAATGCATGCCAAGGGATGTGGGTGGCGCTGTGGTCTAAACCACAGAGCCTAGGGCTTGCCGATCAAAAGGTTGGCGGTTCAAATCCTCGCGACTGGGTGAGCTCCTGTTGTTCGGTCCCAGCTTCTGCCAACCTAGCAGTTCGAAAGCATGCCGAAAATGCAAGTAGATAAATAGATACCTGTAAGGACGTTCAGTGGTTGCTCATGAAGAATCAGCCAAATGCAGCACTTCTAAGCTAAGTTCTTTATTGTGCACCTTATTTACAATGAAGCAAAAGATTCAGCGTCCTTCTCCTCACTCTGCAGTGTCCAGGAATGAGCTCTTCCTGTTCTTTGTCCAGCAAAAGAGGCACGGGATTCTGAACCCCCGCCTCCCCCTTACACGTCCTTCCTGTTGTCTCCTTCGGAGCGTGGGAACCTGACCCTGTTCCTCGCTGACCTCGCGATGCTGAGGCTCTGTGATCTTGTCAGAGCCCCTGCATCGCCTTCCTGCTTCCGTCTCCCCCTCCCCACTGGAGGAATGGAAACGTCCGGAGGAGGAGGACGAGGACAAGCTTGTGAAATGCACAGGAGGTTCCCTATACCTCAAGCCCTCCCGTGACCCCACCGAGAGCGGTGAGGGGTTTTTCCTGACAATACCACTCCAGTGGGAAGGTAAACGGCATTTCCATGCGCTGCTCTGCTTTTGCCAGAAGCGGCTTAGTCATGCTGGCCACATGATCTGGAAAAACTGTCTGCAGACAAACGCCGGCTCCCTCGGCCTGTAAAGCGAGATGAGCACCGCAACCCCAGAGTCGTCTGCGACTGGACTTAACTGTCAGGGGTCCTTTACCTTTTTTTTAAATGCATGCCAAGCATGCAGCATGGGATGGAGGGAGAATTAACCTCCGGAGAAAGTGTTCTTGCCCCACACTTAACTAATTGAGGGTTTGTAAGCAGTAATTTCACAAGCCTGGTATAGGATTCCATTCCATGATCTTAAAAGAAAAGCACTACAAGGAAAGTTTCAGATTTCTTTTATTTCCACTGGTCAGATCATCAATACTGAAGGTGAATGAAAGCATTAACATACAAACCATTCAGTCCTAAGGGCATTGTCAGGTTTTCTGGGCATCTTAGAGTTAATGATGCAAGAGGCGTTCTGATCCTGGGAGCCTTGCCCACTGTAATATGGGCACTTTTCCTTTGTCTAGAAAAGGGGAGGTTTGGTTTCACTTTCCCCTTCGCCTTACTCTGTGTTCAGCGTTTGCGTTGTGTTACTGCTGAATGTGATTTCTTTGTTTGCTGCAAGCATGCAGCTCGAGTCTGTAGGACTTGTGTATGTGCTACTAAATAAAGCCTAGTTTAGTTGAGTAGCACTGGCGTCTGTCAAGTTATTTCAAGACGCCACGGAGCAGACCTCAGCAAGCCATCTCGTCGCTGCGATTCACTCTGCTACTGAAGAACGCTCAGGGCGCAGCGAGAAGTGTGCCTGGGCGCCATTGATGTCAGAGACGATCGTAAAGGTGATTGATTGCAGTGCCAGCCAGTAGCACCACTTGGGTCAAAGGTTTTATGACCCAATATCAATACAACAACAGGCATCAATAAAACTAGCAAGCCAAACTCACTCCTTCAGGTCTGGATTTTGCTCTGGTTTGGGGCATCAGGTCCATAGCCTTTTTATGGTTCTTCAAAGAACAAACAAACATTTACTCAAAAGTTACAATACAGTTACAATGCAATACATTTTCAATCAATATATCCCCTCCACAACCACCGTTGGGATGATGGTGGCATTCAAATATCCTGTTATTAACCCAAGTCTCTATTGGTATTTTTAAAGTTTCCTTCCATTGCTGGGCAATAACTAGTCTAGCTGCTGTGAACAGGAAGGAGAATAATTCTTTATCATCATCACCATCATCATCAAACCTTTTATTGGCATCACATACAAACATCCATAACAAATCAATACAGAGTTACCACCTCTGTATTGAACACAGCAGTGTCCCAGTGCACCGCACATGGGCACATGGGCCTCTAATAGGGACCAGATTGGGCCATAATGTGGTCCTAGCCGAGACATGACCAGCGGGATAAAGGTAAAAGGTAAAGGTACCCTTGACCATTCAGTCCAGTCGTGTCCGACTCTGGGGTTGCGGCGCTCATCTCGCGTTACTGGCCAAGGGAGCCGGCGTACAGCTTCCGGGTCATGTGGCCAACATGACTAAGCTGCTTCTGGCGAACCAGAGCAGCGCACAGAAATGCCGTTTACCTTCCTGCCGGAGCAGTACGTAGTTATCTACTTGCACTTTGACGTGCTTTCGAACTGCTAGGTGGGCAGGAGCTGGGAACGAGCAACGGGAGCTCACCCCGTCACGGGGATTCGAACCGCCCACCTTCTGATCAGCAAGCCCTAGGCTCTGTGGTTTAACCGAGACATGACCAGTGGGATAGGATACTACATACAGTATAGGGATTCTGGTTTCGTTGAAAACCCTAAGGCTAAAGATTCAATTGAAATAGTTATGCTTCTGTTTAACCTGGGCATAAGTAATCTGTTGGTTAGTGGGTAATATTATCACAACACTTTAAGCGATGTACCTAAATGATAGAGCAAGTCCTTTGCATACAGAAACTCCCAGTTTCAACCCTCGGCATTTTCAGGTAAAGCTTGGAAATACTCCTGTCTGACATCCTGGAAAGGTCTCTTCCAGTCCATGTAGGCAATTCTGAACTAGATGGGTCAACAATACAAGGCAATTTTGTATGTTTCTGTAGCTGTCATTCCGCTTAAGTAGGTTATCAGCTTGGCACAAATCTCTTATTAAAAATATGAGGGTTGAACTCAGAAGCAGGAATGTTCTAGCTTTCAATGCCCACTCATTACCCTCACAAGTCACAACTCACTGTTGATAGTGAAATATTCCTCCTTCCCCACATACGATTAGGAAGAAATAAGTCTGCCCAGGCAGAAGCAAATACTCGGCAACCAGTGGGGACGATGAACTTAGTTTTCTCCCAGACTCCCTCTCCATTGCTGGACCACACCTGAAGGAAAGGTATTTTCAGCGTGTAACCCCACCTTGAAGAAAGGTGTCTGGACTTCATTAAAAAGAGGAATAACAAATGTTTATTTATGCCAGATAAAGGCCCTCAGCCAATGGGCTACTTTGGAAGGAAGGGCAGGATGATGATGATGATGATGATGATGACGATTAATAGGCTTTATTATGAAATCGTAGACTGGAAATGGCTGTAAGAAATATACGTATCTTAAAATAAATAGAGACTTACTTCAGAGAAAATATGTTTCAGATGGGAGCATTGATTTGTCTGATAACTGCTGTTTTCTTTCAGAAACCTGACATATTGGACGAATCAGGCTGCTCCAGAAATGCCCTTTTCTCTTTCTGTGTCACATGCTGATATTTTCTTCTGGAGCCGCCACTGCAACAACTACAATAGAAATGGATAGTAGCTGTAGAATGAACGGCGACACAAGATTGCAGTCCAAATTCTAGAGAAAACGTAACATGCTGACTACACAAAAGCACTGGCTTGAAGAACGATGTATGGACTTCATGAAACAAATGAAGAACAAATGTGTATTTATTGCCTAAATAAAGGCCCCTCAACCTGGTGGTCTTCTTAAATCAGCTCAGGCCAGCCATGGAGAATATAAAAGGTACTATGCACTTTATGAAGAAACTTTATTTCAGTTTAATGATTACAGTGACACCTACTGTTCCCGAATAATCAAAATTATGTACATTTCATTCCGCAATATGTTAGGAAATCATTGTTCTGTAATTCCCATCTACTAAATTACTGCATGGATTTCAAACAGATTTCCATTCCCTCTCAAACGGATTACATTTTATTACTTCAGAAAAGCTTTACAGCACCGTGAAAAAGCACAACTTTTTATGAGTCAGTGTGTTTATATTCGTGGTACCACTCAAAGAAGGAAGGATTTTTATGTAGCTCAAGACATCTATAAATAGTAAAATAATATCTCATTATTTGCAGTTTATGGCTGCAGCACACGTCTGAATATTTTTAGTATTTACTGCCACCAGGCACAATCTGGCCAAGCTTAAGCACATCCGTCACATTTATCTCAATGGGAGAGAATTAAACACTTGAATATTTGGGGATATTTGTAATATTCACCAACCAGACCTTTTTGAGGAGGTACTTTGAAGGCTGCAAAATTTTGTTTTTCCCAGTGGTTATTTCAACTAGTTTTGCCCCTTGAAGGAGAGGTTCTGTTCAGAACTTGGGAATGTATTTTGTTAAATAAAACTTTGCACACACTCTGTGCACATCTTGTTGACTTTGTTGCGTTGTCTTCATGCTGCAGACATAGAAGAGAGGTGGACCATTAGGCAGGGAATCTTCAGAGGTTTGCTAACTTGTTGAACATCTGCATTCAGTGGTATTAATAAATCTTCTCCTAAGTTTAGAAAGAACAAGATTTGTGATAGCAATCGGAGTAGCTCAGTAACCTATTTTTATTTTGTTGTGAATCCCTAGTGATAACTGCAAAGTAACAGATTGCTTTGGTTAAAGGTGTATTTGAAAATAATCAGGGATTGTTATGTGTAAGGATGGGCAATGTTTTATTAATTTTGGCTATGCTGTGTATCACATTTGTGGGAAGAAACCCAGTGGGCGAGCTCACTTTTTCTGCTTTTATTGGTCTACAGTTGATTAGCTAACTGTAGAACTGGTCTGCCTTCATCAGTTGAAGCTGGTAAATAGAACACTTAAAACACTTTCTTATTTGCTGTTGGGGCTGTGCTACAGTTATCTGAATTAACCAAGTCCATTTCAGGAATTGTCGCAAATTCATTGTAATTCATTGTAAAGGTAAAGGGACCCCTGACCATTAGGTCCAGTCACGGACAACTCTGGGGTTGTGGCGCTCATCTCGCTTTACTGGCCGAGGGAGCCAGCATACAGCTTCCGGGTCACGTGTCCAGCATGACTAAGCCACTTCTGACTAACCAGAGCAGCGCACGGAAACTCCGTTTACCTTCCCGCTGGAGCGGTACCTATTTATCTACTTGCACTTTGACATGCTTTCAAACTGCTAGGTGCGCAGGAGCAGGGACCGAACAGGAGCTCACCCCGTCATGGGGATTCGAACCGCCGACCTTCTGATCGGTAAGCCCTAGGCTCTGTGGTTTAGACCACTGTGCCACCCGCTTCATTGTAGCATCTGCTAAATTAATGTGACTTATCAGTCTCTTTTGTTTAATCCCTGACCTTCCCCCCTAAAAGTCCACCAGATTCATTAGTTTTTCTATTTGGAGATACACTCATTGAGCACAAACAGCTGTTTGATTTTTATTTATTTTTTAGGGTTTGCAATCTCCCCTAGTCTTAATTAGTACCTCTGGGTTCCTAGAAATTTTAACGTACTCACGGAAATTTGATTTCTCACGTCTCCCATCAAGAGTGAAAAACAACTTCCCATTATGATGAATATAGAATTCTAATGGAGAAAACCATTGTGAGGAATATGAGTTTTGTTATTGTGTTTTGACACTTATATCCCAGTGAAGGCAAAAAGCATTGAAGTAAGTAAGGAAAACAGACATTTAATACCATTTTGAGAGATGATTTGTCAAAGATGCGAAGGTCCCATCTTGGATAACGCGGTGTGTACCTGCACCTGTTCTCTCAAAGGTGCCTCTACCACATACATTTGCCAGTTTCAAATGTAACTTGACTGATTCCATAAAATTCTTGCAAGCTCTAAGAATTCTGTATATGTAAGAAGAGGAGGTGGGATGCGGGTGGCGCTGTGGTCTACTGAGCCTAGGGCTTGCCGATCAGAAGGTCGGTGGTTCGAATCCCCGCAACGGGATGAGCTCCCGTTGCTCGGTCCCAGCTCCTGCCCACCTAGCAGTTCGATAGCATGTCAAGCGCAAGTAGATAAATAGGTACCACTCTGGCGGGAAGGTAAACGGTGTTTCCATGCGCTCTGGTTTCTGTCAAGGTGTCTTGTTGCACCAGAAGCAGTTTATTATTATCCTGAATACACACATTAGGAAGTGAAATCTCTCCACTCTGTAGTTGGTATTATCCTGCTTTGGATTTCATATTATGTCTTATTTCTACACTTTATGGTTGTAAACAGCCCGGAGAAGTGCAGTCACTGCTCTGCAATCAAGCAGCCATACCCCCAAAATTCAGGCCACTGTGAATTTGCTTCACCGTGTAATGCCATCGGTTTAATCAGTTGTTGTTTTTTCATCTAAGCACAATCTGCCTCACAGTCCAAATGTTAAAGCGGTGTTGGTGCACAGTGCATCTCTGAATGCTGGAGCAACTTTTGCATTGCTAAGCTTCACAGAGTCACGTGTTCCACCTGGACTGTGACCCCCAAGTTCTTTCAGCAGAAACATCTTTGGATCCAGCAGTCTGCAACTGGAGCATGACAAATCTGTGGTCACCTTGGGAAAGCAGAACTGTTTTTAAAGTAGCCTTAATCTGGCCAAACCAGACATTCCTTTTAGGTATTTTGTGTCTGAATGATCTATGATAATGTTAATGGGCTTTGTCATTTATTTGGATTCACCACTCCGCCAAGGGCAAGGCCTGTGGTTTGAAACAATCATGTTTGCATATACAGAATTTTTCCTTTATATTCCTGCACTTTCTACTTATTTTGTTTTGCAATTATAAATAATTAACATCCCTTTAATGATTTTTTTTTTAAAAAAAATTGCTCTACCTTAAGGGCTGTATTTTTTATTTCTTTTACCCCAGGCACACGTGTAACCTCCAGTAGAAAATTGAGAGTTATGGAGTTATGTACCAGAGGAAGCTGTGTTCTGTTTTTTAAAAATGGGGAGGGGGGAGAGACCTCTTAAAAATGCAAATCTATGCAACTCCGATGCCAAAATAGCTGCTCCAGTAAGTGAAACTAATGTGCTGAACTTGCCAGTACAATAATCCAAAATATGGAATGGATCCCAAACAACAAAGTTCTGAATTCTAACTTTTCTCAGTAGTAAACAGCGTGTTACCAAAACAGCTAACTTTCAATCCTTGAAGATAATTTATGCAGGAGTTGAAAGGAAGTGCTCTTAAATGCAAATTTCTAATTTTGTAATGAAAGTTATCTACTGACCGGACAAATTTAAATACACTTTCCCACAGCACTTTTGACTACTCAAGTGTGGTTGCTTCTTCTGCTGACTGCACTGGGGGCATTCAGCATGGCTGGCTTAAATGCCCCCCCCCGGCCAGCCAGGCATGAAAGCAGACAATGCCTGGCCAACCAGAAAGGCACTGACCAGCAATAAGGGCCTCTGATTGGCCCGTTTAAACTTAAGGGAATTTAGCCTTCTAGAATCCAGAGGCTTTCCTCTGGCTCCATCCCAATATATAATACAGGGGTTTATTCATCAGCAAGCTTTTGTTGAACATCACCCTGATCTCAGAGTAGGCACTTACCCAGGGTCTGTGTTTCCTTTGGAAATGAGGCACAGATGAGACTGTGGTGTCTTTATGCGATACGGCTTATTATTTATACATACCTGTATATACAACCTGAGCCTTTGATGGAGGGGTTCACAACATTAGCATTAACTCCAAGAGGTTCATCATCATCATCATCAATATATATATTAACACATTTAAAAGGCTGTAGCATGTTAATCAGCCAAAGGCTTGGTAGAAGAGGAATGTTTCTGCCTGGCACCTAAAGATGTATAATGAAGGCACCAAACAAACCTCCCTGGGGTTTCTGCCACAGCTGCATCCTTGGGTTCAAAAAGAAATCACTCATGGCTCTCCCTCTGCTTTTCCAGCCTTCAACCTTTCTCCCTCTAGGTCACATCACAGCAAACTCTGCTCAAAACTCTGTCCTCCTGATTATCTAAGAGCTGGAGGAGGTGCCCCACCCATTTGCCCTCTGGCACAGAGTCCCCTCTCTTTTGCTTTCTTAATGGCCCATAATCTTTTCCTTTGTTCTATCTTAATGGCTCATCACCATTAAGGCTGACCACCGAAGAATTGATGCTTTTGAATTATGGTGCTGGAGGAGACTCTTGAGAGTCCCATGGACTGCAAGAAGATCAAACCTATCCATTCTCAAGGAAATCGGCCCTGAGTGCTCACTAGAAGGACAGATCCTGAAGTTGAGGCTCCAGTACTTTGGCCACCTCATGAGAAGACTCCCTGGAAAAGACCCTGATGTTGGGAAAGATGGAGGGCACAAGGAGAAGGGGACGACAGAGGATGAGATGGTTGGACAGTGTTCTCGAAGCTACTAACATGAGTTTGGCCAAACTGCGGGAGGCAGTGAAGGATAGGCGTGCCTGGCGTGCTCTGGTCCATGGGGTCACGAAGAGTCGGACACGACTGAACGACTGAACAACAATAACAATGGCTCATCTCCCAGGTGATTACCTCATAAGGCAAGTAGCCCGCCTTGTCTTTTAACCCTTGCTGGATCCGGGGGATCAGGAGGCTTAATAAAATTCTAACACTTACTGGGTCCATAGATTTAGGGGAGTCTGACACCCCCCCAAACTTGTAACAATATATTACGAGGTTGGAAGGGGGTAGGCTGTGTGCCAGACCCTTCTAATGCCTTCATGGAATCGTCTTCCTGTTGAGGTGATAGCCTAGGAAATGGCCATTAAGGGAACAAAGGAAATGGCTCGATACAACCCCCTGCTCAACTTCCTGCTACTTAGAAAGACAAATGCCACTTCTTGTGCTCCGTTCCAAGTTATAGTTGCAGCGCCCAGTGAGAATGAACCAGCGTCTGTGCCTCCATGGTAGGGTCATATTGTAATCATGTGTAAACAAAACTGTATATCTGTTTCTGCCACAGTTTCTGCCTCACTCCGGAGGAAATTCGAACCTCCGGAATCTCACACCACCCAGAGACTGGGGTGGTCTGCTACAATGAGTTAAAGAAAATGTTTAAAAATACGTTTGTTAAAAAACCAGAGGCCTTATTATTGGGTATAGTAGGTGAAGAGATACCAAGGGAAGATAAAAGACTGTTTATGTATGCAACAACTGTGACAAGAATTCTCTTAGCCCCAAAATGGAGGCAACAAGAAGTACCAACGAAAAAAGAGTGGCAGATGAAGATGATGGGCTTTGCAGAACTGGCGAGGCGGACAAGAAAAATCCAAAACCAGCATGATCAAGTATTCCGAAAGGACTAGAGTAAATATATACGCTTTCTGAAAGATTATTGTAAGCAATTAACACCACTAGCAGGGTTGTCTGAAGACTTGTAATGAGAATTTTTCTAACTTTCTATATTTATTTAAATTTTGAGCAATTTTATAATTAGTGTAATTAGAATTGGAAAACATACAAAATGCAATGATATAAAGGTTAATTGTGAAAGCCAAGAGGCAGGCGGGAAGGAAGTTGATGAAGTGGAAAATCATGTATACTATTAAATGGAAAATAAATAAAAAATTGTATACAAAACAAAACAGAGATTGGGGTGGCCTGCAAGAAGTTGGTTGCACATCAACTCAAAATATGGCAGGCAGACCCAACATCATGTCCTGCATTACCCTCTCCCCACCCCCCAGGCCTTTTTCTTCCAGAGCAGTGAGGAAGAAAGAAGGAACAAAATAAAAAAATTCCTTCCAGTAGTACCTTAGAGACCAACTAAGTTTGTTCTTGGTATGAGCTTTCTTGTGCATGCACACTTCTTCAGATAGTAGGGTAGCTGCTGGGGATGGCAACATGAATAAAATATCGAGGGGGGGTATCAGGTAATCAGCCCCCCCCCGCATAATCAATCACATGACACACACCATTTGAATTACCGTGCCATCAATTGGGGGGGGGGGGGGCGAAGACCCCTCAGCCCCTAGGAGTTGCCTCCTGTGGCAGCAGCAGCCGCAGGACCATCCGGCCTCCCGCCGGCTTCGCGGGACACCTGGCGGCCCCTCCTGTTGCTGCTGCTGTTGTCATGGCTCCTTCCCAGCAAACAGCGCCCGCTACGGCGGCGCCGAGATAGTTGCCGGGCCGGGATCGGCTAAGAGAGCCGGGTCCGGGGGAGGAGCCCGCCCGGATTTGCGGGCCGGGTGCGCGTTTCTCCGAGGGCCGCTCCTTGGTGGAAAAAAGGAGCCGAAGGAGCCTCGCGCGGCAGAGAGAAAGCGGGTCTCTCTTGGCCCCCGCCCCTCCCTCCGCTGAACTTCGGGAGGGCGAGGGTCAGCCGCGGCCCAGCCGGGCTCGGGGCGAGGCGGAGGGGCAGCTCGGCAGGCCGGAGCGGCGCAGGCTCCTCGCGGGACCCGCACTCGACCACCGGCGCGGCTGCTGCTGCAACAACAACTGTGAGGCGCTGCGCAAACCGCTCCTTGGAGCTCTCTCTTTTCTGTCTTCTTGGGAACCTCTCCCCCCCCCCCCAACGGAGCATCCCGGTTCGGTCGGCGGCGTTGAGGAGAGCGCTGATGGTGGGGAGGCAGACCCTCTCGGCCAGCCTCTTTTTTCCAGGGGGGAGGAGGAGGGAAAGGGTTGGTGCCGCTGCGCCCGCGGAGGGCTCGGCCAGGCCTGGCCTACGGGGGGAGACCGGCTGGCGGAGCGAAGGCCGCCTGTTGCTTCTCGGGCTGGCCCAGTTCCAGCAGCGGGACCTGCCGGGAGGGGGCGGGTCTCGGTCCGGGTCTTCACTCGGCAGCTGGACGAGCAGGAGGGATGCGGCGGGCCGGTTCTGCTTCAGCGTCTGCCGCGGGTAGGAGGAGGAGGAGGGATGGGGAGGCCCACAAAAGCGCGCCTTCCCCGGCCAGGCCTGGGCTCCGTCTCCCCCCTCCCTTTCCTCTGGCAAGGAGTTTCCTGTGGTCACGCTCCCTGTTCGCCTTCCCAGGCAGCTCTCCTTCCTACACTCTGGTCTCTCTCTCTCTCTCTCTCCCCCCCCCCCGCTCCCTTGATCGCCCTGAAACACTTGGGTTGGTTAGATGCAACATCTTTGCTTTTTTGGGGGGACGGGACCGGGGAACGAGCATCCTCTCCCCTCCCGTTAGGCAAACCGAGGCGCTGCAAATGGAAAATAACTTGCATTGTTGAGAAGGTTTTTTTGGGTGGTGGGGGAAGATGTGCTTCGTTTGCATGCGCGGTGGAGCGGGCTGGGGGGGGGGTCGAGGATGCCAAGGAACATCATCATCCCCTGCTTGCTTCTCTTCTTCGCCCTCCTCCGTGGAAACAGCTGAAGAGGAGGGCGAAAGGGAGGCGAGAACTCCGCCTTAACCTGGGCTGGGCGTTGTTTAACAAGGTTTATGTTGTGTTAGAAGTACGGCGAAAAGATGAATATCTCCCACTCTTTCGGTGCACGTTACTAGGTAGAGCTAGGCTTCTAACCTGTTGTAATAGCTGGGAGCACAGAGATGAGGAGTTGATAATTGCTTCAGATACAATTAGCGTGCAATAGAAGAGTTTATTGGCGTGTAGGCAGGAGGAGTAAAGTGAGCAAAACCGTACAGACATCCTGCACGTGCTAATAAATCCACTCGTTTTATCTCGCGTGAAAATGCCCGATAATCAGCTGGTGATCATTGAGGGGGAATTAATAGCATCCCCTCTGTATTAAGGAATAACGGATGTGTCAAATGGTCCTGATCAAAACCAGTGTATGAGCATAGTCCTCACTGCTTATATTTGTGTCATGATGTGCCCATTCTGCTGGAAAAATGATTCAGCAACGCTTTCCCAAAGCAAGAGGGGGCCAGTCTATGGAAATCACTATTTCTCTGTTTTCAAAATAAATGCATGTCTGTAGTAAGCCCCAAAGCTCCAGTTCAGAGTTTAAGTGCACTTCAGTCCACTTAGCTCTCTGCTGCATTGCAACTATTGAGTTTTAGTGGTGCGCTATCAATTTTAAATCATTAGCTTTTCTGAAAATCTTAACCACTGTAATCTCTGTGGTATTGTGTAGAGATACCAGACTGCAGTGTCAGACACATCCTAGGATTACTTATATAAATTGACATACTTGGCTATCTTTACAAGTGTCGATTCAGAATGATTTACAGTATTGCATACAATGGGTGAATTCTGTCCTCAACTAATTGTGCAGATCTGTATGTGTTTCATGCAATACAATTAGAATGAAGCTTCAAATGGTAGGGGTTTTTTTGTTTCTGATTGTGGCAGTTCTTAATTTAGTTTTTCTAAAGGCTTTTATGGACTAGAGAATAACCATAGTACAGTATAAACGCTGCATGGCAGTACTGAGACTTTCTCTACAGTGTTTTTATATATAGGAGGACAAGTGGCTTGGGTTCTGTGTAGCATGGCCCTGTCTGCAAAGATGTCTTGTATTTTCTTGGTAATATAGCACCTATCTTCAACAAAGGCTCACATGACATTTTGGAGAACTGTGCTTGATTATTTATGGTAGTCTACTCTCCAGTAAGCAGTTCAGTGCACTCACTGAAATGAATGTCAGCATATTAATGGATCTTAGTGTGGTTTTCTTTTCTTTGCTGATGACAAAACTACACTCTAAACCGAAGGAGGAAAGGTGGTAGGCAGCCTTTTTGATAAGCAAGTTAGGCTGTTGTAGTTGACTTGAACTCATTTTGTATCTGGCTGTTTATCCTGCTTTGCTACAGTGACATGTTTTGTCACACTGCACAGATGGTGGGCATTGCAACCCATTGCAATTGACTTGTTGGGCCAGCAAACAGGTTTGAGCACAGAGTTGTAAGAAGCCCAGATTAAGGACAGATAATGGGTGTGTTCACATGTTACATTCAACACATGTACCATCTATGTACCTGGATACACAAGCAGTTGAGGGAGTACATTTGTACAGTATTCACATGCAGTGTTCAGTGACTGTACAGTATATGTACTCTGGTGCAAAATTGTTGTTCTGTTGTAGTTATTCACATGTCATACCCAACAGATGTAGTCCAGTTTATACTGCCAATAAAATTACTTCAGTGACACAATTTAAATACATTAAGCGAAACCATTCCCTTTTATTGGCAACAAGGCAAGGCATGCTGGGACTGTTATACCTCCTACCAATATTAATTAATTTATATTTATTTAATTACATTTATATCCCACTTTTCCTCCAAGGACCTCAAGGTGGGGCATACAGTTCTCACCCTCCTCATTTTATTTTCACAACAACCCTGTGAAGGAGAAATGGCTGAAAGACTGTAAGTGACCCAAGGTAACCCTTTGGGATTCAAATTGATCTCCCAGATCCTAGTCCAACATTGTTTTAAGTAATAGACCACATTGACTGCCTTTACATTAAGTAGAAAAAGTTATGGCAGAAAGGGGAACATAGTTTTATTATTTCATTTCCCCCCCTGCAGTATCTTCTTTTATAACTAAAACACAAGCTTTTGAAATGAAAACACCAACTCCTGAAATGACCATAATTATAGATATTAAAATATTGCAGATAAAAAGTTATATCTGTTATTCCCAAGAATATTCATGGTTTTCTTTGATGTAGGCCTTTTACAGCAAAATCCTATACATGTTTACAGTCCTTACAGTTCAATGGGGTGTACAGGAAGCCCATAACTTATACGCATTCACTTTGTGCGTATTCAGGTTTAAGCGCTTGTCAATTAATAATAATAATAGTAACAATAACAATAATAAGCGGATGGAAAGTGGGAGGGCATCCAGGGGGGAAAAAGACTTTGGCAACCCCACCCAACATTGATCCCATTGTGTTTTGATTGACTGGGGTTTTGGCTTTGGGTGCAATCCCCAGAACGTAACCCCTGTGTTGTGTAATGGTTAGGGTGTTGGACTAGGACCTGAGAGACCAGGATTCGAATCCCCACTTGGCCATGAAACTCACTGGGTGACCTTGGGCCAGTCACCATCTCTTAGCCTATCCTACCTCAAAGGGTTGTTTTGAGTAGGACTGTGAGATTATCCAAAACCAGTTTGAAATCCATATCATGCTATCAGTTTCACGATTTTAGACCTGGCAATGGATCACAAATCATATGTGTATTTGTGTGCGTGTGTGCGCATGCTATCCAAAAAATCACAATGTGGGGAAAACTGTGAAGCCAGCCCATGCCTCTACATAGTTCCATCCTTATTTCAGACATTGTGATATACAGTATCAGTATATCACAATGTTTAGCTGATGATATATTGTGAAGTTGAAAACCAGGAATCGCCCAGCTGTAGCTGTGAGGAAGAAATGCGGAGGGGGAAGAACCACAGGACCACCTTGAGATCCTTGGAAGATAAAGGTGTTATATAAATGCAATAAATAAATTAAAATAAATTGTGGGGTTACAGTACCCCTACACAAATCTGCATAACCTCAGCCCTAAATGTACTGAATGAAAATATTTTGAGGAAGAAGAGGCTGCATCATGGTGGCCTAACATCCTAAAAATACTGGAAGCAGCCTTTTGACCTACATACTGTTCTATGTAGAGCCAGTGTGGTGTAGTGGTTAAGAGCGGTAGACTCGTAATCTGGTGAACCGGGTTCGCGTCTCCGCTCCTCCACATGCAGCTGCTGGGGGACCTTGGGCTAGTCTCACTTCTCTGAAGTCTCTCAGCCCCACTCACCTCACAGAGTGTTTGTTGTGGGGGAGGAAGGGAAAGGAGATTGTTAATCGATTTGAGACTCCTTAGGGTAGTGATAAAGCGGGATATCCAATCCAGACTCCTCCTCCTCTTCTTCTTCAGGCACAGTTAATGCTATGCATGCATTCCTCCACTAAAACAGATCTCTATTCTGCCTGTTGATCAAATCTTGTAGTGAGGCGTCTCATAAGACCAAAACGTGAAAGAATCCGGGAGGATGAAAGCAGCAGCAGAGCAAGCAGCCAGCTGCATAATTAGCAGGACAATTAATACCCCGTTAAAAAAAAGAATACCTGGCGCTTCAAAGAAAACACTGAGATCAGCCAGGCAAACTGTTTGGGGGCGGGGTGCCAACTTGAATAAAATGTTATTTTGGGAGGAGGGAGCACAGGTAAGCCCCAGCTTGCATAACGATCCCATGACAGGGCGCGCGCACACAGCATCTGAATGACAATGCCCATTAAAAAAATTTGGGGGGCCTGGCACCCTCAAATATTTTTTTTTCTTTTTTAATGTTTTATGGGGTGGGGAGAAGGAAACCTGGCCCCTAGAAGTTTGGGAGGGGGTTCCATAGTTGAGGCACCGTGACCGAAATGTGGTCCCGGTAGCTACCCACCCAATGGCGAAAAGGGTGGGGGGCAGAATGAAGAAACTTCTTAACGCATGTGGGAAAGGAGAGCTGGGCCGAATCCGACCCTCCCTCCCTGCGGCTCGCGCACCTCGTTCCTCCTCCCAGAGCTGCCGCGGGGGAAAAATAGGGCAGCTGCCACCGCAGGACCATCTCGCTTCGTGGGGGCACCTGGTGGGCCCTCCTGTAGCTCCTTCCCAGCGGCGCCGAGCTCGTTGCCGTGCCTGGAGCGGGCAAGAGGGCCGGATTCAGGGGCGGGGGCGTTTCTCCGAGGCTCGTCAGGCCGGAGCGGCGCAGGCTCCTCGCGGGACCCGCACTCGACCACCGGCGTGGCTGCTGCTGCTGCTGCAACTGTGAGGCGCTGCGCAACCCCCTCCCCCCATCTCGCTCTTCCCTCCCCTCCCCCAACGGAGCATCCCGGTTCGGTCGGCGGCGTTGAGGAGGGCGCTGATGGTGGTGAGGCAGACCCTCTCGGCCAGCCTCTTTTCCCAGGGGGGAGGAGGAGGGAAGGGGGTGGCGCCACTGCGCCCGCGGTGGGCTCGGCCAGGCCTGGCCTGCGGGGGGAAACCGGCTGGAGGAGCGAAGGCCGCCTGTTGCTTCTCGGGCTGGCCCAGTTCCAGCAGCGGGACCTGCCGGGAGGGGGACGGGGAGGGGGCGGGTCTCGGTCCGGGTCTTCACTCGGCAGCTGGACGAGCAGGAGGGATGCGGCGGGCCGGTTCTGCTTCAGCGTCTGCCGCGGGTAGGAGGAGGAGGGATGGGGAGGCCAACCAAAGTGCGCCTTCCCCGGCCAGGCCTGGGCTGCCGTCTCCCCCCTCCCTTTCCTCTGGCAAGGAGTTTCCTGCGGTCACGCTCCCTGTTCGCCTTCCTTTCCTTCCCGTCGCTCTCCCAGCTCCCCTTACCGTCCTCAAACACTCGGGATCAATGCGACGCCTTTGCTTTTTTTGGGGGGGGGAGTGGGGGTGGGCACCGGGGAGCAGCGAGCATCCTCTCTTCTCCCGTTAGGCAAACCCAGGGAGTTAAAATGGAAAGGAACTTGCATTGCTGAGAGGAGAAGTTGCGGGGGGGGGAGAGATGCGCTCCGTTTGCATGCGCAGTTGAGCGGGCAGGGAGCCAGGATGCCAAGGAGCATCATCCTGAGCCGGAGAGAGCTTGGCTTGGCGGTTTCACATTTTTGCCCTCCTCTGTGAAAGCAGCCGGAGAGAACTAAAGCGAGCCGAGAACTCCGCCTTCCTTTGCCCTTGTTGGGAGCGGAACAATGAGGGTTAGTTGTGATTGCGGCCACAAACTCAGGATCATTTCCGTTGGCTAGGCGTTTCTTAACAAGGCTTATTCCCACCCCTAATGTGTAAAATGGTCCCGATCAAAGTCGGTGTATGAACATACAGGTGAAACTCGAAAAAAATTAGAATATCGTGGACAGGTTCATTTCTTTCTGTAATTCAACTTAAAAGGTGAAACTAATATATGAGATAGACTCATGACATGCAAAGCGAGATATGTCAAGTCTTTATTTGTTATAGTTGTGATGATTATGGTGTACAGCTGGTGAGAACCCCAAATTAACAATTTCATCTTTGGGGTTTTCATCAGCTGTATGCCATAATCATCACAATTATAACAAATAAAGGCTTGACATATCTCACTTTGCATGTTATGAGTCTATCTCATATATTAAACTCCAGTAGCTAATGAAAACAATTGCTTACATAAATGGACTTTACCACAATATTCTAATTTTTTGAGTTTCACCTGTGGTCCTCACTGCCCTTAATATTTGTGTGGCGTGAGGGGGGCGGGTCAGTAGAAGCAGTGTATGGAAAACACAATTTCAGTGTTTTTGAAATTAATGCAGTAAACACCAAAGCCCCAGTTCAGAGCTGAAGTTCGCTTCAGTTCACTTAACTCTCTTTCACATTGTGGCTGTTAAGTTAAAGTGATACACTATCTATCATAATCATTAGCTCTTTCTTTCTTTCTTTCTTTCTTTCTTTCTTTCCAACTATCTCTGTGCTACTCTCTGGAGATCATGTGGCTATCTTTAAAGTGTGGATCTAGAATAATTCACCAGAGTGCAAATAATGAGTGAATTCTTTCTTCAAGTAATTATGCAGATCTGTAGGTGTTTCGTGCAATGCAATTAGAACCAAACTTCAGATGGTAGATGCTCTTTTTGTTTGTTTGTGGCGGTTCTTAATTTAGTTTTTCCAAAGGCTTTTATAGACTAGTGAATAACTACAGTACAGTATAAATACTGAGACTTTCTTTCCAGCGTTTTTACAGATAGGAGGACAAGAGGCTTGGGTTCTGTGTAGCATGACGCTGTCTGTAAAGATGTCTTGTATATTCTTGATAATATAGCACCCATTTTAAAGAAAGGCTCCCGTGACATTTTGGAGACCTGTGCTTGATTATTTATGGTAGCCTCCAGTAAGCAGTTCAGTGCACTCACTGAAATGAATGTCAGCATATTAATGGATCTTAGTGTGGCCTAGTAAGTTTTATTTTCTTTGCCGATGACAAAACTGCGCTCTAAACCTAAGGAGGAAAGGTGGTAGGCAGCCTTTTCGATAAGCAAGTTAGGCTGTTGTAGTTGACTTGAACTCATTTTGTATCTGGCTGTTTATCCTGCTTTGCTACAGTGACATGTTTTGTCACATTGCACAGATGGTGGGCATTGCAACCCGTTTGCAATGACCTGTTGGGCCAGCAAACAGGTCTGAGAACTGAGTTGTAAGAAGCCCAGATTAAGGACAAATAGGTAGTTGTTATGTCCTGTACAGGGACAGGCTCCATGCACTTAGAAGTTAAACAAGCACATGCTTGCAGATGGACCTGCCTTCAGTATTGTATCGAACAAAAATTCTTAGTAGCATGTAAGCTTTCTGCATGAGCTCCTGCATGAGCAAATATCAGGATGATGTTATTTGTCCATAATACCAAGCCCCAATCCTAAACAGAATTACCATATATTCCGTCTTATAAGACGACTGGGCGTATAAGACAACCCCCAACTTTTCCAGTTAAAATATAGAGTTTGAGATATACTCTACCACAGATTCTCCACCTGGCGTATAAGACGACCCCCAACCTTTGAGAAGATTTTCCTGGATTAAAAAGTAGTCTTATATGCCAGAATATACAGTAGGCATGATTTACACTTGAGCTCTGCAGTGTCTTTGCAAGCCAAAGGGGCAGTTTCGTGTGGCAAAATGATTTGTGTGAATGGGCTCCCCTTCTACTGGTAAGTCAGGTGCTTTTTACCATGGTAGTAAGTAGATGGTGAGAGAAAGTTCTGGGTTTTAGCATAACTGGCATGCAAACTGCTTTGAAAGCCGCTTTATGAAAATGGTTTGCTATAAAATTCCTGCAAACTTAGAATATGGCTGTGCTTTCATTTTAGCTAAGACGCTGGAGAGTGTATGTCTGAGTTGGGTTTTGTTTGGAAGAAAGGGAGGCTGAAATTAAGGAGGCCTAGTTAGTTTTAGTGAAATGTTTAGGACTTTTTCCTTGGTGTGTTCGATAAAATCATGAAGTGAAGAAACCATTCTGTGTCAAAGCAGAAACTTATGTTTTGTTAGATCACTGTTGTTACCTGTGCTCTTTATAATTAACAGAGTAATAGACATTTACATTTATCTTTGAATGCCACTGAATTTGATGAATGCGTGCCCCGAACCTTCTATTGACATTCTTTCCCATAAATAATTGAAATACATTCTTCTTGTCTTGGGTTAAAATAGAAATCTGCATTAGGACAGCCAAGGTCAATAGCAGCTTTAGGAAAGTAGAAAAGCACAGCTCTGACTGCTGGCATAGATAGGTTTTATCTCTCGTCTCCTCCCTATGTTTTTTTTTGACATCCATAGGCATGAGAGCAATGGACCTTTTCTATGACAATTTAGTCTGAATGGTTAGTATCTTCTAATGCCCAGACTATACTTTAATCTTCAGACTTAGGTTTGACCAGGCCCAGCTTGCAGTAATAAAATTCAAATACTTTAACAAGAGTATTCACGAGAATTCTAACATGGTATTCATGAAATCAATTGGATTATGTAAATCAGCTGCTTAAATATTTTTTAATGTGCATTCTTTTGATGTTTCATTGTTGCTTTCTGATCCTAGAGCTTCTAGCAACAGTGCGCTGTGTGGTTATTAGTTTGTATAAGAAAAATAACTTCGCTTATTTTGAATTTATTTATTTATCTGAAATTTATATATGCAGCTTTCTTTTCTGTGGTCAGAAATGCATGGATATGTTGACTGGTTAAATCATGATCAATGTTTAAAGAAATGGTTTCTTTGAACAGTAGCAAAGACAGTCTTCACATTTATTACAGAACCCCAAATTAACTGTTAGGAAACAAAGCTAGCACAATCAATTATTAATAGGTGTAACAAATTTCTGCAAATATGAGTGTATGTCAGTGGTATTAAGTGATCAGCTTTATTTTTCATGTAATTAGAAGCAACAGGATACTTTACTTACAACTTTTACTTCGGTGACAGATTTTGTTTTATATTAAGCCAGGTAAATAAACAAACAAACGGCACAATAAAAAAGCAAAGGAAAAATGTTGGTTTTGTAATGCGATTATGTTTCTAGCTGGTGTGCAGAAGTATAATGGTGTGTATACCTAGACTGCACCAGGACTTGGAAACAAGACTTCTCACTCCCGTCTTTGTTGTTTGATGATACCATGACGGACATGTTTTGCTTCATGGAATTTTTGCCAGATATTGTCAAATGCGATGAATTATCAGTAGGTTGGATTGGATGATATGTGTTCTTGAATCTTATTCAGATGCATGATTTGAAGTGAGAGTGCCATGCCCTCCTAAAACACTTCTGACATTGCGGGATAGAAAAACACTTGTGGGCATCATTTTTAAACAGAGCATATGGGTGAAAAACCCAGTACACAGAAGCCAGTTTGTGTGGTTGATCTCACAGATAGCAGAAAAAGGGCACCAAACAAATATGAGACGCAATATACAAAATATCAGAATATTAAATATCAGTGGTTATTTAATGAATAAATCCCAATGGATTTTTCTGTTACTAACCAAGGGAATCTATGTAGACACGTTTTGTTCTGCTTAGCTTTCTACTGAATAATTTTACAAGGCTTTTACCCTTTTACCTATGCCTTTTATATTTGATTGGGCAAATGGCCAATTTTTGCCCTCAGAAATTTCCTTCTGAAATTTGTTGTTGTTCAGTCGTTCAGTCGTGTCCGACTCTTCGTGACCCCATGGACCAGAGCACGCCAGGCACGCCTATCCTTCACTGCCTCCCTCAGTTTGGCCAAACTCATGTTAGTAGCTTCGAGAACACTGTCCAACCATCTCCTTCTGAAATATCACATCTTAAATAGCATTTTACTGGATTTGATAGATTTATAGTAATTGTATGAACGCTTTTATGTCATAGTTTAATTGTGTATTTGTGGATATATGTTTAAGCAGATTCCCCAGATGCAGATCAGTTAAATGCATTGATAAATATATTCCTTATATAAATACTGCACTTGTCACATTCTGGTGTACTTTTTCCAAGTGCATATAAAAGTAGGAATAAATTGGCTGTATAATTTGAGTTTACAATAAATCGTTTACAATAGTAAAAAAAAAAAAATATTTCCTATAACAATTAGAATGTTCTACAAGTATTGATAAAATAAGAAATAAAATAATAGTGATTATGTCTTTTACCTTTTATTTGTACTTTTGTCAGGCTTTTATTAATTGCCACTAACAGTTTTTTTAACCCTTTGCAGTTCATATCTTGTTTTAGCATTGCAACCACTCTGTAAAAAAAATCATACTCTCCCCCCACCCCACTTTTTAGGTAGTTGGGTTTCCAATATAGTGACTTGATTGAGGCAATTCATTTATCCATTAACTGTGATTAACTTTGGCTTATCCCTGCTGTAAGGTCCTCTCTTACGAGTTTCCTTTAAGAGTTTTATTGTGCAAACTATGTACAGTGCAGAGCTAATAAGTTCATGTCTATATCAAGCACCGTCAGAATCCGGGAATGGCCCCTTCCGGTTCTGACCCCAACAAAAGAGCTTTGGTATACGGAAACCCCACCTCCCATCCTTTCGTTTCACCCCTCAACACATTTAGGGCGCCGGAAGCTGTGTGTCTCTTTTTTTTTTAAATGAAAATTTATTGGTTTTACAACAAACAACAAACAAATATAACACCCACATTGACCCAACACCCAACTAAAAATAGACAAATACACAAACGCCAATAATTCTTCTTCTTATACTGTAAAAAAAAAAAAAAAATTCCTTGGTTGAATCTTAATACAGACTTCCCCTGCCTTTTCACCTTTGGTTCTAATCCTAAATATTACTTTAATAACATCATATACCATCATATTCTTAACAAATCAAAAATCTAAAAATTAAAATCTAAAACACTCTTCTTAACAAATCTTGTTTTATAATAAACAATATTTTCCCATTCTTATCTTAACATAGATCGAATCATATTATAACTTCGTATTAATTCCACACAAGATTCTAATTCTTAACCCCTTATTTTCAATATAGATCATAACAAAAATCTTCATTCACTATAACTGCTGTTAATAACAAAAATTTAAAATATCTCTTTTCTTAATCTAAAACTTAAAGTCTTGACACACCGGTTTCAGGTTACCATAATAAATCCCTTTTTCCTTTTTACCCTTAATACAGCTCACCCAATCCCCCTTCTGTCCATTTTCTTTGATCGTCTTGCTCCAGAGCCGCTCCTCGAAGTGTCCTTTTTCTTTACAAGTCCACAGATCCAGACTAAGTCCACAACAATCCTTGCACAGAACATCCGGGTATGCACCTTTTCTTCCAGCGTCTCCAGTTCATCGTCACATTCTTCTTTTATTTGTAGACATAAGCATAAAATTTTCACCTTCGCTCCCAAGCTCTCACCTCGAGAGTTAGATATAACAATTTTCTCCGTCCTGGGTCTGCCACCCCCAAAGGACGATCCATTTCTCCGGAGTCGCCATATCATTCCATCCTGTTGTTTAATCAACCCCTTCAGTTCCGTGCCAAGGTTCTCTTCCAATGCAGCCATTTCCTGTGAAGTCTCCTCTGTGGGATATAGCTTTTCTGACATATGACAATTCAGTATTTCCAATTTTCGGTTAAGCAGTTCCAGTCTCAATAAAATAATCCTTTCTTCATCACTCATTTCACAGTTCGTAGCCAAGTCAAAAACAAAACCAAGCATGGCAGAAGCGGGCATAGGTGTCAAATTACAGTTTCGATTTTCAGACTTCTCCATCTTAATACCAGTAACTTTCCATTCAGTCACAGTCCTTCACAGCCATTTTCCCTGAATCCAGGGCGCAAGAACCACAGATTTTAAAAAGAGATATTATCCACCAATTTCTTCCCCAAAGGGAAATCCAGAAAGTCTCACTTGTCAAACTTTAAATACTTTGTAGCCATTGCTGTAACAGCAGTCTCTTAAGCTGGTTATTTTCTATCCCCCGAAGGGAGAGAGGCAGGCTCCCTTTCCAAATATCACCCAGGTCGTCAAAAAAGCGCAAAAGCAAGTCTGATTCAATACTCACGACCACCGGGATTCTTAAGCTCCAGATTTGACAGGTAGAACATTGACGCTCATCGCGGGGGCAACCGCCGCTCCGCATCCCGGTTGGGGCATATCCCCTGAAGCCCGGCTCCATTTTCCCTTCACCCCCACTCCCCCTTTACAGGGGGAGCGAGGGAAGGGTTCGGAGCCACAGTGGACATAGCCGGGGAGCCCAGGGTGCGGGACGCTCTTCCCGCACCCCATCGGAGCCCCGCTTTGCGGTAGCGGGGCTCCAACCCCCGGGACGGACTGGGTCGCCTCGCAGCCGAGGCAGCCCACGACCGCTCCGTAATGGCGTCGCCGCCGGAAGTCGCTGTGTGTCTCTTTTCTCGCCCCTTGAGCGAGAGGAGTGCCAGGGCTCTTCAGCATCCTCAGAGCCTTCTCCCTCCATACTCTGAAAACCCTGCCCCTCCCCGCTCGAAGCCTCGCTGCTCCCTCAGCTGCCAGAGGAGGTGCTGCTGGTCAGTTGGGACTGGGGCTCTCTGTAGCATCCCGAGAGCCCTTCCACCACCTTGCGCTGCACTGGGGACAGTTCCCTGACAACTGCATTTACTCTGCATTGCTTTAACCTCTCCCAGCTTTGATAGGATCACTGACCAAGTTGCATTGCTTGTTGAGAAACAAGATAATGGGCTCAAAAATGATAGTCATGAGCAGAATCTTGTGTGTGTTTAAAGAACATGTCATCACGAAAAATAGTGCCCCACGGTTGTGCGGGGAACAATCAGTTACAGTATTGAACAGGTAAAGTAGCAACCATATTTCATGGTTATTATGCATCACAGTTTGAGAATAGATCATATTCTTGCATGTGCCTTAAGTTTAGATGTAAAATAGTCATTTTTTAATTAATTTAACCGGATGCAGCAAGGGGACCTGTATGTCTAAACAAGTTTATTTTTGAGTATCATCAGCTGAAGCCACAGATGGGAATGCTCATCTGAGTGTGGGTGGAGCATAACTAAAGTATGCTTTAAATAGTATGCACATCTTAATGTGTCTCCAGTGGTGTAGTGGTTAAGAGCGGTGGACTCGTAATCTGGGGAACCGGGTTCGTGTCTCCACTCCTCCACATGCAGCTGCTGGGTGACCTTGGGCTAGTCACACTTCTTTGAAGTCTCTCAGCCCCACTCACCTCACAGAGTGCTTGTTGTGGGGGAGGAAGGGAAAGGAGAATGTTAGCCACTTTGAGACTCCTTCGGGTAGTGATAAAGTGGGATATCAAATCCAAACTCCTCCTCCTCTTCTTCTTTTCCACATCCTCATGCAAATAGTCATGCACAGAAAGGTTTCTAAAATGTGATTCGAGCTGCGTGGGAGTGAGAATGAAAAAAGGAGTCTGCGAAAAACTTCAGAGATTTCAGTTGTGTTTACAGTAGGGTTGTCATATCTTGAAGAGGAAAAAAGAGGACAGTCTGAGACACTGCCAGCCCGAACTGGGGAAATAGGCACACAGGGCCTCTGCCACGTCTGTGTGCCTCTTTCCTCCTGCTTGGACTGGCAGCGGCCACAGCGTGCAGAGCAGCCTGAGACCAAGTCTGAGCTTCTCTGTGGCCACACCAAAAAACGCCATAAACCAACCAACCAACCAACCTCCAAACCCTGAATATTTCCTTTGAAATGTAAAACATCCCCTAGGATGGACCTGTTGGCCCCCCCAAAAGAGGACATGTCCAGGATTTCTCGGACGTACGGCAACCCTAGTTTAGAGAAACATCTGGATTAACAGTACTGTCCTCGAGAATATGTATTGGTTTTAGCATAAGGGAGGAGAGTAAGGGTGCCCTCTCTGGTCCCAAACTTACCTTATGTCTCTGTTGGTGATGCAACATCCAAGCGTTGGGGTTCTGTTCTGCTTATGGAGATCAGGATTCAGTATTGCATGGGCAGCCTATATCTCCACATTGGTCAGGAAGCCTGCTGATCACACAGGGTTCCCTTTCATGGCAGAGAGCATCCCACCTCTGCCACGGTGAGGCGTGCCTGGCCTGACCTGGTAGCAGAGAGTAGGGGGAGAGTGAGCAGCAAAGCTGCTGCCCGCTCTTCTTGGTCACGGCATGCCCTCATGTGCCCACCCCAGCAGTGTGGGCATACGCTCTGCTGCTGTGCATATGCATCAGGGGTGGAGCTAGTGGCCACAGGCCCAGCTCCGCTCTTGGAGAGCCAGTGTGGTGTAGTGGTTAAGAGTGGTAGACTCGTAATCTGGTGAATCGGGTTCACTTCTCCACTCTTCCACATGCAGCTGCTGGGTGACCTTGGGCTAGTCACACTTCTCTGAAATCTCTCAGCCCCACTCACCTCACGGAGTGTTTGTTGTAGGGGAGGAAGGGAAAGGAGAATGTTAGCCGCTTTGAGACTCCTTCGGGTAGTGAAAAGCGGGATATCAAATCCAAACTCTTCTTCTTCTCTCCCTTCATGAAATGGTTAATCATGTGGATCAAACACTTGAATGGGGCTTGATGCTGCCAACCCAAGTATATTTACATGAAAGCATTTAAGCCTGTAAATGCCTGAATGGTTCATTCCTCTTTGTGTGGGTGATCAGCTTACAAATCTGTTCCTTTTGCCATTCGCTGGCATCTGTAAAATTGATAAAATTGTAAAATTGGCACTCACACACAAAAAGCTTCCTCTTTTCCATCCCAATGGGAAGTTGCTTTCTTCCCTGTGAAGTCCAGCCTACCTAACGAACACGTGGGGCCTGGTTATCAGTGTTAATTCCAGCAAGGCTTGAGAAATGCCATTGCTGCAGTAAGGGCTGCAAGGCAAAGCCTGTTACTGCACCTTCTATCTTTGGCATCGCATGTTTGTTAATCTGACGCTAAGCCCTATAGTTTCCCCGAGGTATTTATCGAAAATGGATTTGTGAAATATTAAGACGCCCGGTTTAATGAAGCGCGGTGAAGCTTCTGGTTGGAAATTATGCGTTCAAGCACAAAAAGAATTCTCACAGCTGTTGGGGGGGGGAATTGCAGGATACATGCCTTTTTAACGAAATGTTGAAGGTTTAGTCAAATAACATGGGATGGTGTGTCGTAGGTAACAGAGTTGCACAATCCAGGGACTTGCCCTGCCTTAATTAGCGGTGGTGTTTTCGTTATAAATTACAGTATTATGTGTGTGCTGCACTTTCTGTTTGTCTTTGCAGCTGTGTATAATTCCCCTTGAATTATTTCTTTTGGTGAAAAACGAAAACAAACAGAAAGTTGGCCAGTGTTTATGGGGAGCATAGAAAAGCAGCTATATTTCTTCTGTCTCCTACAACTATGCATTTCTCCAGCACCCCACATTCTCTGCCCCTCTTTTCCTCCATATCTTCGTGGGAGTTTGCATAGTGGGTTTTAGAACCTGCATTTTGAATACCGCAACATAATGTTTGTTATCATTTAAATAAAAAAGAAGCAATTGTTTTTTGTGCCTGTGCCAGTAAATTGCTTAGGACAGGGTGCCAGTTCAATCTCTTGCAACACAACATCGCTGTGACATTGCAGTGACATGACAAGTGCGCAAACGTTTGAGATGAGGTAGCTCATTAGCTTGTTGTTGTTCCCTTTTTGGACTGCAGCTAATACAGTTCCACAGAAGTAAGAAGGGATTGAGTTGTAATTGAAATAGATTCTGCTAGATCAGTCAGTGCGGGGCGGGGGTAGGGTTCTTACATAGTAGTTTTAAATTCCTGTTTTTACAGCTTAGTGTTTAAAATCTTTCTCCCTCCCACAGTTCTCTTGTAGGAAGACCTTGAGCTGCTGACTGCTGTTTGGTGAAGTATAAATTAAGCAAGTGGAGGCCATGTTTGAAACAATAGGTAAGAAACGATACCAAAAACACATTTAGATACTTAACAAACCCTTTTAACTCTCTTTTTAAAGAGCTATGGTGAACTGTGTTTCCTCGTGTTTATCTAAATTCAGGAGAAATACATGGGACGTTCACTGGTAAACAGTTCACTGAGATGAAGTCCTGGTGGGGATTAATGTCTAAGGCTTCTGGCAAGAAATGCTTATAGATCTATATGCAGGGGCGTTCTTAGCCCCTTGGCTGCCCGGGGCGGGAAGCCAAGAGGCACCCCTGGGGGCAGGGCATCGCGGTGCGTGCGTGCGTCATGACGTCATGACGCACGCGGCGCCCCGCCCCCGGGGGTGCCAGGTGGCGGCTTCGAGAGAGTCCCGAAACCACCACCCGGCACTGGCACCCCTTCGTGCCGTGGCTGCTCGTGCCTGCGCGAGCAGCCGCTGCACGAAGGGGTGCCGGGAGGTAGATTCGGGAGTCTCTGGGCTGCAAAGACTCCCGAATCCACCGCCCGGGCTCCCTTGGCGGAGCGCAAGTTGGGGCAGGGAGAGGGATGGGCCAGCGAGGAGGGGTGTCCCTCCTCGCTGGCCCGCCCCTCTCCATGCCCCGGCTCCGCAAGCCAGCCAGCAGCGGAGCTCGGCATAGAGGCAAGGGGTGGGCCAGTGAGGAGGGGGTGGCACCCCACCTCACTGGCCTGCCCCTTGCCTCCATGCCGAGCTCTGCTGCTGGAAGGGGGGACTAATAGCCTTAATTTAATTTTTTTTAAAAAAAAAAAGTCCAGGGGGTGGGGCCAACGCCCGAAGTGTCACCCTCAGCAGGGACGCTCTGCCCGACCCCCCCGCCCCCTCCGTCCCCCTTGCTACGCCCCTGTCTATATGAAGATGTATTATGCCAAGCGAGGTCATTGGTCCATCTTGCACAGTCTTCTTGGCTAGGAGCAGCTCTCTTAAGAGACTGTTTACCAGCTCTGTTAGCAGTGTTAGAAACAAATGGCTCCTTAAACCAAGGTTACATTCGCCAAAATGGAATGTCTAGTTGCCATTTTGGGGCAAGACGGCTCCAGTGTCTCATTTTTCAAATGATATACTGACTGCGATTGATTCTCAGTTAAACACCTGGCAACTGGGTTAAGAACTCTGACAGCCTAAAGCGTGGCAGTGGGGTGGGGTAAGTGAAGGCAAGCTACAACAATTAACTATAACGTTGTTGACTGCTCCTTCTTAGGCTGCAATTTGGTCCCTGAAATTCATTCCGATGGCGCAGATAAAATATAACGTAACTGATAGAATTCTACAGGATGTGGTATTAATCAGTGTATGATAACAATCCAGATCCAAGGATCCCCAGGGGTCCACCTCTAGATGGTGTAAATGCCAGGCAACATTCTGGTGCCCTGGCATCTCCACTGGGTCACAGGTGGCTGATAGCCAGGTGCAAAATGCACCTGGCGCTTGGCTTATTTCAAACACTGCCTGTTAGCTGATCATTTTTAGCTAGAGATTGAACCTGGAGCCACCTGCTTGTAAAGCATATTCTCGGCCTCTGAGCTATAGCCTCTTGCAGATGGGCGTTAGTGTCCAAGGAAGAGGTGAAGTTGATCTCATTAGTTAAGCCAACACCTAAAGCAGATAGTAGAACAATGAACCAAGGTGAGCAGGCCATGGATGTGGAAGACAGTTGTGGCTCAATCTGGGACAGAAGGCCAAAGGGCAAGACAAAATAAACAGGGGCCTTCAGAGGCATTTTGTATGGAACAAAGCTACCGGTACGTCTCAAGTAGTATGGGTGGAAGGACATTCACATATACAGATAGAGGAGAATGACTAGACCACCCATCAATCAGTGATGGACCATATGATTACTATTGTAGACCATGCCTGGAAAGGAGGACTATACATTCCTGATCTTCAAAACAATGGTGCATCCATCATTCTGTGTTAGCTCCCTGATAAAAATCCATTCAGGAAATCAGAATCCATTTGGGCTATGGGTTAATTAAATGCATACCTGTATTCTGCTGGCTTTGTGCTGTGACAGGGCAGTTGGATGCAATTTCCACTAAACCGGATGTTTAAAAAAAGTGTGTGGAGACATCCACATTTCCATCTTGTTTTAAGAGCTGATGAAGTAGCATGTAAGCATCTATGCCTAACAGTATATACGCACATTAAGGGTACCAAGTAATTGGGAATATTCTTTCAGATACTCACCGGGCCCTCCAGGCAGTGGAACGCCTGCAAGCAAAGTTACGGGAACGAGGTGATACAGCAAACGAAGAGAAATTGAGTTTACTGAAATCAGTGCTGCAAAGTCCTTTGTTCCATCAAATCCTAAACCTTCAGGCTTCTCTTCCACAATCAAGAGATCAGGTAGGATGGTAACATCTCCAGGGGAAAGAGGAAATGCCAATAAGACTTTGTCAAATCCTTTTATCTGATAGCTCTCTGAACAGCTTGCTAAATAGACACCGAACGGTAAAAATGTCCAAAGATTTCCCTGTAACTTAGCAAGTCTGCATTCTTAAAGTCAATTTATGCAGTTTTCTCACTGAATACTGATTATAGGTATAATACCTGTAAACTTTAGGGATACTATCACTACTGGAATTAGGATAACTGGTATCACACACTATTTCCCCCAAGGTGTTTTGTGAAGAACGGTGCCATTTAACCTCTGTCAGACTAGCTTGAGAGTAGTGGGGAGTCATTCTTTGACCTTATTTTTAGCTGTTGGAAACAAAAGAGAAGTTTTACATTTGCACTGACATTGTGAGACGAATATATATATATATTATTTCACAAAATTTGGATACCGCAAAGCCCTCAAAAGTGGTTTGCATAAAAGATAAAACAATAAAATTATTGCTTAAAATGTTACAACTGTTTGCTAACTTGTGCAACGCAGAAGAATGCCGATGTTAAGCCCTGCCTTGAGTTACGTGACGCATGCCTGTGGAAGCATACCGTTCGTAGTGAAGGCCCGACTCCAGCCATTATCAGGAATGTGATAAGAATGGAATGGAATGTAGTTGTCATAAGGGGTATGAATCACTTAACAGCGTAGAACTATACATGCCTGCTCAGAAGTAAATCCCATTGAGTTCAATGGGCCTGATTCTCTGTTAGGTGAGTGTAGACTTGTAGTCTAACATGCCTGGTTTTCACTCAAATGAGTGGAACACAAATGTGTGAGGTGTTGGTCATAGTTTCTTTTTTTTAATTAATAACTTTATTATAATTATTAAAATACAAATATATACAAATGAAGAACAATAATGAAGAACAATAGCAACAACCAAACCCAAACAAAGAAAACATGTTCCATAACTTATATTGCTTATAAAACTTATAAAAGTTTTCCAATTAACGAAAAGGAAAAAGAGACAAGGTAGACTAAGAGAAAAAAAGTTTAAATATAGAGCCCATTGTCATACATCTGTTTTATTTAGTTAAATCTGGTGCATTGAAGCGAGTATAACAACAACAACAACAACAACAACAACAACAACGTTATTCTTTGTACCCCGCTCATCTGACTGGTTTATGACAAATTTAGTACAGTATAACATTCTTATTACTGCTTTATATCTCAGCCATTAGCCACCTTTTGAAGAAATGAAAACATAAAAATCTTCTACTTTTATTTTTTCTTTTGCTAGAAGCAACAACATCTCTGCTCATCCACGTATAACATCACATATTACATTCTGAGCCCGCTGTTATCATTATTACAGTGCCTTTACTCTTCTGCGCTATGTTTTTTTTAAAAAAAATTGTGCATTTTTGGGCGTAGTTGGGAAAGAATTCCTTTGATGAGATACGGAGCTTCCTTGTCTGCGTTCTAAAGGGCTGGAAGAACCAAAGCTTAAGGAGTTTTTATTTTGTTTAGAACATTTCCACTTGAGCATGGATGCTTTATAACTGGCGCTCAGATGCCTGTTGATAGGTTGCCTTGTAAGCCTTTTTCATTCAAATAAACAAGATTTGTTGCTTACGTTGAGGATTTTAAAATGCAAAGTAAGCACGATAAGTAGGAAGAAAATCCCAAAAGCTAGGGACTAAACCAAACTGAATCAATTCTCTCTCTCTCAGAGAGAGAAACTGGTACTTTGCCTTCAGCGCTCATTTGCATGTCTGCACGCTAAAAGCAAGTGCATATTTTCCTTCTGAGCATTCCCGCTCTGTCCGTTTTCTAAGTCTTGATGCCGTAGCAAAAGCCCGGTGTTTGAAGATAAGGGAGCAACGACAAAACTGAAAGAAATGAAAATGAATTCTGCTCTTGTGATATAACGAACTTCTTAAGTCTTCATTTGGCTTTTGTTTATCATTCGGAATATTTAAATAAAAACAACAACCACTACTCAGTAATGGCAATCCAGCCTTCGCTCCAGCAGTGCTTGTTTCCCCTCCTCCACTGGAAAAGCTCAAAGCTGTGCTAATGAGAAAAATCCTTTTCCTTGGCTGGGCGACATTCTTCAAATTTTTTAAATACAAGTTTGAAGATAGATTTTGCAGGGTGGAAAATTACTGACTGCAGTGTAAGGGGTCTGGCCTGTCTTCACGTGCACCCCTTTTAAGTCCTGTTTCTACTTCCTTAGTGCTTTCTTTCTTTCTTTCTTTCGTTCTTTCTTTCTTTCTTTCAGTAGTGGCTTCAACCGGAGTTGCATTGAGATGTAACTATGCTTGCTTTCCTTTGATTTATAGCCTGTGCACAGCCCCAGCTGGGGAAAAAAAAGTGCTGGAGCTTATCTTGTATTCCACTGGGAAAAAATGTGTGAAGAAAAACAGCAGAACCAGCCAACTGGTTCTGTTGCAGGCAATTCTGACGTTACTCTGAAGCTCTGGCATTATGCACGCTTACTTACATGGAACGCAGGACTGATTTTTGAGTAGACTTGCACAGGATTGTTCTGTAAGTTGCAGAACTACTTAATTACCCTGAACACTAAACCATCTAGCGTGGATCACACCAAATCCCTATAGATAATCTCCTTTTGCCATTGTCTTTCTACCCAGCCACAGATTGCTCTTGGTTCAGTCCTTCCACAGGGAGAACTGTCTCCTGCTTTTAAGAACCATGTCTGTACCAACGTTGCTTCAGTTAAGACACTGAGCTCTCAGAGAAAGCTATCACAAGTTGGAAGTCCTCTGTTAAAATCATGGCACTGTGCTAAGCACCTTCTCCACCTTGGGGAAATTATAAGCAGTCAGTGTAGAAGGAGCTGGGCACAAGACTCAGCTGCAAATACAATGCTTTAAGTGCGTTTTGTGCACATTATACAAATGTGACACTAGATGGCGATGGTGAGCTTATGGCAGATTCAATATATTTTTCAAAACGTTTTTTTAGAAAAGCATTTTTATAGTGTTTTTTAAAATATGTGTATGAATTCCACCACACACACACACATACACACACACATTTCTGTGACATAACTGCCATTTGGAAGCCACTGGAAATGTTTCTCTCTTTACGTAGAATCTGTAATGTGGGGTACCCACTCCTCCATGAAGTCCACTGGGTGCTCTCACCTGGCCCAGTCACTATTTCTCAGCCTGACCCACCTTACAGGGTTCTAGTGAGATTAAACGGGGGAGGGGAGGAAGAGAGCAAGCGATGTACACCACCTTAAATCTCCTTGGCGGAAAGGCAGAGTGGAAGAATTATAAGGGGACAGCTGCTTACTGTTACGATACTCTGTTTTCATGGAGAGCATCTATATTGCTGGTGGTGGAGATGAGCTTGGATCCTGTCCTGGCATTTGTAGAGACCAGGATGGTGACCACCTCTTGCAAGTTGTGGCCAGCATGGGATGCTGCTGACATGCAAACATTACCAACAAAACAATCCAACAAAATCCTAGTGTTTGTAGTGCACAGTGATGGTGGCAGGTAAGCAGTAATAATAATAATAATAATAATAATAATAATAATAATAATAATAATAATTTTATTTATATTCCGCCCATCTGGCTGGGTTTCCCCAGCCACTCTGGGCAGCTTAAAGCATATGTGAAAACATAATAAAACAGCAGACATTTAAAAACAATATCTTATACAATATCTTTCAAATATGCAGACTAAGGACTGTGAACAGAGAAGCCAGCATGGATACAGCAGATAAGTGCTATGGTGCGAGACCCTGTCGCATAGCTGTCAACCCTCCGTGCTGTTTCCCAATGCTATAATCAGGGAATTTCCCGCAAAAATGGGAAGAAAAAGGTTGACAGCTATGGAAGGGCTGCAAAGCAGCATGAGGATTAAAATCATTCTCTTATACTTCCCCCTGCCTTAGATGCCTCTGAACTCTATACTCCCTATAAAATAGAGCCATAACCTTTCATGGAAGCCACTGTTGCCACCAGCTTTTCTAGGCTGGAAAAGAAGAAATATAAACTAGGTTCTGAGACCAGTTCAAATTTCCAAGAGTTTTGTGCAACTTCCATTGCTATTTTATCAGTCCAATTGCATATATATATATATATAGAGAGAGAGAGAGATAAATAAATAAATTCAACCAGGATCATAGCATCCCTGTTTTCAGCAGCGGACAGCGCAGTGGGGGGGGGAAGCGCGAGGAGGCAGTGAGTTTTGTGCGGTGCAAATGCGCCAGCAGGAGCACCAGATTGGCACTTCTTGTGCGCTTGCAGCATGCCAACTTTGTCACTGCTTCATCCCTTGCCCTCTCCAACTCGAATATGCAGCAGCGACCTGGCACAAAGGAGCTCAGGTTACGTGGCGCTGTGTGTTAGTGCCCATTTTAAGCGCAGAAAGCAACCCCATCTTTGTGTGTTCCTACATGCATTGACACCGTAGCTCCGCCTTACTAGCAAAACTTGTGCTCCTGTACCAAAGTACGCATATTGAACAAAGAACAAGCAGGGAGCTGCTAAATTTTATTGCCCTTGCTCCCCTTCTCTTCGCTCCTTTCAGTGCGAGTTAAGGCAAAAGTTTTTGAAATTAAGTGCCCACTCTCATTTTGTTGCCTAAAACGCTGACATTCCATAAATGCGACTGAAGTAGATTCTTTTTTTTAATTGGGTAACATTTCAAACAAAATACAGAAAGTAGCATTTGATTGCGATGAAAGTTACCCAAATGTACATTGTATCATATATTGTGGATTTCGAAGGGTGTTGGTTTTTTTTTTTTGTTTCCTTCCAAATTATGCCAATATTGCAGATGTTATATACAGTAAAAGGAAAGGCAATTGTGGCAAATTAGCTTAAGGCAATTTATAGAACAAAACTATGCTCTTTTCATACAGTTACATACATAATCACTTTGCTATAAAGCTACCTCATCATGGAGTTAACGGTGGCTTTTTTATTGTGAAGCAGAACAGTTTATATGCAATGAAAAATATGACTTACAGCTACAAAAGGCATTATTGTTGTGTGGCAGTGATCACTGAGCGACTTTTGAATATGTCACATCTGAACTGAATCACATGCAGATACACGCACTCAGAGAGTCCTATTGTTTCCTGTGGAAATACATAATTTGGATGAGCACACACCTGCGTTTCTCTCCCCACCCCACCCCAATTTATTTTATTAAACTTCCAGAAATTCCAGCTACAATTCCAATACATATTTTTTTAAAAAATTCTTTTACATTATCGACTTCCCAACCCGTTTTCTGAGATGTTTTTCTTAACCCCCTCTTGCTGCACCCTGTTTTCCCTCTTTTTATATCAAAGTCATAATACAACAGTCTCTAATTCTTTCTGTTACTTATAATTCAAACCCTGCTCATGGGTTCCTCAAATTATAATATTGGCTCAAATAATCCGGAAAGGGCTTCCATTCTTCCGAAAACAAAACCAAAAAAATCATCAATTGATTCTCTTATTTTAGCTACTTCTGAATGCATGCACACAAAAGCTCATACCAAGAACAAACTTACCGGTAGTTGGTCTCTAAGGTGCTACTGGAAGGAATTTTTATTTTTATTTTTTTTGTCTTATTTTAGCTGTTAGCTTTGTTGATTCGACATAGTCCATAACTTTGCTTATCCATTCTTCCTGAATAGGAACTGTCGCGGGCCCTTCGCCCTGTACAGCCCACCCCCGGACGTTTTACGGTCTATGAGTGCTGCACCAACGACAAACAGTTCCCAGCTGCAGCCCTTCAGACTACTAGCTGGATCCTGCTTACTTCATTCACCACAGACGAGGATATTGTGAACTAAAAAGATGTTTATTGCGTACAAAGCTTGTGGTTGCTGATAAAATAACGGTTGTTCAATAAGCTTATAACAGTTGTCCTATACCGGCCTAATACCTCTAAATGTTACCGGCCTAATACCTCTAAATGTTAACTAAATAGCAATAACAATGCGTTTCACAATCTCTTTATCCTCTCTGCTAACATCCACCTAAGACTCTAAACTCCCAGCTCTATCTCTTGACTCACACTGCTCAACTCCCCGCACTTAACTAACTCCTCCTGCCCATACTTCAACTCCTTACTGCCCACTGGGAGGGGTGTTTTATACCCAGGCTAAGCCCGCCCCTGAGGGTTCTAACTGTCAGAACACTTAACCCCTACCTGGCATGAGGCTAGTTCTCCACATACCTCCCTCCTTTTTAGGTTTGTATCAGAGGAGTTACTAGCCAAAGTATCCCTCTGATACAAACAACATTTTTAAACATTAACATAAACAATACATTTTATAACTCTTACCTATATTACCTAACTATAGCATAATATTACATCTTCAGTAAAAGTACATATAGTTGTGAACATTATATCCAATAGTTCATGCAGCATTAGGTCTTTATTGCAAGAAAAACCGTAACTGTCCTTTAACCTTTGTCTTTGGGTCTTCATTATAAGGCGTCTGCGATGATGTTTAGGATCCTTTCACGCTCCTTATCGTCCTTAACCGTCGCAGGAAGTATCTTTCTCAGGGCACCAGTCTTTTCTCTGCCAAACGTGATGGGATGTAAGCTGTCTTCCCTGGCCAGATGACACAGTCCCATTCCAATCTCTGCACTCGAGGCGTCTGTAACGATTGTGGATCCCAAGCTGGGTAGAGTCCTTGTTTCTCAGGGTCAAAAGCTCTCTTAGTTCAACCTCTCCCTCCTTCAGGAACTCTGTTAAATGTTTAAGCTCGCAGACTTGTACACACATCTCCAGGTCATCATAAGCTGCATAAACACTGGTTGTCTGGCTTTTAAATGCACTGGGAACTATTTGCATAAGTTTGTGGATATCCTCTGTTTTATTCAGCTTGCTGAAGCTTTCTAGGCAAGCGTGATCTCTTAATGAAAGTAGGCTAACAAGCTCTGATTGCTTATTGCTCATAGCAATCTCCCTTGTTGTCAGTTCATCTTTGGTCTGTAGTGATTTATTAGTTCCCACTTCGAGCAATTTTAAGATTACTTTTGTATGCCTTTGACGTGGTAGCCCTGTTAATGCTGTGTAACTACATTCATTTTGGACATTTATTTGTGTTGCATGAGCAGCAGGGTACCCATCCTCCCACCACACAATCTCTAGTGTAGGAAACACTTTCACTTTCATAGAAAGTCGATAGGCCCCCATGCCAGCTATAACTTCCAGTACGTCTTTCTTTCTATCTTTCCAACTGATGAATGGTTTATCGTAACTATGACTAGTTGTTTTAACTGATCTCACAGATAGGTCACGGGTCATATTGCAGGTAGACACTCCTTTACCAATATCACAGGCTTTTTCAATAACGTGACTACTGTAGTCTAGATTGGGTTCATGGTTTAGTGACTGGGTTGGGTTTATCCTATTCTTATGCATGACCCGCCTCCCTTCACCATGCTGAATTATATTGTTTATATCATTCATTTTTGAAATGATCTTACAAGGACCTTCCCCGGTCAGTTGTAACTTATTCCCTTTTACTGGTCTGATTAATAAAACATCTTGTCCTGGCTCAAAAGATCTCTCATGTGTTTTCGTTTTATCTTGCCCATGTCCTTGTAATTGACAACTATGGCACGTTCGACAAAATAACTTTATTTGCTTGCCCATCCCAGGCCAAAAGAAATTTTGGGACACCCTTTGTTTGGTTCTGGTGATTCCCAAGTGACCTCCAAAGATACTGCCATGTGCATGTTGTATTATCTTGGTTCTGAATTCAGTAGGTACTATCAGTTGCTTGTGGATTTCATTACCCCCTCTATTAGGCTTTAAAAGAATCTCCCTGTATAGCAACCCATTGTTGACTATAAACCGCTCCGGGCTTTCAGGGGTTAATACTGTATTCACGGCTGTGGCTTGAAAATATTTCTGTAAATCTGTATCTAGTTTCTGCTTGGCTGCAAAACTAGCTGCTTGACTATTTGTAACTGGCATTATACTTGTATCTTGTGTCAGTTCAGCAATTGTATCAGGCCTTTCCTCCTGAGGTAACTGTCGCAGTTTTTGTGCCCTAGTTATTACAAATGCACTCTGTACATGGTCAAGGAGATCCCACCCGATTAACATTGGAGCTGGGATTTCTGGTGAAACTGCTACTTGCCATTTTCCAGACCATTGTTTATATGTCAGATTAACTAATGCGACTGGCAAGATTTCTGGCTGTTTTGATATTCCTTTTAAACTGAGTGTTTTGCCTTTAATAAAGTCTTCTGGCTTTAACAAATCAGGATGTACAATACTAATCTGAGACCCTGTGTCTTTTAAGCCTTTATATGGTTTACCATTCACCCAAATTTCTTCTCCTGTTTTGTGTAATAGCATGTCATCTTGTTGAATTATATAGCACCTCACAACTTGGGCCACTGGTAACTCATCAGCCTCTGACTGGGCCTCGGTTGTCGTGGCAACTATGTTGGCAGTTGGCTCTGTCTCCACAGTTTGGACACAATATGTCTGCTTCTGAGGGATAGTATTTGCACTCCTAGTTCTGATTTCAGTTCTACAGTCCAGTTGTCTATGGCCTTTTTTCCCACATTGCCAACAGATTAATTCAGGCCTTTTACCCTCACTATATTTATTTACTTTTCCCTCAGTCCCCCCCGTTGTCATAGGCGTGTTATGGGGAACATTTGCATTGGCGGGAAAAATTTTCTTGGCAGTTTCTGTGGTAAACTTTGTGGGCTGTTGCATTCTCTTAAACTTATTTGTTTCCCACTGTTTGTCCTTATATTTTGGGGCATCATAAGCGTGTTCTCGGATTTCATTTATTTCATCTGCCAGATTAGCAGCTTCCAGGATGGTTTTAGGTCGTCTTTCTTTAATTAAATACTTCAGATGACTATTAATCGTGTCATAAAATTGTTCCAATGCGATCACCTCTTTTATTTTTGCCACAGAATCAGCACCCTCCTGTTCTAGCCACTTGTTTAAATAATTTGTAGTTTTAGCTCCTAGTTGAGCGAATGTTTCCTCACGCACTTTTTTTATTGTTCTAAACTTTTGTCTCAGTTGTTCTGCAGTAATTCCGAATCTAACATAAACCAACTGTTTAAATGCTTCAAAATCTTTAGATTGATCAGATGGCATTTGAGAATAAATCTCTGTTAATGTTCCACTAATACGCGCTCTCAGTATTTGCATTTTCTCCTCATCTTTTACTTCAAAATCTTCGCAAGCCCTCTCAAAAGAAATGATAAACGCTTCAGGATCGTCTTTATCTTTGAAGTCAGGGAATCTTTTTAAATCCACCCTGCTAGGATTTTGTGTGGAACTATTGTTGTTGTTTCTATTATCTACAGCTGATAATTCAAGTCTTTTCATTTCTAATAAATATTCTCTTTCCTCCCGTTCTCTTTCTCTCTCAATAGCTAAGGTCATTTCTTTCTCTTTCAGTTCTCTCTCTTTTGCCTCAGCTTGGAACTTTAATTCTCTCTCCTTCAGTGCCATTGCCTCCCTTTCTCTCTCTCTCTCAATATTTAATTCTCTCTCTTTTGCTTCAGCTTGTAATTTTAATTCTCTCTCTTTTGCTTCAGCTTGTAATTTTAATTCTCTCTCTTTTGCTTCAGCTTGTAATTTTTTCTCTCTTTCCTCAGCTTGCAATCTCATTTCTAATTCCTTCAGTTTATATTCTTGTTCTAGCTTCCATTTCTCAAATTCCTCTGAGGCTTTAAAACTCGTCCCCTCAGCAGGATTTTTGTTAACTGTTTCAGTACTGGTTTCTTCCATCTGGGAAACCCCATTTTCTTCTTCAGAGCTTTCTACTTGTGAGTCCCTAAGAGCTGTTTTAGTCTTTCTAGGTGGCATTTTCTAGTTATTTGGTGGTATTATTTCTGTACTTAAATCAAGGATGTTTCAGTTAAACTATTTCTCCAGGCTTAGTTTCCACAGCTTAGGTCCAAAGTCACGCCTAAAGTTGCCTCAGTGCACTTTGTCCAGCGTACTTTTCCGACCTCTCACTATAAACCTTTCTGCCTGAAATAGTTTCAAACGCAAAGTATCTTTGTAACTCTCTCACAATCTCACAGTCTAAGGCGCTATCACACCACACCCTAGGGCCAGGTAATTCCTCTCTGAATTCCCCTTCTCCCTTTCCAGGTGTATGCGATCCCCTTCCTGACTAGATTGTAGAGTCTCACAGAAGTTTGCTTAAATCCTCTTTAAGCCTCACACTTCACACAATGCGTAACCCTTAAATCCTTCTTGTACCTTGGCACTTCTTGCCAACACTTTAGATCTTGGATCTCAACGTGACCACCACTTTATGACAATCTTTCGTCCCGACGCTGCCACCACTTTAATGTCGCGGGCCCTTCGCCCTGTACAGCCCACCCCCGGACGTTTTACGGTCTATGAGTGCTGCACCAACGACAAACAGTTCCCAGCTGCAGCCCTTCAGACTACTAGCTGGATCCTGCTTACTTCATTCACCACAGACGAGGATATTGTGAACTAAAAAGATGTTTATTGCGTACAAAGCTTGTGGTTGCTGATAAAATAACGGTTGTTCAATAAGCTTATAACAGTTGTCCTATACCGGCCTAATACCTCTAAATGTTACCGGCCTAATACCTCTAAATGTTAACTAAATAGCAATAACAATGCGTTTCACCATCTCTTTATCCTCTCTGCTAACATCCACCTAAGACTCTAAACTCCCAGCTCTATCTCTTGACTCACACTGCTCAACTCCCCGCACTTAACTAACTCCTCCTGCCCATACTTCAACTCCTTACTGCCCACTGGGAGGGGTGTTTTATACCCAGGCTAAGCCCGCCCCTGAGGGTTCTAACTGTCAGAACACTTAACCCCTACCTGGCATGAGGCTAGTTCTCCACAGGAACTTCTTCCTTTTTTTCCCATTTTTGAGTGTAAAGGATGCTAGCTGCTGTAGTTACATACATAAACAACTTAGAAATCTTTTTTGGAATTTCTGTCCCTAGCAGAGTCAGGTTTTTGGGGGCATACTTTAAACATCTTTTTATATATATATGTGTCACCATAAAATGCCCTAGCTTTTTTACAAGTCCATCACATATGAAAAAAGAACCGTCTGTTTGTTTACACGTTTAGCAGTTACTAGAAACCTTCTTATACGTTTTAGACAATGCACCTGTGTTTCTTTACCATGATTAGAAATTATATCTGGGAAAGCTGTACAATCACGTTTCTGAAGATAACATTTTTAGGTCAAATTAAAAGGCAATGGCTAAACTTCTACAGATATCTGGATTTAAATCGGACTTGCAGAAGTGGGAAATGTTATATTCATGGGCCAAGTTGACTCTGTTCCTAAAGTGGTGCCCAGGGCCACGTAGCAAATGTGAGAATACTGGAGCCTTATAGGTGAGTCCAGTGGTATATGCCTTTCCTTCCCTCTTTGCCAGGTGATGATGGGGTGGGAAATGCCTCAGAAGATAGCCTTTGCCCAAGTGGTTCTAGGTCAGGGGTCGGCAACCTAAGGCCCATGGGCCAGTAGCCGCCCACGGGGTTCGTCTATCCAGTCCATGGTGACCCCTGCCGCCCCCCATCGCCTGCTCTTACCGGCACGGTGCGGTGTGATGTGGGGACCAACTTCTGGGTTGATCGCGCCTGTGCGCATGGGTGCTCTTCCGACCCGGATGTGCACCGGAAATAGCATGTGCACACACGTGCAGGACAGAGAAGCGCTTGTATGCATGCACACACACTATTTCCGGTGTACATCTGGGTTGGAGGAGCGCTGGAAATAGTGTGTGCGCATGCTCACGGGCACTCCTCCGACCTGGAAGAGTGCATGTGCGCACACACTCCGACCTATCCGATGGACGGAGCGTGGACTGGCCCATTGTTCGGTAAGCTTGCCGACCCCTGTTCTAGGTATTCAAAAGGGAACGGGTGGCGCTGTGGTCCAAACCACTGAGCCTCTTGGGCCTGTTGATCAGAAGGTTGGCAGTTTGAGTCTGCATGATGGGGTGAGCTCCCGCTGCTCTGTCCTGGCTCCTGCTAACCTACCAGTTCAAAAGCGAGTAGATAAATAGGTACCACTGTAGCGGGAAGGTAAACAGTGTTTCCTTGCGCTCTGGCACTCGTCACAGTGTCCTGTTGCACCAGAAGCGGTTTAGTCATGCTGCCCACATAACCTGGGGACAAATGCCGGCTCCCTCGGCGCCACATCCCATAGTCAAGTTTGACTGGACTTAACCATTGAGGGGTCCTTTACCTTTACTTTACCTTCTAGGTATTCATACGTAAACTGTAGCTGTGTGGTTCTGGTGCCCCTGACTCTTAATTGCATGTGAATAGGGCCAATAAGAATCAGTTTGAGAGCAGGGAATACCACCTTTTCCTTGACAGAAGGCCCTCTGCCCCGAACTGGTGAATTTAACAGGCAGAAATTAATCGGACCATATTTCCCATCACTGTATCCCTGTGCAGAGAAAAATGGCATGTCTTCAGTTCCTGCTCATTTCTAAAGCTGCTGGGGATTTCTTGAGGGAAAGGTGCTAATCCTAGCTGGAGCCAGAGTAGTGCAGTAGGTCAAGATTCAGATCCTTATGTGGCTGTGAAGCTCATGTGCTAACTTTGGGCAAGTCGCTATGTCTCAGCCCTCACAGGGTGGTTGAGGAAGAGGCCAGACATGTAGGACACACTGAATGTTGGAAAGTGTTACAGAAACGATTGGTGTATTCACTGAACAGGTATTTATAGAAGAATGTAATTCTCCATGACTTGAAGCTGTCATGCCACTAAAAATGTTTACTGTTGGCCAATTGCTGCACTTGGATGCACAGTGGCTAAAATATTTTATTTTCATATACCTGAGTTACTCTCTCGTTTTTCTGTGTGGGTTGGCTTTACCCACCCCCTCTGCTGCCCTGAAATGCAGTAACCAGAAGCCACTTTGTCTGACATAGTCTTTTCACATTAAGCTAATCCCCTTTGAACATGCAACTCAATTTCTTTAATTAGCTATAAGAATAAAGATCATTAGAGTGGAGTGCCACTATCAATTACTATGGACGAGTTAGTAGTCAATAATACATTAGAACTCTACCGTAGTCCATACTAAAGCGTTATTAAAAACAAAAACAAAAAAACAACAAGTCTTAGGATCTTGAATTATACTTAAGATGAATTAAGGTTCTGTTTTCATTCTTCTCTTCTGCAGTTGATCTAAAGGCACAGTAGGAAGCTGTGTTCCACTTTTTCCAGGGTGGATTTGATTTAAATCAAATCGATTTAAAGCACGATTTAAATCACTAGTCAGTAAGACTTGATTTAAATTATTATTATTATTATTATTATTATTATTATTATTATTTATTTATTTATTTATTTTACAGAATGACATTCCTGGTGGTATAATCTTAATATTTACAACCAAATGAAGGTTTCATTTTTGGAATAATATTTTTTCAGAGTAGTTTTTACAGTTATATCAAAAATTACCGATTCGGTTATACTATTAGAAATACATACACAGATAATTATGAAATTATTGTGAGGTTTATTAAGTTAACTATTTATATTTGGACAATTTTCTGTGGTACATTATTGGAAGGAGAAAAATAATCATTTCCTCAATAACAATTGAAACAATTTAACTAAAACAATAACTTTATAGCATATGTATCCATGTTTGTTAACTGATGTGTTTAAACTTTTTTTTTTTTTTAAACACCTTAGACTGAGTTTCAGCACACATGAAAAACTTAAAACAAATCCTTATTTCCTGATGGCCTTTGGACTATAATGTAACTTAAATAGAAAACTATCTGTAGAAAGATTTTTTCCTCCATTTTTTTTAAAAAAATCCAATTTAAATTAAAAAGATCGATTTAAATAAAAATCAGATTTAAATAAAAAAACCAATTTAAATTAAAAAGATCAATTTAAATAAAAAAATCATTGATTCACCCTGACTTTTCCCCATTCTACCTTTTGAAGGGTAGAAAGAGAGAAATATTTTCTTGCTAAAGCAGTTTCTTTGCATTAGCAGAGGCATGCTATGTTGTTCCCTAAGAGAGGGGAGAAGTATTAGTTTGATGAGCTTCCAAGAGCTGTGATTTGTTAAAAGCATTGAAGGTGGCCTCTGTTTTCCTTATGAGAACATTAAGCCACCTTTTCCAACATTCTGTCTTTTGACAGTGGATGCACCCAAAACATCCCTTAGGCTGCTATAGAATGATCTATCCAAATGATTCATTTGTAATGTCTAAGATCTTTTCCTGGTACTACATTCCCCAAAGTTTAGAAATAATCCTACGGACAACTGCTTCTTTAAGCTGGTGTCTGCTGGTTATAGAATGTTTTCGTGCTAGATGCTGTGTGATTGCTTCTTTTATTTCTTATGTTCCATAGAATTCAAATGGTAATAAAGGAAAATATAAGGAATAAAAGATGCAATGAAAATATAATTGAAAATCAATATGAATATTAAATGCAGACACAGTTTGGGGCCCCAGACATACCTAACACAAGTACATAAATACATTCTGTTCATATATCAATAATAATTGGAGAGCACCGGATCTCCCTACATACTAATTATTAGCAATCAATAAGCAATATAATTTCAGAAAGTGTCATATACTATGCTGAAAAGCTATTATATTTTTCTGTAGCCATACCATATCTGGTTTTTTTATACCTTCTGCTTTTTTGTCTTCTGTGACACAATTGGACCATTTCAAACCATTTCTGCTATTCTTTTATCATAAGTGGTTGTTTGTTGTTGCATTTTTGAGCCAGCAGTTAATAAATTCCACACCAGTTACCTGTATTTGGGGTTTAATGTGATCATCTAGATAGCCCAACAAAATTGTCCAAGGATTTAATGGTATAACCTAAAGGGTCATTAGTGTGATTAATGTGATTACTTCTTCCCAATATTTCTTTATTAATGGGTGAGACCACCAGATATGCTTCAAATCTGCATTTGAGGATCCACACCTCCAGTCTTTGTCCTAACACCCAGTGTATATTTTTCTCAGTGGTAAAGCAATTGGTAATGTTCACTTATGTTTTCAAGTCCTTGGTTATAAATTTTATGCCATTCCAGCTCAGGTTTCTCTGTCCACCACTTCCTTATATTTCTTCTCAAACTATTGCCAAAAGCCCCTTTATTGATTCCTTCTAAAAATCAAATTGTCTACATGCCATTTTCTGTGCCCTCATGTTTCCACACCCCCCAAGATAACTTCTTAACTGCCACTAAGAAAGTCAATGTGTGGTTATACTAAATTTCAATTACAGTTGATTCTTAAGCCACCAGTGTGTACAATATTTATCATACAGTGTTCCTTTGATTTGTTTCATGACTTCTGTAGTGTTTTAACTCTGTTTTGAACATGTTTTGTATAATTAAGGGCATGATAAACCTCCAATGTTGGATTATGTGTGGGCTTTTTCTATTTTGTTTTGTGTGTTTTGCCCAGTAACTGTTTGTTCTTGTGTTCTTCACAACTAAAATCGAGTGACGTTGCATAATTTTTTAGGTACATGTTGCACCTTCTATCTCCTCATCTGGCGAGCTCCTGCAGCTTTCTCATCATGCTGCTATTGTGGAATCTTCACTCCCAAATGAATCCTATCTGTTGGCTCAGCAGAATGGCAGCCTTTCTAGTGGGCTAGAAGCAGCTGCACGATCTCCTCAGATTATTGTGAAGTCTGCTAGTGATGACTTTGAACTACTGATCAGAAATATGGCACAGGTAGGACTTCATAACTTGAATTAACTGTCTGGCACTGTGGCCTTCTGCTAGGGCAAGACATGTCAAACCGGTTGACCGCGATCTATAGGTAGATCCCCGGATGATCGTGGTCGATTGTGGTCCATCACGGGTTCCTAATCGATCCCCAAGTGGGATCCAATGGTAGTGGGCAATTAATGTATCCCCACCTCCCCTCTTGCTCTGTTCCTCCACGTCATGTGGGCAGTCATTAGGCGCCTGCTGCTGGAGTTTTGGGAGATGATGGCTTTAGCACTGTGTGCATTTCAAAGCTGCAGATTGTTTGGTGAGCGAGTCATGGCACCCCCCCCTTAAAAATAGCTCCACAACCCTGTGCATTAGTCCCCCAAAATAGCTCTACAGCTCATGGTACTTCCCCCTGAAAAAGCTCATCAACTCCGTGCAATCGTCCTCCCAAAAACTCAACAACTTTGGGCAATCCTTCCCTTCCTTCCTTCCTTCCTTCCTCCCTCCCTCCCTCCCACCCCACACATGCTCCTCCTCCCTCCAACAACAGTGGGTAGATCACTGCCAGTTTTTTAATACTGGGAGTAGATCACAGTCTCTTGGGAGTTAGACGTGCCTGTGCTAGGGGATTAGGAACATGCCACAAGTTTTCTCCATTTTTATGAGCTTTGCCTCTCAAATGTTAGCACTAACTGTAGTTATTCCAAACGCAAGTTCCTAACCCATTTTTGCATGGTTGTGAACTGTGATTTGGCACTAAATTTGGTTAGTGAACATGCTGGTGGATGTGTAAAGGTAACCGTACTTAGTCCCAAAACTTGAAAGAGAAGGGCGAAGAGATGCTTCATTGTGGTATGCCCAGATTGCCTAACCAGAACAGGACCTGTTTGTTATGCCCCTACTGGATTTATTTGTTGCCTGCCTGGTTTGTTTATTTGTAGTTTGTTTCTTTAAATGTGCATGAGCTTTGAAACCACATTGCTTCTGAATATGTTTCAAAATGCTGCTGGTTTTTCTTACAGGGACGCCTTGTTGAGACCATAGAACTCGTGAAGCCTCTAAGCGGTGGTCTAGGCTTCAGTGTAGTTGGCCTGAAGAGTGAATATAGAGGTGAACTGGGCATATTTGTGCAGGAGATTCAAGACGGAAGTGTGGCACAAAGGTGAGATTGCCAGGAACCACTTTCTTAGTCAGATTTTAGAGATGGGAAGAAATCTGTAAGAGACATGCCACTTTTAGTCATGAGCAATAGTATAACAGCTACAAAGGGATATATTGCTCACGACTGATAGCTCATTGGAATTTATAAAGATTGTAATATTCATGCCATTCATGTATAGTTTGAATTTCAGATCTTTCTGAAATTGTTCCTTTTCAAAATTTTCTATTTTTTAAAATCATTTTGTTCATTTATACATGTTGCACTTTTCCTTTGTTGCGTGGCAAAGGATAAGGACTGCCCAGAAAGTATCCCACCTTTTAAAATATTCTGTTGAGAGCCGCCCAGAGTGTCTGGGGAATGAATGAATGAATATTCCAAAGTTCTTATGTCCTCTATTTCGTCTTCTCACACTCTGTCCCATTGCAACCAGTATATTGTTTGCCTGATATATTGTTAACTCCTTCCCCTGCCTAGTTTTTTTTTCTTTTTTTTAATACAGTGAATCTGTTGGTTTCTATAATTTCTTTGATTCTTGGTATTTCTTTGTTTCATTCTTCTTCTGTATTGATGTGTGTATTCCGCAGGTTGTTTTGTACTGCTGTGGGAGCTTTTGGTTTGAAGGGCAGCATATAAATTAATAAAAATAAAAATATTTTAAAATTCTATTGATTTCAGCAGAAGAGAATTAAACATGAGTTCTATTCTCCCGTTGGAAACAATGATACTTGAAAGGACTTAGTTTGTGCCCAGTGTGTTTTGGACACGTAGGTTTTAAAGACTGTTTAATAAATTTCTTGATCCTAAAAAGAAATGTGGATTAGGCTCACAGCTTACTTTTATTCAGTTTACTTTGGCTCAAGTCTGAAGAAAGGCGGATTATGTGATTCCCTGAAAGTACATTCTCCACCCGCAAGTGAATGAATCCCTTTCGTGATTAAGTTAAGAGCAGAAAGATGTCCTTTCCAATGTAGTTTCCTTCTTTGGTTTTAAAGAAGGAAAACTAGTCTCCTCCCCACCTCCCTCTTACACACCTGATGGCAGTGTTTGGTAAGTAAAATGTATGGATTGATGAATATTCAGTACTCGTACCGCACATGCTCTGTTAAGCAGCAGGCTCAAAGTCAAGAATGAAGTTCCCAGGCTATAGCTGGAAGAGCTGGAAGCAACTCACTTGTAATATGCTTAGTCTCGGATGGGGGTGCAGGGAGAAGGAACTAGCTGTGGGGTGAAGCCAGGAGACAGTGGCAGTGGGATTAGCTTCAAAGAAAGCTGATCACCAGGGTGCCAAAATAGTCGCTCATAGCAAAACTGTAGGGAAAGATTTTTTTCCTAAAAAAAAAAAAGTTGGGGTGGGGAAATAGAAAAACAGGATTAAAAGAAACTATTTTGGAAAAACTGACAAACTAATATTTGGTGGCACTTAATTTTGATCTTTTCTTTTACCCTTCGCTTGCCTATGATAGAGATGGAAGGCTGCAGGAAGCCGATCAAATCCTTGCCATTAACAGGCAACCCCTTGACCGGACCATCACGCACCAACAGGCTATTGGGATCCTACAGAAAGCAAAGGATTGTGTCCAGCTGGTTGTGGCCAGGGGCGCCTTGCCTCAGCTTATCAGCCCTGTGATTTCTCGGTCCCCATCAGCTGCTAGTACAATCTCAGCCCACTCCAATCCAGTGAGTACATTGTTTGAGCATTGAAAACAAACACGCCTTCCTTTTTCTTAGCTTGTCGGTGGTTGCAGTTTAAATGCTGTTTTCTGTAGTCTTGTAGACTTGATCGCCCCTTGCCTCAAGGTCAAGATAGTCATGCAAAATCTTCTCCCTGAACATTAAGCAGGGGGTTGAGTCAAATTGCATCTCCAAGGGAAGTTTTCCCACGCTGTCAATTTGTCCCCTAGTCCTCAGGCAACAATGTTCTTTGTGTAGGAAGGTCAGAGGTGCAGAATTTGTGGCTCTTCGCATGCTGCTCCCACCTGGTTTAGGGTTCCCTTTAAGTTCCAGATTATTTGGGGTAGGGTAGACTTGGTGAATCTACAGATGAGGAGGAGGAGGAGTTTGGACTTGATATCCCACCTTTCACTCTCCTTAAGGAGTCTCAAAGCGGCTAACAATCTCCTTTCCCTTCCTCCCCACAATAAACACTCTGTGAGGTGAGTGAGGCTGAGAGACTTCAGAGAAGTGTGAGTAGCCCAAGGTCACCCAGCAGCTGCATGTGGAGGAGCGGGGAAGCGAATCCGGTTCATCAGATTACGAGTCCATCACTCTTTAGCACTACACCATGCTGGCTCCAAGTCCATGCCTTCAGGCTCCCAGGATGATGAGCAAGTGCCCGTCAAGATAGCAGACCGATTTGGATTGTGTGCAAGACTCCATAGCATTCCACCCTTCTGGGAAGCGTCTACATTGAATCACAGCAGCAGCAAAGAACTCGCCACCCATCACTGACATAACACTCCCTAAAGTACAGCGAATCATGCCAGATTCCACCAGTCACCTAATGGTGATAGAGGCTATTGAACCCAGGCATTGACTTAATCTTTTTCACCTCCTCCTTCTCCCCTTGCATACTATTCTGGAGTTTCTTCCAACCCTCCAGAACAGATTTTTTTGGGGGGTGGGGGTTGCTCAGGGGGTATGCAGGGAAAGAGAGTCCATTTTTTTTTTTGCTAGCAGGAATCATTGTGGTGGCTTCTGCTGGTGCAGTAATTCAGTTGAATACTACCCCTAGTTGTGAAAACTCTGTCCTGAATTTCTTATAATTGACAAGTACGTTGAGAAGATCTTGCGATCCAATATTGCCTGCCAGTTGTCTCTTCTTCAAGTGCCTCATTGTCCCAGACATCCTTGGTTCTTGGCAATCCTGTAGTTAGCACAGTTGTCCTGCCGTTTTCTCCCAGCCAGGATGGACCTTCTCTTTCAGGGCTCTGTCACACACCTAGATGCATCATGGCTGCAGCCTGCCACTTGGAAGTTGAACCTCAGTCCCTCTTAGCTGCTAACAAGCTCCTTCTATATGCTGGCGTGGTGCATCATTGGAACATCCCTCTACATCAGCCAGTGCTATGGCCCACCTCTTCCAGCTCACCCATCTGGGTGAGCCACACAGAAGATGCTAGGGTAGCTGACACTACCCCTCTTGGATGCCCTCTTCTGACAAACAAATGGGCAGTGAGGAATTGTGGCAGCTGTATGCAGCCGCTGGCCTACCTGTGCCTTCTCCCCCACGCTGATTTTCAGAGACATACTGAATATCTCTGAATACACATTGAGCTTCTACCACCTCTACCATTGAGCTTCATTGGAAAGACATCTCTTCACCCATGGCATGTGTAAGGACTTTCAGTGGTTGCTCATGAGAAATCAGGCAAACGCAGAACTTCTAAACACTTAAGTTCTTTATTGTGCAGATATTTACAGTGGAGCTAAAATAAAGACGTCCAGCTCATCCCTCTGCAGAGTCCGGGAATGTCCGTTTCTGGTTCTTTGCCCAGCATAAAAGGCACGGGATCCTGAACCCCCACCTCCCCACCACGTCCTTCCTCCCTGCTAAAACAGGGCAACGGAAAGGGTTCCTCTCCCCCTCTTCCCGCTTGGTGCAGAGGCTCTCCATCCCTGCCACAGCCCCTGCTCCCACTTCCTGTCCCCATCTCCCCCTCCCCACTGGAAGAGTGATCACTTCCTCCACTGGGGGAAGATGATGAGCTGCTCAGCGGAGACGGGGGTTCCCTATACTGAAACAGCCCCGGGCCCGCTTGCAGCTTCGGCGAGGGCGATTTCCTGACAGCATGCATAATTTTATATCCTTCTGTTATATTTACTGCGTCAGAGCAGTGGCTCTCAATTCCCTTTTCTATACCTACATAGAAAAGAGCATGCGTTCTCAGCTACAAGCTTCCATTTTTATCCCTGGTCCCATTTTGAGCTAATTCATTGAGACAGTAAACACTGTTGATTTGCCATTGAATACGTTCAAAATGAGCAACGCTGCATAGTGATTACTCATAGGCAGATTTCAAGAGTGAGTATGCAGCCAATATTTAGCATGTTTACATTTCTGTTCTCTGTTACACTAGAAACAAGATGAATGCTTGTCCTCTGTTGTTGTTGTTTAAATTAACTTTCAATATTGATATTTGCAGGTTCACTGGCAGCATGTGGAGACCATTGAGCTGGTGAATGATGGATCGGGTCTGGGATTTGGGATAGTTGGTGGAAAATCAACTGGAGTGATAGTGAAAACCATCCTTCCAGGAGGAATAGCTGATCAGGTACGCAAACTATGTTCTTGTTTATAGCACAGAACGCTATAGAATTACAGTTTATAAGTATTTTATCTACCGTTGTACCTTGGTTTTCGAACAGCTTAGTTCTCGGAACGTTTTGGCTCCCAAACGCTGCAAACCCGGAAGTGAGTGTTCCGGTTTGCGGACTATGTTTTGGAAGCCAAACATCCGACGGGGCTTCTGATTGGCCGCAGGAGTGTATTATGCTTACTTTTTGAAATATAAACACTAGACATCTTGGCACCGCTTTTACCTGTGTTTATTATTTTACTGCTGCAACAACAGATTATACATTAGAGTATAAACAAGTTTTTTGAATTCCCCTATATCATTATTGTTGCAATACTAGTATTGTTAATGCTGTATTGTTTTTAATACTCGATTGGGAGCCGCCCAGAGTATCTGGGGAAACTCAGCCAGATGGGCGGGGGTATAAATAATAAATTATTATTATTATAATTATTACAGTAATTTCTTGTTGGGGTGCATGTGTGTTCTCTCTATCTCTCTCTATATTTCCCCAGTGAAGTAATTGGTTTCTTCCTCATCTAGCATGGTAGCCTGTGCAGTGGAGATCACATATTGAAAATTGGTGATACAGAGCTGGCTGGAATGAGCAGCGAGCAGGTGGCGCAAGTCTTGAGGCAGTGTGGAAACAGAGTGAAGCTGGTTATAGCCAGAGGCCCACTTGAGGAGCCCACGCCACCAGCAGTTCCTCCAGGAACACCAGTACAAACCTTTATGCTGGATAACCAGGTAATGATTTGACAAGGTCAATTGAAGAAGCTGCACTGGCAATATGGAAGCCGCCCAGAGTGGCTGGGGAGACCCAGCTAGATGGGCGGGGTACAAATAATAAATTATTATTATTATTATTATTATTAAGACTTGAATGGTGGTTCATTATTTAGAGTTCATGGCTGTCAGGCTGCTCTTGCCTTTGATGTTGCTTGTGAGAAACGGCCGGCTCAAGCGGTGAGCTTAAAAGCTGTTTATTAATCATTAAGAGTTACAGAGTGTTGAAATCATGACTACTCACTTGCTTTCAGTTTTCCGGACTAGAATCTTCCCGCGCGCGCCAGCAGAGGAACCCTCTTGTCCCCCTAAAATGACGTCGACGCTTACGTCTCCCCCTCTGCTCCCCCCCTTGTCAGCTACTGACAGTGTGTGAAATCTCTCCCTCTTCCTGAGACGTTTGCTGATGAGGGCTGGGAGAGCTAGAGGTATCTGTACTGATTATAGGTAATTGCTCTCGATATCTCAGCCCCTCCCCCTTACTGGCTGAATCACAAACTTTTCTCTCCTCTGCAGTTTCATCTCTTCTCTCCCCCCGCTCCTCCCGAGCAATCCCTCTATCCCTGACAATGTCTCACTATTTTCTTAATCCAATGGCATATAAATAGAGTGTATTTATCACCATACTTAAAAATAAACCAATCAATCCCTCATGGTAGTCAGTAGTACATTGGTACACTGGGAACTCTGAGGAGCCAGACATAAAAACATGCAAATAATTTCTAACCCACTAACCTCAATGTGCCATTTGAACGGTGCTTCAACAACAGCTGAGCAATCAGTGTTTTGCAACACCTCCCACTTACTCTGTGACGGCCCTTTCAGTCCAGCTGGATTATTAAAACAGTTCCTCCCAATATGCCTCTCTTCCTCCTGCCTCCCACACCCACCTCATCACCCCCAGCAACCATCAGCCTCTTCCTTTCTGTGCCAGCCGGCACACAGCTGCACCTCTTCACCTAGGTCAGCTGCTACAACTTCAGATGCTGCTAGCCGTCTGCCAGCTAGCCAGCTGCCACTTTCATTGCATGCTGTATACCCTTCACTTTTCCTGTTCTGGCTCTCTTTCTTTGCTCTCTGAAAAGCACCCTTGGATTCCCCTGCCCCGAAACCCTCTGCGTTCTCCCTGACTCACAAACGAGTCCTTTGCTTAATGTTCCGAAGGGATGCCAAGCAAGACTGTGGTTAGTAACGTGAGAAATGGGAGAGGCAATCTGACGCATTGGGTGTGCGAAAACGAAATTTGTTGTTGTTGTTTAGTCGTTTAGTCGTGTCCGACTCTTCATGACCCTATGGACCAGAGCACGCCAGGCACTCCTGTCTTCCACTGCCTCCTGCAGTTTGGTCAGACTCATGTTGGTAGCTTCGAGAACACTGTCCAACCATCTTGCCCTCTGTCGTCCCCTTCTTGTGCCCTCCATCTTTCCCAACATCAGGGTCTTTTCCAGGGACTCTTCTCTTCTCATGAGATGGCCAAAGTATTGGAGCCTCTGCTTCAGGATCTCTCCTTCCAGTGAGCGCTCAGGTCTGATTTCCTTGAGAATAGATAGGTTTGATCTTCTTGCAGTCTATGGGACTCTCAAGAGTCTCCTCCAGCACCATAATTCAAAAGCATCAATTCTTCAGCAATCAGCCTTCTTTATGGTCCAGAAACAAAGAAATACCATGCAGTAAAACAACGCACACATTTTTCTGCATCTTAAGAAAGAAAAATCTTCAGTAACATGTAGAGAGTCTCAGCACCCTGTACAGATAATCTGACAGCTGTCGAACTTGATGCATCAGTTCAGCTGATTTTATTCAGCAGAATGAGGTGCTATTTGGTGGAACTGTGACTGCCACAATTGTATACTGAAATAAATAAAGGAAATAAAGAGGGTATCAAGCTCACACTTTTCTGCCTGGAGGCATGGCTTGTTCCAGTGACCTCACAGTTTTTCCTTGCACTTTCTCCCCCTGCAGTTTTCAGGAAGAATTCCTGAAAGATTATTTGAACCATTGCTTCTCAACATATTCGTAAGCTTGGGAAACAGTCTTTTAGTTTATAAAGAAGCCTTTCTTTCCCTTAATAGTTAGTTGAATTTATACTAATAGCTATTTTTAGGGACAAAGAGAAGGCAGCACGGTAGCTTTGCCTATCGGCTCTTCCTGAAATCATCACAAAAAAGCTGCTATTAATTGTTGCATGCCCCAGTTCCCAAGTTATTTTTTACTTTGCCAAGTAGAATTTGCATTTGTTCAGTTTTACTCAGTGACCTTCCCCCCTCCCAGCCCCCAGAATCCTTTGTGCTACCCTTTCTCTAGCACGCATAGCATGTTACCCGTAAGTCATCTGCAAGGCATCTGTTTAATACACTGTTAAATCATGGCTCATCATTTAGTTATCATTATTAGTAAAGGAGGATTTTTTTAGCAGATCCATTGTACCACACTGGGTGTAAACAAATGGAGTTCTGCTTGTGCAACAGGACCTCCCCGTTCTCTAATCTACAGCCCCCCTCCCCACCAAATCTGTTCTGAAGGTCTCTGGACATTATTGGATCCAACCCATATGTTATAGGTGAACCTTAGCTCTATTTCCTGTTGACTTTCATAGGATCAGAAATTATGGTTGTTGTTGTTGTTGGCATATTTCGTACTCAAAGTGTCTAAAAGTGAATTACACAATGAAAATACAAATGACAGCGACGTTAAAAATCAGATATAAAAGCAGCAATAAGCAAAAACCAAAACACTTCTACTCATCACTTTCACTTAAAGCTACTCTGTTGAATATTTGTTTGTCTACAATATTTTCAGTAAAAGGATTTGGGTCGTATTCTAACTTGTATTCTAATCTCTACCAGCACAAGGAGTTCCTCCTCTCCTTAAATCTGCTCCAGAGGGGTATGGGAACCCCTGCAATAGATTTTAGGGGGCACATGGGGGGTTGGAAGAGAGGGTTGGCAGTCCTGCTGCATTTGTGATAATTTTTGCACTGATGGGACCCGAGCTTAGCGCAACATTGAATACAACCCTTTGTCTTTAAGTGTTAGCTCCTGAATTGAAAGTTTCAGGACCAACTTGTCGTTTTATTTGCCTGAGTCGCATATCCTCTTGTTATTTCAGTTTTAATATTTGTGTGCGTATCTTTTATTTTGAAACATTTCAGTAATAATAATATTTACCCTGACCTTTAGTTTATTTCTCTTGCATGATAGTAATATCTGTGGAACTGAATCTTGAAGGACCTCAAAACTGCAAAACACTTCATGGAGCCCCAAACAGAAAAAAAAACAAAACATTTTGTTTATTTATTTTCGTTATCTTACTTACTTGCAAACATTTCTTCACGGACAACATTTTAAGAAATGTAAGGGAGGTGAACAGCATAAAATCAACAATGAAACAACATTGATAAAACAAGTACAGAATATATTGTAAATCTGTAAATCAGAAGAGTACATCAGTATAGCTGAACTGTATAAATAGGTACTTTGAAGACAAGTAAAACTGACATTTTCAGCAGTTATTTTAGAGGGTTGCAGTCATATCCTTTGCACCGTTTACGAGAGAACAGTGGGAGATGGTATTTGAGTCGGATGAAAATGAGGATACGGACTTCCTGGGATTTGTCACTCCACCCAGATGTGAAGAGTTTAGGGAAGAACAAGGGGGCTGGGAGGTTGGAAGGCAGCACACAGAGCATCAACCCGAACCACAGCCCTCCAGGGGGGAAGGGGTCTTTGAGGAGGGAGTGGATGTCAGGGAAAGAGGGGCTACTCGGGAGGAACAGGGAGAGAGAGAGGAGCAAGATAGTGTTTCCTCCAGAGAAGGGGGGTTGCTGGGTTACAGAGAGCAGCCACCGATTATATCCACTGATTCATCTCCCAGCTCAAGCCCCCGTCAGGAATTGTCACCGGAAGAGGGAGAGGTGCCAGGCTATACGAGGGCAGGGCAAAGACCAAGAGCAGACAGGAGGAGGAGACAATGGGGGGGGGGAGGCGACGCAGACTTCATTTCAAAGTGCCCAGCCGTTGGCTGTGTTGGCGAGCAAGACAGAGCCCGCCACTCCGAGAAACTGAAAGTAACTGACCAGACATATTCCAGAGACGCTGTAACTACATTATGAAAATAAATAGTTTTAGCTTACCAGAGAGCCTGTCATTTCTCATGAGCAACATCTAAAGGGGGGAGCAATCCCTTACAGTTGCCATCTGTACAACTATCATTCCAGTTCCATGCTATCTATTTGCAATTTTGGCACCTCTATTGGTTTCGAAAATACGTACCAAAACTTTTGTCCCTGAGAACTGTCCTCATAGGACATTCTTTCATTTGTTTTTTGTTTTCTTTTTTCGAAGAGAGATGAAGAGACACAAGTTGAAAATGATGCTAATGGAAATATGTTTGATGTGGAACTCACAAAAAACATCCAAGGATTAGGAATAACTATTGCTGGCTACATTGGAGACAAAACCTCAGGTAATATTAAGACCAGATCTTGGTGGCAGACACCATGATTTGTACACAAGAGGTCTTAGAGTTCAATCCCTGGTATCTCCAGGTATAGGTGGAAAGGACTTCTCTCTGAAACCCTGGAGAGCTACTGACAATCATTATGGGCAGGGCTAGAGAACTAGTAATCCATGAGTGACTTGCCAGTCTATTTCAACCAATTTTTAGGCTCCTTAACAGTGGGCCAAGCAAAAAGCACCATCTTCAGGTACCACTTAAAATACCAGTAGCTGAAGGGAAAGGTAGCCAGACCATTACAAGCATCCAAGGTGACAAGGAACCTCCCCATTGCCAGAGAGGGTTAGACACTTTAAAGAGCAGCTTGCTTAACTGCTCTCTAAAGCACCTCCCACCCTCCTTTAAATAGCTCACCTGGGCTACCAGCTGCTTGCTTGCTCGCTTGCCTGATGGTCTGTTGTTGCTCCGCAGTTGCGTGGCTACCTGTTGGCGGCCGTGTGAACTGTAGCATGATGACAGCCTTACAGTTTTATGTATATAGGAGGCTGTGCATGTTCAAAGAAGCCAGCGTTTAGCTGGAGTTGCCTCCTTGTATGCATCTACGCATTAAACTGTAAGTTTATATGCTGTAATGCGTGGTGCAACCCTTAGGGGAAAAGGTCTTCAATGAGACTTTGGACTTACATCATAGTTCTCAGGTTATGTGCTTGGGTGTTTTTTTGGTCTGATAGAGAACAGTGAAATGTCTCTGTGCTGTGTCTGTGATTTTAGACTCAGGTCATAGGTGCTGATGCAGCAAGAGTTGAAAATAGTTTTAATTGCATGAGGTTTTTTTTCTTTTCAATCACAGAACCTTCTGGTATTTTTGTAAAGAGTATCACAAAAGGCAGTGCAGTTGAACACGATGGTAGAATCCACGTTGGAGACCAAATTATAGCAGTAAGTAATCATAGAGGAGTGATTTTATTGGATACTTGTTTTTATTTAAAAAAGGGTAAAGGACCTCTGACAGTTAAGTCCAGTCGCAAACGACTCTGGGGTTGCAGCACACAACCCCACTCACTTTTATGACCCCCCCCCCGGAAACAAAATAAAAAATAAAAAAAATTCCTTCCAGTAGCACCTTAGAGACCAACTAAGTTTGTTCTTGGTATGAGCTTTCGTGTCCATGCACACTTCTTCAGATACCTGTAACTACCTGTGACTGGAAACCCCCTCCCCCCATGGTACAGTTGACCAAAAACAATTTATTTATTTAGAACCTTACATACCTTTTGTCTAACAGAAAATACACCTTATGCTAAACACTGAATAGCCAGCCATAGGACTGGGCCATCCCCTTGATGTGGAGACATGTGTCCAGCAGAAGGTTGATTACAGTACATGCAGCGTTTGAAGCTGCTATGAATAGACTGCACTTGGAATAGACTGCACTTGGAAATATGGTTATTAATGCAATCACATTAGCTGTACCCATACAGAGAGAAAACACAATTGCTCTGTTCTTCGGGTTTTTCTTGTATCAATCATTTGATCATCCCAGTTGTCACCGATGGCACGAATATTATCAAAGTGCTGTAGTTGGTTATCATGTGATCACTTATAACACCAGACTGTTACTCAGCAGTAGTAACCAAGAAGGGAAGTGACAATTTGGTTATGATATTACAAAGCCACATAAACTCATTCCTTTTCTTTCGCAGTGGCTTCTTATAAATCTAAACACTGAAAGCTGAATGAATCTGAATGTGGTTTTCTGGGATGCTCATATTCGGAGACAGCAAAGCAATAATAGATAAAAGTGGCTGGAGACCAAAATAAGATATGACATTTTGCAAGTGGCTTAGATGAGATTTGGCTCATTTTGAATTAGACACTTCTTGCACGTTTACCTCCTTTATAGTGGCCTGCTGGAAATTAAAACAAATTTAATCATTCAGGTGGATGGAAGAAATCTTCAGGGTTTTACCAACCAGCAAGCAGTGGAGGTTCTGCGGCATACTGGCCAAACAGTTGGACTCACGTTGGTCAGAAGAGGCCTTAAGCAGGAAAATCACATTCAACCCCATGAGGACTTCAGTGGTGCTGTTGAAAAGGATTTAATTTTCCAAACGATGGATGTTGGCACAGGCAAAGGTAATTAAGAATGGCTTTGCTTCAAATGAGTTGGATTTTGTTTCTCTTTCTGCAGCTTATAAAACTGGGGGAAATGAGTTAAATTTGCCCTTAGAGTCTGCATTTCATTTTTTTAAAACAAATTCATATAGGGCTTTCTCATGTAAGGGATTTGTGTTCTATTCCATAGCTTTTATAAAGCTTTCCTCCTGGAATTTCAGAGCTAAATAAAGTGTCAGCAGGAAGCTCCCGGTTTAAAAGAGCCGGCAAAGATATGGATAGAGCAATGGGGTATTGGAGATTATTCTTAGTGTTGAAGGAGAATATAGTGGTGTTTTTGTTTTGTTTTGTTAGATGGATGGGTAGCACCACTGCCTGTGATCTTGGAAAGTTGCTGTCAGTCAAAATAGACTAAATGGATTGATTGGCTGACTGTATAAAGGAACACTTTCTCCACTACTTCACAAGTAAAACAACTGTATATGTGACGGACAGCTGAGCTGGTGATGCAGTGCCTTGGAATTCCACCAGAGGGCTGCAGCCTCTCTCTGATTGGCTACTAAGACAGCCGGCCAGAGAGGGGTGGAGCCAGCACTTGGGGAGGGCGGATAAAAGGAGCAATTTCAGAGAGATATCCCTAGGATAGGGAGATGGTTTAAGAGAGAGCAGGAGGAAGAGAGAGAGAGAGAGAGAGACTTGAGAGTTGGTTCTGGTCTGTGTTAGGGCTGGGCGATACCTGGTTTTTGACATCACGATATCTCACCAGTTAAACATTGTGATATGCCAATATATCATGATGTCTGAAAGAAGGATGGAGCTATGTAGAGGCAATGATTGGCTTCATGGTTTTTCCCACATTGTGGTTTTTGCATAAAAAACACACACACCATGATCTCCCAATATATTGCCAGGTCAAAAATTATGAAACCTATATCACAATACAGACTTCAAACCGGTTTTCGACAATGTATTGATACATCACCCAGCCCTAGTCAGCGTGTCAGATCCATTCTGAGGAGAATATTTACAGCTACAGAAAGGAGCCTCTCAGTTTAGATAGAAAGTAGCTCTAATTTTGATAATATCACCATAAAGGGAGAATTTCTTGTAGCATTTGTGTGGTGACTTTTTCTTCTGGCTTTAACTCCATGAGGTGACTTCTGGGAGCTAGTAAATCCCCGCATTCAGTTTCTGATCATTTCTGCAGTATGTTACATACCACCAGGTTCAGACAAATTAAGAAGACATATTCACCGTAAAGCTGGTGTGAGAGAGATAAACTTACAGGTCATTTTTTTCTACATTAAGAATGAACCATTATTGATGGATAATACAACGGCAAGATTTATAATTTTTAGTGAAACTAATAAAAATATTAAGAATGCAGTCTTATACATGTCTTACAAATGTTTACTTACAGGTGAAACTCGAAAAATTAGAATATCATGGAAAAGTCCATTTATGTAAGCAATTGTTTTTATTAGCTACTGGAGTTTAATATATGAGATAGATTCATGACATGCAAAGCGAGATATGTCAAGCCTTTGTTTGTTATAATTGTGATGATTATGGCATACAGCTGATGAAAACCCCAAAATTGAAATAGTTAATTTGGGGTTCTCATTAGCTGTACGCCATAGCTATCACAACTATAACAAATAAAGGCTTGACATATCTCGCTTTGCATGTCATGAGTCTATCTCATATATTAGTTTCACCTTTTGAGTTGAATTACTGAAAGAAATGAACCTTTCCACGATATTCTAATTTTTCGAATTTCACCTGTAGAAGCAAGGCCTGCTTAGTTCAGAGAGATTTACTTCCTAGCTAGTGGGCATGGAATTGCCGACCATATTAATGTGAGAAATTGGCCTTTAGAGGACTTATTTGAGTTAAACTTACTAGCAGCCTTTTAAATATTCTAATTTGGACTTGAACCTCTGTCTTTCAAAGCATGTTCAAGGCAATTGCAAGAGGGATTCTTCCCATTATAGAATAAATAATACACAGACAAAACCTTCCCCACCTGTAACCTCCACTTCCTCCCCTCTTTTTTGATGACATAGATAGAATATACAACACGAAGAGTATTTGCCAACTTGATGTATCCACAGTATTTAAAAGCAGTCCAGTGGTTAAAGAAATGGTGGAAGAACAGATTTATTGTTTCCAGTGATTTGGTAAACGTTTATAGGCAGAGTGATTATTAGAAACCTGGCAGTTCAGTGTTGTTTCTCTTTTATCTGGAAGAAAAGAATAAGAAAAAAAGGCCAGTAGTATGAATTCTTTTGATAGCGTACATTTTTTTCTTGATGGAAGAAAGATTTTATTGCTTAGATTATTATGGGGAGTTGTTCTTCATGTATAACACTCTACAGTGATAATGCAGTATGTGCTATTTTTTTCAAATAAAAAGCTTACTTTCATTATTATACACCCCTACAAACACAATTTCTTATTTGAAAAACACATCCTTTATTTGGTCCAGGAGGGAGCTCTTATATGAAGCTGGATAACAAACAAACAAACAAAAAAGGAAAGCAGGAGAACGTATTAATTGCACATCACAGAACAACGGGGTGCACAGAGCTGCTCAGAATATTCTTCTTCTTTTCCAGAAAGCTGTGAAGGAGAGCAGGACCCTCCATCATTGTCATGCAGTACCAGTGCGATTCACACTGGAGAAGACGTTGGTCCAGAACAATCAGGTCCGAATTAAGAATTTGTAATATAACCCCCCACCCCACCCCCGGAAACACACTGGCTTGCATCTCTCAGCTTTTGCCTTAAGTGTGTGTGTGTGTGTGTGTGTGTGTGTGTGTGTTTGCATCCTCTCCCTTAAATATATGTGAAAATGTAGAGTCTGAGGTAAGATACACAGACCTCAGTTGGAAGAAGAAGAACAGACAAAGTTTGGAGCTGTTTCTAGAATTTACCTTTATAACATGTTGTTGTTGTTGTTGTTGTTGTTGTTGTTGTTGTTGTTGTTGTTGTTGTTGTTTTTAACTGAAATAAGCATCATACATAATATCCTTCAGAGGTTATGTTTTCATAGAACTTTTATTCACAGAAGCAAGTTTCCAAAACGTTAATATGCGTCGGTGCTTTATCCTAACTTCGTCAATGTAATCTCCGCTTTTTCTATTTTGTTCTTTGGAAACTTCCTAACTTCCTATCTGTGATGGCCTAATCTTTATGTTTAACATCACTTTGTAGAATAATAGCAAAAGCTGTTATTGTTTGCATTTTTGTTCGTTTCTGTATTTTCTAATAGTGTTTGAACTGAGTAGCTTCAGACACAGCCTTTCATGTTCTCTCTAAATATTTGTCTCCTAACACATGTTCTTTCTTGTCAGTGCTACACAACTAACGGTCTCTTAGAAAGTTTCACTAAAACATCCATTCCGAGTCTCACAAGTGGTTTTATATATATATATCTGCTTTTTAAAAGCACCCTTGTTTTATACTAGCAACTGCTTTCTACACTTTCTACTCTTAAGTCATTTTGAATGATGTAGCTTTTAAAACATGCAGTCTGGAGAGCACACACACAGGCAAAAAAAAAGAATCTGGTGGCAAAATGCCCACTGATTTTTAATAGAGCCATTTTGTATCCCGTGAAGTATTCACACATCTGTGGGTGGCCATGGTAGAGCATGTCTTTGCTTTAACATAGGTATGAACTATTTCTGATGTGCAAACTTGAATGTATAGTAGCCCACCAAGGGCTCTGCAAATCTCTTGGTTTTACTTTCTGCTTTGGATTGCAGAAATGGGTGTTGCCATTCATTTGGTTTCCTGCTATATACTATATACCTGGTAAACCCTATTTTGGCGTGATAGGTTATAAGTTGTGCTGGTTTGATTTACATTATTAAATGATCTCATTTGTGGAGATGTCGCAGTTAAATATTGCAATCTTCACACTTTTTTTGTCACACTGGCTGTGTACTGGGCATTCTCCCATATTTCTTTAGCCTTGATGTAAACTCTTTTGAGTCATTCAGGTTTACTTTTCTGACACATTTCTTATAACATTTCCTCACTTCCCTTATCATCTTTCTGAAGAAACCTGCATGTAGTATGAATTCACAAGCAGGATTTGAACTACGAGCAACAGAAGGAATGAGAGATTATTGTATTATTTGTTACGATATAAGAGTCAGAAGATAAGGTGCAGCAAGGAGGAGAAATAAAAATCACCATGGGAAACGGGATGGGAAGTCGACAAAAGAAAAGAAAAATCTATTACATATTGGAATGTTTATGTGAAATTCCTGGAAATCTAATAAAATATATCTAAAAAAAGAAAGAAAGAAACTTTCATGTTGTTGTAGTGTTACACTACAGCAGCGTATTTCTTTTTTTTTTCCGTGGGCTAAATCTATTAGAAGCGCACATATATTTATGAACTTGCATTCTTCCACTGCCCTCTAGGGACCATAATTCAATAGTAGCCTCTGAAACTTTTGAGTGCTAAAATCCCAAATCATTCGTGCATATAGAGAGAATGTTGGCTGTCTCTCTGCAAACGTTTTATATTAGGACGTTTCTTTTGTTAGCAGAAGGTTATTTATTTGCCTATTATCACCCAGCGGCGAGCCAATTTTAAGTATATTAATACCACCAAAGCAGTTTGTGAAATTGTATAACTATAACTTGTGTGCCAGCTATTGAATCTGGAACTGGCGTTGCTTTGTCGGTTTGGGTCTTGTAAAAGCTGGTCACTTAACAGTGTCTAGCAACATACCTGCCGCTATAGCATAAATGCTAAGCGGTAGTTGCATTTTAAAAAGAAAAAACCAAGACCATTTATTATGTTGTTTTGAAAAAAAGAGTTTTGAAAAACAACAACAAAAAACCCCTCAGCATATTAGTGTTTTGTGCTGTATTTTTTTTAAAAAAGATCCCACTTCTTATTTTGAACATAGAGAACATTATGGCCAGTGCTTTTTTTCTGGGGGGGGGGGTATGCAGGGGTACACATACCCCTAAATATTTTGTGAATTTAAGTTTGGCTTCATTGAGGGGGCAGTATTCCAGTATGAGTAGGAAAAAGAGAGTACCCCTAAACATTTTTTAAGAAAAAAAAGCACTCTTTACCTTATGGTTCTTACAGTACAGGAATTCAATACTATGGCAAATGGGGGAAAATGGAGTACTGTATTTTAGACAACAGTTCTGCCAGATGAATACAGAAGCCGCATGCAATTTCTGCATTCACAGAGAGGAGAAAGTGCACTAGAGGGTAGCCAGGGAGAAACCTAATTATTCAGAAGCTAGACGAGCACAATTAGCATTCTTTGGAAGAGAGGAGATGAAAGAAGACCCTTGCAGTAATACAACTCTCATCTGAATAGCCAGGATAAGTGCTTAAAAGACTGATCCTCGAGATGATGCAACTCCAAACTGAATAGCTAGGGTAAATGCTAAAAAGGTACTTAGTTTAGTGTCCAATCTATAAACAAAGTGATACAAAAGTGCTCCCACAATAAACTGTTCGCCTTGCGACTCGTTAAGAGTTGCTACGGATGCCGTAAAGTGACTGCAACGGCAACAAAAGTTTCAGAGAGCTTTCACACAACTTAACTTTGATTTGAGAAAAAAATACATTGCGGGAGTTACATTGATGTTTCAATTTCTAATTTTCATTTATTTATTTTTCTACATTAACAGGTGTGTACATTAATGGCATTTTCTTTTTTTCCTTGTTTTAAATAAACTGGCAGATAGAGAAGAAGGACAACACGTTTTGTCACTGTTCATTTACTATGTATGAAAAATTAGGCTAAGATTAACATACGGGGTTCTTCCTCTTCTTCTATAGTTAACTGCCAAATTGCATCTTTCAGGTTTTCAGCTAACTTCCACCGAAGAAGAAATATCATTGCAGAACAAATGGCAGTCATTTTTGGGAGCACATTATGAGGTGGTGGTAGGTAAATTTTTGCTTGATGTTTAAAGTGTGTGTGTGTGTGTGTGTGAGAGAGAGAGAGAGAGAGAGAGAGGGAAAGAGAGAGAGAGAGGGATGGGTAGGAGAGCTGTCCTTGCAAAATTCCAAAGGAAGTAAACATTATGTATTTGTCTTTCAGAATATTAAATTTCAAAAATAATCATAGAATGCCACGTCATGTAAGCTTTAGATGAGAAAATAAACTGTGTTCTGGGCAAACAACAGTTCATAAAGTGCTGCACTCCTTAGGAAAACTTGGTACTTGACCGATTCATAAGTTCACGGTATATTATATTATGCAGCAGGTACACCACGCTGTGCCAAGTACATAAATGGTTGTTGTTTGCCACAACTATACCATGCAAACATGAAGCGAGTACCTGAAGTGTGCCTTGAAAAAAAATTATATATAGTGAAATGAATTAGTGTCTGTTTTCATTCATTATGAGGTGGCCACTAAGCTACAGTGAAGTGAACCAACCCTTATTTTCAGATCACTTTCAGATGCTATGCCCTTACAGTGGTACCTTGGTTTACGAACTTAATCCATTCTGGAAGTCCGTTCTTAAACCAAGGCGTTCTTAAACCAAGGCGTGCTTTCCCATAGCAGCGCGGGACTCAATTTACAAAAGGAACACACTCAACAGAAAGCGGAACATGTTCTGCTTCCAAGGCAAATTTCACAAACTAAAACACCTACTTCTGGGTTTGCAGCGTTCTTAATCCAAGTTGTTCATCAACTAAGCTGTTATTAAACAAAGGCACCACTGTATTTCCATTTCTTTTTGCAAGGATGGTATGTGTACATGAAGTAGCTCTTACCTGCTCTGGGAGTAAGGGGAAAGGTAGGAGATGAAACCCAATTATTTTTACTTTACTAATTATTGTCATTTACATTATAGAATTAATTGACATGATTATGAATTATATATAAGTGAACTAAGAAACTCGGTAAAACATGAGTGATTTGCCGTTTCATTTTGAAATTCAGGACAACACTTTTTTTTGCGATCTGTTGCGCTGCTTTTTGCAGTGCGTCCAATCCTCATATGATTATAATTGACAACAGAACATCGTCCCAACTTTCTGGGCAACATTTGCTTCTTGATGTTATTACACACAGTGGGCGGTGCTATAGCAAAAGTACTGTACCCATATTGCTGCTTTTGGGGAATTAAAACATTGTGGCTTGTTAGCAAATCCACCCACTTACGTCATATGGTGCTCATCATAACACAGTCTTCAAAGTAAAACCTTGCTCTATAAGCTTCTTTGCATGTAGTTATTATTTCAAATGAAGGGCTTTTCAAAGGACCACCTTTTCTCAGGCGGTCCTGCTCACCCTCTGAATCAACAGTGGATGCCGTGCCCCGAATCGCTCTGCCACCACGGGTGTGGTTCACAAGGATGCCGAACAAAGCAATTTCTGTTGCAGCGCTCCCCTCTCACGAAACCCAATTGTCTGATGGTTAAAATGGGTGTTGTCTCCTGTTTTTGGAGTGGTCTGATTTCCGCCCCTTCCCACGATTTTCTTACATTGGTTGTTGATTCTCTGTTTTTTATGATGTGTTTGTCTCATGCTTAAATAGACAGTTAAGCTATTTATTTTGCTGTTCATTTACGGCTGGTTGATGAGCAGGTGACAGTGTAGTACATTTCCTGTGCTCTGTCTCGTCCAAAGGAGCTGCTGTTGCCTGAACACACATGGCACTCTGGGGTGGCGGCTGTATTTTAAATATAATTCAGGGTCACAGTCAGAGCTACAGTTCTCAATCATTGACTAGCACAGCTGTTCCTCCACCTGGGAATTAGGAACCCAGAGTGGATTATACTGCCAGGTGTGCATCCGGTCCATGCTTGACTGCTCCCAGAGGGTGATGGCGGCATGTACCGAATCTGGAATCCAGGGCTTTTTACGTTGCGCGGAAACACTTCCGTTTTAGAGCACTGTATTTTGCTACCCATTGTCCCTGTGGCACCCATGGAAGCTGACTTCTTGCGTAACGGGAGGTGCGATTCCTTTGATTGTGGCATTTGTTTCATTTATTTGTGGCTTTCTCTGGCCGCCTTTCATCTCTGGGGCAGCTGTAGCTCACCAGCATCTGTTCCCCTTTGCAAAGGAAAATGGGACGTTACGGCTGGCTGCCCCCTTTCAGCTTACATTGCGATTCCATCTTGTCTTGATGTGAGAAATCAATGGGCATGGATGATGTTTGAAAGAAGTGAGCTTGTAGCTTAGAAAGCAGAGCATCTGTGGCAGAATGTTAGGGTTGCTGCTTTTAAATCTACTGTCCCTTTTGTCCGTGGGTACCCAGTGCAATTTTGAGAACAACTAATCCTTCAGTGTTCTGAAGATCCATTGTGTCCCTTCTTTCTAGGTAGCTCACGTGAACAAGTTCAGTGAAAGCAGTGGACTGGGGATCAGCTTAGAAGCTACAGTAGGACATCATTTCATCCGATCTGTTTTGCCGGAAGGGCCAGTTGGACGATGCGGCAAGCTGTTCAGTGGAGATGAATTACTAGAAGTATGAAATAATTTCTGCTTTACTCCCGATCCTTTCCTTAAAAGCGATTCTGCTGAGGATTTCGTAGATACTGGCATACTTCACCGTATGAAATTCCTGCATGAAAATTGTATGGATAAATCCTGCATTGGCTAATTGTATGCATAAATTTTCTAACAGTGTACAGTACACTGTAATTTTTTCTCGCAGGATATTGTGTTTTGTCTCATTCTGGTGCACTGTGCATCTTACAGATTTCATTTAAAAAACAAACAAAAACCCACATATATTTCTGTATATTTTGTCTTCTGTCGGCAGGTAAATGGAATATCTTTGCTTGGAGAAAATCACAAGGATGTAGTAAATATTTTAAAAGACCTGCCCATCAAAGTAACAATGGTGTGTTGCCGTGCAGCTCCACCTATTAGTCAGTTGTTAATGGATGAATCTCAGATGTCAGAACAGGTAAATCAAAGCAAAGGCGTGGATCTTGTATGTGTAGGATGCTTTGAGTGTGTTATGGGCATCCAGAAGCTAGCGCATGAGAAGAAAATGTATGATTGCTTGTCTCTAATCAAGGCTGTTTCAGCCTCTCTCTCTTACCCCTGTTAGAAATGGAGACAGCCATAAAATCTTTCCAGGCACTCTTTCTCTCCTCCCATTATACCTTGTTCAATTCTGTGCTCATTCTGAAACAGGGAGCTTCATTTCAGGCGTCACCAATGTTTTTGGTCCTCTGGGCACACTTGGGATGTTGAGGAAGTGCCACTAGTGCCAGTCACAAAATGGTTGCTGTGGGGTATGTGGCATAAAACAAAATGGCTGCCATGTTGAAAAAGAGCAGGAAAAAGGGAGAGGGCACAAAAATGATGTGAGCATTCCTTCTCTGCCCCAATCTCTCCTCCCCCCCCCCAAAAAAAAAATCATTGGGGGGAAAAGGCACATCAGTCACTACCACATTCACTCACGGAGAAAGGCCCTTTGTTCTTCTCTATTCTGAACAGAAGGAAAGGTGGATGTCCAATTCTGGCATCCAAAGACATGTCAGCATGTTTAAGGGGGCATATTGAATTAGTGGGAACAAATCGAATAGGAAGAGCAAAGAGTGTATTGTGCATTGCAGATTTTTGAGAGGACATTTGCAGAAACCTAGTGTGGGTGCCATAGGATGTATTGGTGGGTGCACACAGGCACCAGTTTGGCAACTCTCGCTTAACTATATAGCAGGACCTTAGCAGTGTTTCTTCCTGGCTGAGTAAACGTGGGATCTTGCTGCAAGGACATAGAACAACAGGCTTTGCATACAGGTTAGTTGCAGGCTTGTCACTTCCTTATAAGCACATACATTCACTTGAGCGAACAACGGAAGAGTTTCATCCCACCACAGAGATGCTCAATTTGTGTGAGCTGTCTGTTTTACCGATACAGCACCACAGTTGAGGCTTGAAAAATTTCGCTTCTTCGACTTCAACAAAATATTAATTTCTTATCAGATAACACCAATGGCAGCTAATAAGATGAGGCAGAACAATCTGTACCAATGGGTGGCTGTTGGAAGCAGCTGAGTCAGGAGCAAGGCACACAACACAATGCAAAACACTTGGGGCACTCCTTCCCCTGGCTGCCTTCAACAGATGCCATTTTGGCTTGCCTTTCAGTGGTGGGGAGTCCCACTAGCCATTACTTCTTAACACTTTCCATTCTGCCTTACATCACTATTCAGAGGAGAAGTGGCCTTGGCCATATTAGTATGGTTACTCAGAGGAAAAGTCAAAAATGTCTCCTCCCACAAAGCTATAAAATCTTTTTAGTTTTTTATCCTGGGTGGGGGGATGGACGGACAAGATGTTGGCATTCAAGAAATGCAAGTCCAAGGTCCTTTAGACACACAGAACTAGTTGCATAGCTGTTTCTCCACAATGTAGCAATTACCTCATAGAGTTTTTGTGAAGGGAGCAGGCTAGAGGTAGATTGCCATTTTGTCAGGCAGACGTGCTGTGTAAACAGCTCAGTCACTATTAAGAATATAGGAAGGTTGGTTAGAGCTGCAAAGCAGTGTGGACACAAATACACAGTCAGAAGCAAAATTAAAATGCAGGGGCTATTCCCTATGTGGCTTTAGAGTGGCTTCAGATGTTTTGAATGTGGAGAGAATAGAGAGTTCAAATGACTTCCCTGTTCTCTGCATATCTTTGTAACATCTGAAGTGGATCTTGCACACTTCTCTTGTCTCTCAGCCTGTCCCCGCCGTCGTAAGCTTCTGCATTTGACCACTTCAGATGTTACAAGGATGCATGGGGAATAAGAAAAGCAAATCGGTCATGCTTGCCGTTCTCCCATCTCTAAATGTCCGGAGTTTCTTTTAGTCCCTTGTTACATGTGTATGTACTTGGAATCGAGTTTCAGTAAAAATTGTGGGATTTTCAGTTTTGTTTATGGAAGTGAATCTCTTTCATTTTGCAGTCTGTTGTAGATCTTGGCGGACTCCTTGGCTCTTCAGAGACAGAGGATGCTAACCTGGACATGGATAATATGGGCCAGAGTTCAGATGAGGTTCAAGGATCTCCTTTGGCAATGTGGGAGACAAACATACAGCAAATTGAGCTAGAGAAAGGGAGCATGGGACTTGGATTTAGCATATTAGATTACCAGGTAATGTCCGAACTGCTTATTTTGCAGAATGGGAGTACTTACTCTGGGGAATTCTTTCCCTTTAAGCAATGTAATGTAAATTACCAGGCCTTTCCAAACTCTACTGTCAAACGTGCTACATTAAGTAAATGTATTTGTCAAACTAATTCTATGGACCATCATTCATTTGATGGGAACGCAGTCTAATTCTTTGGCGCAGTGATCTCTGTAGCAGGTCAACTTGCATAAAGACTTTTGCTACGATTCAGGAAGAATCTACACACTGCATAACAATAAAAAGCAGTTAACATTTATTAAGATGATTATACAGAATTATTGGTGTGAGTCTCCACAGATTAGAAACACTGATTTGATTTTCAACTCTGATTTGGTCGTTCCTCTGGTACAGACATGTACCTGGGCATTTATGTCTGATTCTGTTTCTTTTAGAAATATTATTACTTTTATCAGTGGCTGGACGTTTGCACATTCAGCTCAAAGGAGCAAAATTGATATAATTAAACCAATTATATCAATTTTTCTCCTTTGAGCTGAATGTGCACATGTCCAGCCATCGATAAAAATAACAAGACCTACAACGTCTTGCACAAGACCTACGAAGCTGCAGAGGAGTGTGAAACGGATATGCTTGCTAACAGTGAAATTGCTTTTCCTAATGCTGCAGAGGTTGGTTAGTAAAAGTCTGAATATGTAAACATTCATGAAAGAATTGGACTGTGCCACATTAGCAGGGAATTGCTTTCACCATAAAAAACATCTCTTGAACTTTGAATGCTATTCCACTAGAGAGACATTTAAATCGAGTTTCTACCCTACCATTCTAGCTTTCCACGTGCTGGGACTTTCCGAATTGCTGGAAGGATTCGAATCCACAGTCCCCACTGCATTCCGAAGTGGCAGAATCTTGTTTTATTAAAGAAGTTCAATAATCTCCTGAGCAAGCTGTTATATCACACAGCGTGATCTCCCAGTGTTACGTACCCTGATTTCATGTTGGGCCTGGATAAAATATTCAGATTGAATATATACAAGAAAATGATCTCTAGAAACATAGGAATTAAGTATTGGGTCCTGGAGGGTGTGAGTGCTCCTTCTCTTCCTCAGTGCCCCAGCAGATTGGCAGTTTTGGATATGCCACAACTCTCGTGAGATGTTTAAATAGTGAAACTTTCTATTCCTTGTGAGGTAAATGGAGGTTGGGGGAGATCAATGACCTAAAATCCATTAATTTCAGTGGGTCTTCTCTGAGTGTAACTATCATTGGACAGCTCCCATTGGCTTGGATTCCTGGACTATTTAAGGAGCCAGTGTAACGTTTTTGCTTAGATTGATAAAGAGCGTTTGGCATCATTTAATTCATAATATGCTTCTTTTATTTTCATTAATGAATAAAGCACTTCCTGAAATGTGTATGCCCCAATGCTTTTACATAAACAGGTTAGGGATCAAAGAATATTATCTCCCTCCCTTGGTTCTTCTGACATAATTTGAGTCGGAATAAACAAATATGCTTAATTAAAGGGAAGCACATAGGCATTAGAAGTCTTTCAGCTGATCACTTCCCGAAACTCTCAGGTTTTCGTTTTAGATTTTTACATAAAGATATTCCATATGGCCATACGTAACAAGAAAGAGGAGAAAATAGCACTGTGGGCACAACTTATATTATTTGATGGAGCCTCTTATTTGCTGTAGCACAAAGCACAATTGAAATAATCTAGTGCAGGCATAGGCAGACTCGGCCCACCAGATGTTTTGGGACTACAACTCCCATGATCCCTAGCTAACAGGACCAGTGGTCAGGGATGATGGGAATTGTAGTCCCAAAACATCTGGAGGGCCGAGTTTGCCTGTGCCTGATCTAGTAGCTGCTTGCAGCTGCTATGTAAATACAGACATCTCTCATGAAAGTGGGGGCTTCACCATTCACTGGGTTAGGGCTGGGTGATGTGCACCTGAGAAGAAGCATAAAAACCTCACATGGGCTCCTAATTTATTGAGAATATGTTTTCCCCACTTTTCCCTTCTTTAATAAGGACCCTGTGGATCCTGCGAATACAGTGATTGTGATCCGCTCTCTAGTTTCTGGGGGAGTGGCCGAACAAGATGGCCGGCTTCTCCCCGGAGACAGACTTATGTACGTGAATGACATCAACTTGGAAAACGGCAGCCTGGAGGAAGCTGTGCAGGCCCTGAAAGGAGCGCCGATGGGAACGGTTAGGATAGGAGTCGCAAAGCCGTTGCCTGTAAGGAACTTAAGTCTTACACATTTTGGGGTTTTATATCTTGCCAGGAAACCATACAGGTTGCCTGTTCGCAAAATGCATGCGTTTCATTTATTTACCCAGCAGCTGACGACACTCACTGTGGATGTGTGAACTAATCTCGTTTTGTTTTAAAGTGATGTAAAAAAATATATGTATGCATCTGTGGAGTTTCATCCGTAAAGGTCAGTTCACACATGTATAAACGATGTTGCTGCCGTCAAGTGGTAAGCCTGTGAACCTGCCCACAGTGCGCCTGATTGCAAAAATAAATCAATAAACCAATAGCAATCTGCAGTTCAGATTCATTAGGGCAGTTCATTTACTCAATAGCATCTTGTTTTGACCCTAGCCACGGAGTTTCGTTTGGGAATAGCATACATTGGGCATAGTAATGGGAAGAGGAGCGGCCATCCTGGTTTTACAGAAAATTCAGAAAGGAATTTGTTTAAAGCTGGTTTTCTTCTTAACCTCAAACACAGCATTTTTTTTTTACTTCAGGGCTATTAAGTTCAATGGAGCTTATTGAGGAATAGTTGCGTTTAGATTCCGAGACTAAGTGGGACTGAAGTCTGTGGGACAAAATAGGTTTAAATCCGATCCGTTAGGCTCAGCTACATTGGTAATCGGGCTTTTTTTTTTTGGCAAATATAGTGAAGTAAATATAAATCACCAGGGTTGAGAAAACATTCCAAATTCCCAGGTGCCGGGACTGGAGTATTAGATAACTACCGCTGTGCACAGCTAAAATACTACTTCAAACTCATGGGCATTTCATTTTTCAGTGCTTTTCCTAGCCTTGTAAACCATTACACCTGCTCAGGGCTATAAGAAGAACCTGCAGTTCTCTCTATTTCGGGCCCTCCCATTCATTCCCCTTTCTAAAATCCCCTCACGCTGCATGCTGAACATTAGCCACTATCCATCTCAAGAGCTTCATTCTCTCTGCAGCTTTCACCAGAAGAGGGCTATGTTTCTGCTAAGGAAGATTCCTTTTTCTACACTGCCCAGTCCTTTGAGGAGGAAGGGCCAGCTGATTCAGCCCTCTTCCATGCTGAGCTGGCTCTGGTTAGTGGCCACTTACTTTCCATGATAATGTGTTAAAACCCTTTTGATCTATGTTTTCATACCGAACAAAAATTTTGTCTCGCGTCAATGGAGAAACAGCCTTGATATTGTAACGTAAAGACGTATTTTAAAATGCTTGCTTAACTTCTTTTTTTAAGGGCTTAAGAAGGTTGTTTTGCTGGGTCGAGATGCTGATATCCGAATACACACACACACACACACAACAAACAAACGCACACCCACAGTCTTGAGAAAAAGTACACCCTCTTTGGTTTTACGTATCAGGACATAATAACAATGATCTGTTCCTTAGCAGGTCATAGAATTAGGTAAATACAACCTCAGACGAACAGCAACACTTGACCCTATTATACCGTGTCATGATTTATTTAACAGAAATAAAGCAAAATGGAGAAGTCACATGCGGAAGAAATAAAAATGAGGCAGTAACTTGGATTGGATTTCAAGAATAAATTCCATGTTTGCACATTATCCCGTTTTGAGAACCGTACATCGGTACAGGAAAAAGAAATTAAGGCTGCTGTCCTATGCTCTTCTGTAGGAGTAGTTAGTAGACACACAGGTATTTGTTTTTGAGTAGAAACACAAGATTGGGCTGTCAACCACTTATACAAAACAAGTGGTATTGACAAGAACGAGTTAAGCGGATGTGTATACCGCATTACAAAGTGAGGTTTTTGCTGCTGTTTTTCAGGTCATACTATATTGTTGCCACACTGTCTATTTAGAAGCTTGATGGATTCTTAGTTGGCTACAACTTCCATCGTTCAAACAAACTACAGCCGTACCTCTGGTTACGAATGCTTCAGGTTGCGTTCGTCACAGGATACGAACCCGCCGAACCCGGAAATACCGGAATGGGTTACTTCTGGGTTCAGCAATTTGTGCAGGTGCACAAAATGACGTCACACGCATGCGCAGAAGTGCCGAATCGCGTCGCGCACATGCGCAGACGCAGTGCTTCAGGTTGCAGACCTTTCAGGTTGCGAACGGGGCTCCGGAACGGATCCCGTTCGTAACCAGAGGTACCACTGTAATCACTTTTAAGTTTCAGTAGGAAGTTTTAATTCATGCACTTGTGATATCATGCAAGTGCAGGATTTGTAATAATATCCTTAATACATTATTATCGGCCATTAAAAGATCAGTGAAAAGTATTCTAGCTTTCAAGTTGGACAGTGTATATTTCTGAAAAAACCACAACCCTATTATTTCAAATAAAATGAAGGATTTGGTAGGCAGCTTTTGTATCATGAAGATAATTAAACTTTTTTTTTTTAATGGACCTGTTTAGACAAACTTAAGGAGAGCACCACATCCTTAAATTGAACAATGGGACAGCAGATGAGATTTTCCCCCAGAGTTAGAAAATTATAGGAAACCATTCTCCTCTCCCCCAGCATCAAACATCACCTGTCTATCACTTGATGTACTTGCAAATTCAGATCTAAATAATATTCTCAGATAACACTGGTGAATCATTGAATTTGAGGATACGGAGACATAGGTGAAAATGGAAATGAGCTCATTGTTTGCCCAAAAGATTTTGTATGTTGGAAATCAAAAAGAAAACTAAAACAAGGCACGGTAGCTAAGAAGTATTCATCCACAGATGCAAATGTTTGGGGCTTATGTGATACGAATGCGGCAGATAGCCGGACTGATTAAATTGCCTTTGCTGTTAGGTGGATTCAAGTGAGGCAGATCTAGTGGAGGAATCCACCTTCGAATCGCACTATTCCCCAGACCATGATGGTACATTCCAGTCTTCAGTTTCAGCTCTGCATGGCAGCGCCTGTGCCGATGATCTGAAGTATAACCTCTCACTACCCTCGTCGACTCCCAAGGTAAAAAGAAAAATATATATCATTTTTATTGATTGCGGTGAAGCGCCACTGAATGTGAAGATGTTTGCGTTTGGCTGCTGTATTGGATGTAGCAATGACTAATGTTGCCCCCGGTTGGTTCCATCTGCTCATCGGTTTGTTATTAGATTAAAGAGCAATTTCATTTGGGTAGTGTTGACTGAACTCAGACTTTCGGAGACCAAATGCATTTTGTGCTATATGAGGAGGACAACATCAATTTGAGGTGCTCTTGTTTCGCTTCTTAAAAAGAAGAATGGTTTCAATGAATCTTAATGATACTGTGGGGTATTTTCAAAAAGGTTAACGTAGAGTAACGAACTATTGCTCCAAAAATAACATTTCCGCCATATAAGACAGTGCTAATTTTCTCCGCATCTTTAATCGCAGCCAGTCGGTTAGTTACTATATCCCTTTAGTAAAGGTGATGTCGCAGTTAGGCTAAAATTAAATCAACAGCAAAATAGCATCAACATTTGACATTTACTTTAACCATAAAGAACAAGGTATTTTAAAAATGTTTTGATCCCATACCCAGTCCTGTTCCTTAGCATGATGGCGTCTCTTACATTTTCTTCCCATGTTAAGATTCCCGCCCTCCCTTCCATTTCTTGGCAACCTGTTAATTTTTTTTCCGCCTAAGCTTGAATAATTCCCTGTGTTTTTTTAATACTCATGGTAGTTCTGGCATCATCATTGCCAGTGATGTCGATCCGTTTTCTTGGTTGGTTTGCAGTGTATATTCCTGAAAATGGGAGTTGCGCTTCTTTCACACCTGAGGTTCACCAGCTGGCTGTATCCCTTCTGGAATGTATTTCAGTCTTACTGGCCATGGGGCTGACAGCCGGAGTTTATCTTATAATGGAATTTCCTAATCCACAACAGAATGTACCTTTGCTGTGCCAATCAGACAGATTGCATTGTTTAACTTGGTAATTGTTACTTAAAGGGATTAGACAGAGAGCATGCTGGGAAATGCACGTTCTACAACACATCTGGTCTTACAGAAGACATCACATTGGTGTTCCCAAAGACTCTCTTTCTGCCTCTCCTTTTACATCTACCAGAATGGCAGTGCAATCCTATACATGTCTTCTCAGAAGTAAGTCCTGTTGAGTTCAGTGGGGCTTGCAGTGGGGCGTATAAGACTGCAGCCCGAGAGTAAAATGCTAACACTCAAGCTTGGTAGCAATTCATGTTTCGCTTTGCCCAGATAAAAATAGCCAAACAGAAAGCAAAGCAATATACCATTTCAACTGAGCCAGCAACCTCTCTTCATACAGAGAGAGGTCGTCGTCGTCGTCGTCGTAGTAGTAGTAGTAGTAGTAGTAATAATTTATTTATACCCCGCTACATCTGGCTGAGTTTCCAAAAAAATATTAAAATACCCTTCTAGAAGCAGGGGGACATGTGAAGTAGGGAATACTCACCTAAGAAACATTTTCGTCCTTAGAAGAACACAGGAAGCCCACACTTGGGCACCTCGAAATCATAGATCTGAAGTTTGGAATACAGGCAGTTGCAACTCCAAACGACAGACACATTGGAGTTTCGGCACAGTCATTATTTTGAAGAGGGGAAAAAGTTTATCTCAAATTTTACATGTTATGGAGCCTTTCTTCACACTTGCAGAATGAAGCTTTTTTGGGTAATTTATCTTAGATACAGTAGTTTGAGAGGAACATTGAAGCACTGATGGGTTAAGAAGCAAGCGGGGCATTAACTCCATTATTGATAGACGTGCATTCAAATAATGCTCCATTAGGAGCAGAGTCGCAGGGTTGTATCAAAAGCAGCACCAGTGAAATTACGCTTTTGCAGTGGCAGATCGGGTCCACTTCCTGGTGGGGCCGGGTTGTGGTCCGGCCACCTAGCCACTCCTCTCAGCGTCAGGGCGGTACAGCGTCCCACGTCCCACTGGGGCAGACCCCGGCCACGTCAGGTTGCCAGGCAGCCAATCAAGTCGCTTGGGGGTGTGGCCAGGGACAGTTTAAGCCTCGGCGCAACTCTGAGGCTTCCTCTTCTGTTCCCTCTCCTCCCGTCCCCCCACACTCTTCTCTAGAGGGTCCTTCAGCTGATCTTGAGGATGTGTGGAGGGCTGCAGGAGAGGAGGGGAAAGCTCTGTCCTGCTTGCACAGGACTGTTGTGCTAGTGGAGACAGAAGATTGGATATTGCCCTAGATGTTTAACTATATACATATTCAGGGTCAGAACAGTAGGTGCTGTTCAGGAATGCTGATGCCGTCTGAAATGTCTCGTGCTCTTTATGAGATTGTCAGTGCAGTTTGGTATCGTGTCTACCTGAAAATGTGCTGCCCTGAGCTTACTCCCAGAAAACTGGATAGTAAGGCTGTAGCCTTAGGGTGGTATTCAACTATGTGTACTCAGAGTAGATGCATTGAAATTAATGACTACGACAAAGTTTGTTGTTGTTGTTGAGTCGTTCAGTCGTGTCCGACTCTTCGTGACCCCATGGACCAGAGCACGCCAGGCACGCCTATCCTTCACTGCCTCTCGCAGTTCGGCCAAACTCATGCCAGTCGCTTCGAGAACACTGTCCAACCATCTCATCCTCTGTCGTCCCCTTCTCCTTGTGCCCTCCATCTTTCCCAACATCAGGGTCTTTTCTAGGGAGTCTTCTCTTCTCATGAGGTGGCCAAAGTACTGGAGCCTCAAGTACTGGAACAGACCTAACGACAAAGTTAGGTCTGTTAATTTCTGTAGGTCTATTTGGAGTGAAATCTGGTTGAATACCCTTGGGTGCTCTTGCCTGGAAGCAAGCCCCACTGAATAGAGTGAGATTTACTTCTGAGTAAACTTGTGTCGGTTTTGCTCTGATGGGCTGTAATTCTATGCACACTTACTCGGGGGTAGGTCTCCCGGAACAGTGTGAGACTTAACTTCTGAGTAGACGTGCAGAGATTTTAGTTCTATCTTGGTGATTGGAAAAAGCATTTAGTGTTTGCTGAATTCACTTTCAAGTGATGGGCAGAACAATAACATTGTTGTTGTTCAGTCGAGTCCGACTCTTCGTGACCCCATGGACCAGAGCACGCCAGGCACTCCTGTCTTCCACTACCTCCCGGAGTTTCGTCGTGTTGGCAGCTTCGAGAACACTGTCCAACCATCTCGTCCTCTGTCGCCCCCTTCTCCTTGTGCCCTCAATTTTTCCCAACATAAGGGTCTTTTCCAGGGATTCTTCTCTTCTCAAACAATAACATACCAAACTGTTGTTCAAAAAGAAAACATATAAGAATCAAATAAACTTTTAAAATCTTTTTTTTTTTTTAATAGGCTGTTTGCAAAGAAAGTTCAAATGCCTCAGTCGGTTACCATTTACCAGACCAAAACCTGTACACCATGGATCTAATGCAAAGGGGAGCAGAGAACAGATCTTCTGCTGATGTATGTGTGGAACAGTCTGCTGGGATCACAAGAAAAGACCCAGTAACGCATTCTCCTAAGAAACAAGCTGAACATGAAAGCACAGGAACTTGGACAGCTGAAGCCTCACGCAATGCAAATTTAACTTCTAGATTGAACCCTGACGCTACTGGGAAAGTAAGTGTTTCATTGCGTATGTTTGTGAAGTAATGCCAATATTTCCAGGGATCACAAAACGGAACCGATAGCCTTCCGGATATTACTGTGCTTACGGACTCCCTTAATAACTCTGCCAGCCTTGATAGCCTGGTTGAATTGTGGAATAACAGGCTCCCCCTGCAACATGGTATACCTCCCAGGTGTCGTTCCATCAGCGCAGGTTCCTCTTGTTTAGGGAGCACCAAAGACAACTGAAGTGCTTGGCTTTGTTGTAAAGATGGCAATTTTGGTGATCAATTTATGGCCTAGGCCTGTTTCAAAGGGTTGTGCTCCTACTGTCAGCGTAGCATCAATTCTGTAAAAATGTTCTGAGCGATAGTAAGCAAGGGCTAAGTTTGCAGAGAGCTCCAAAGTGAAAGGGTGCAGGGATATACAAAGGGTTTTCTCTCTCTCATTCTTCTAGGTCAGGCTGATTTGCAGTACAAGCACACAGCAGGAGCTTATTCTTGGACGGAGCAGGAAGACTTTGGCATAAAATCAGGCATACAGTATACTCCTGCCTCCCTCTGCAGCACTCTGCTGCTGCTGCTGCTTGCACTGAAGAAGATAGCTTGTTTTATTTTCTTGCTTTGCTGCCAAGGAACTTGCATAAATGCTGATGTTTTAGCAGTAAACCATCGCGTTACTTCTTCTTTGTTATCCTTTTAGCTCAGCCATATTAATTTAAAGGGAAACAAGAGTTCTGTAAGCAAATTAGGAATTACACATTTTCTTATTACGCGAATGCCTAGCAGATTGGAAACCATCTGTAATTGGCAAATCACACTGAATCCGATAATGCTCTCCAGTTACTTGTCTCTATAAACTGACACTGTTTTTCTTCTTATCAGGACCACGTACTCTTGATGGAAAATAACAGCTTAACGCACGCTGGGAGGTATTCTGCAACCCTAAATACAAACAAAAACAAGTTTGAGAAGACGATTACTATTGCAAAGGGCAATTCAAGTTTAGGTAGTGTATCCGCATCACGTTTCTTGCCGTTGTTGTAATTTCTTCCTACTTGCTCCCCAAAGAGAACTGTGCAATGATATGAAAAGCAACAACAGACAAACCCATTGGGAGTGTGGCTGCTGTGTGGGCAATCTGCATCTTTTCAGGTCGTGGTGCTGTCTCCAGGAATATGTTTTTCTCAGGAGAGTAGGAAGATATTTCAACACAGGTGTTTTGTTTTGCTTTGTTTTGCTTTGCTAATTGGGTGGAATTCCTTCTATTGTTTTGCTTACGATATGGGCATGAGATTTAATGTGAGTCAGTAGTATCAAACCGACCTCCGTAATTCTAGTAATTAGTGGCGAGATGGGAAACATATGGCCCTTAAGGTATTTTTGGCTTTCAGCTCCCATCATCCCTAGTTGTGAGAAATGATGGGAAACGTAGTCCCAACAAGATCTTTCCAACGCGTTCGACATTGGGCTATCGGAATTAGTTAATGAAATTTATTGCTTGCATCTTTTAGCAAATACTTCAGCTAAGAGTTGCCGCAACCATGACACTGAGAAAACCCTCACAAGACTGTCTAATCTTCATAGGATGAACGAACAATAGCACATTGAGACTGCAGTCCTATATATACTGTTACTTGGAAGCAAGTCCCATTTATTTAAAATATTTATATCCTGCCCTTCATTGCAAGATTTCCCTGTGGGGAACAATAAAACTCATTCTAAAACCACAAAGCCATTAAACAGATGCAAGAGTGGGTCAGATTGCAATTAGCATCAGTTATAAAACTATAGAGCAACATCTATAAAAAAATCTCTAGCTGAGCACTTAACAGTTTCCAAATGCTTGAGTAAATAACTATGTCTTGATCTGATGCCGAACTGAGAGGTGATGGGTGTTCCACAATCGGGGCGCAACCCCAGTGAAGCTTCTCAAGCCCTTGGCGTAGTGTATAACTCCTGGAAGCTGAACCATTTAAGTCAATGATACTTCATTCTGAATAGGATTGCACTGAAAAAAATAGCCATTCCTCAATGTTTCAGTGTGATGTACAGAATGCAGTTTGTGCTAGACGGCTGCCAAGAAACAGAAGTCGTGGTCATGCTCGCAGCTTTGCATAAATGTAAATATCAGCATTTTGCTCAGAATGATTATGTAAAAACTGCCTTATCCTAAAATAATAATAATAATAATAATAATAATAATAATAATAATAATAATAATAATAATAATATATTTGTACCCCGCCCATCTGGCTGGGTCTCCCCAGCCACTCTGGGCGGCTTCAATCAAATATTAAAATACATTTTAAATATCATAGATTAAAAACTTCCCTAAATTTCACATGTGATTTTATTTTTTATTTTGGGTGGGTGGGTGGGTAGGGAGGTTGTAGGTGATGGTTTGATTCTGTGGATGCATATCTGCTATTGACAAAAACACCTATGTATAAGTTATAGGTAGGTAGCCGTGTTGGTCTGCCATAGTCAAAACAAAATAAAATAAAAAATTCCTTCCAGTAGCACCCTGGAGACCAAGAACAAACTTAGTTGGTCTCTAAGGTGCTACTGGAAGGACCTATGTATAAGGCTTAAGTTGACTGTTGTTTGGGGGTCTTCTCATAGGCTGGAATTTGCTACCATTGCATGTAATATAGGCTGCAAATTCATCTTCTTTATTTTCTTCTTCTTTGAGGGATGACAGTAAGTTCCAATAAAGATGGCTCTGGAATGATAGTCCGCAGCATTATCCATGGGGGTTCCATAAGTCGCGATGGCCGCATTGGTGTCGGGGACTGCATTCTGTCTGTCAATGAGGAACCCACAACTAATTTAACCAACGCACAGGCACGAGCTATGCTGCGGAGACATTCCCTCGTCGGACCAGATATAAAGTATGTAGAGTCAGTTGGTGCAAGAACAATGTCTGGTGTGTTTATTTATTTATTATCTTTAAAAAATAATCCTGAAGGATAATCGCATTCCACACTTACCTTGAAGTTACGTTCTGAATTCAGGATTTAAATGGCTAGAATCAGGCACCCCCAAACTCGGCCCTCCAGATGTTCGGGGGCTACAGTTCCCATCACCCCTGACTGCTGGTCCTGTTAGCTTGGGAATGATGGGAGTTGTAGTCCCAAAACATCTGGAGGGCCGAGTTTGGGGATGCCTGGGCTAGAATTAACTCGAAATTGCCAGTGTGAGTCCAGGAAGAAAATGCAAGATTGTTATTCTCAGCACGGTCTGCTCTTACCCAAAGTTTACAGCTTTTAATGAGCATCCGTAAGATTTAAGTCTTGATTTAAATCTGCCAGTCCTCCCTGGGGTGCATTTTTTTTCCCCTTTACACCCACTCTGGGATCCCTTCAAATTCAACCTATCAGCCATGTTAGGTGGGTTTGTAACAATGAAAGGCAACACGTTGACCAATAAACAATAAAGGCACTAATTCATTAAACATCTCATAATAGAGGACCACATACTTTTGTAAATATGGTTCCTAACACGAAAGTCTCTGAAAGTAATATAAGTCGTATAAATCTACATAGGCTTATGACCACTGGTCCTTAGAATACTACTCCTTTTATTGTTGAGTCGTCCTGAGGAAGATTATTTCGAAACAGTGTGATCATTCGGATCACGTTCTGCACACGATCACTTTTGCACCACTCCACGTGAATCTTCGTGCATCCCGAGACTGATCATTGTATTGCCAGACGTACATTAATCACAGCGATCGCTTAAAAGACTTATACGACTTATATTACTTTCAGAGACTTTCGTGTTAGGAACTATATTTACAAAAGTATGTGGTCCTGTATTATGGGATGTTTGTTACATTTAATGAATTAGTGCCTTTATTGTTTGTTGGTCAACGTGTTGCCTTTCATTGTTACAGTTTAAGGGTTTGCAACACAGGGGTTAATTGGATGTTAGGTGGGTTTGACAAAAAACATTTTATGGTCTCTTGCTGATTAGTGACAGCATCAGATTGTCTTCCTTACGTTGGCAAGAAGGGCTCCTCTTTGCACTAGTACACTTGCTGGTTTCCCTTCACCCTCACAAGGCAGCGAGTGTGCCAGCCCCCACTTTTTTTCCACAAGCAGATTCCTCCAGCTTCTGGCAGATGCAAGCATGTTCCCATGGGACCCCAGTGGCGGAGCAAGGCTCCGTGGTACCCGGGGCGGCAAAGGAAACGCCCTGGAGAGGGGGGAGGCGTGACGTCATATTGTGCCGTCACGACGCCCCGCCCCTGGGGCGTTTCCGGGAGTGCCGCCGCCGCTTCTGCAGCCCCCTTTTAAGCTCTGCGGCTCAAAAGGAGACTGTGGAAGCGGCGGTCCGATGACAGAGTGCGCCTGTGCGAAATGTCGCACAGGCGCACTCCGGCGTCGGGCCGTGCGCTGCCGCTCCTGGGGTGACGGAGGGAGCGGCAGCGCGTGGGAATGGTGGAGGGGCTGCCGCTTGTCACCACCACGCGCTGCCGTTTGCTCCGTTGCCCCGGGAGCAGCAGCACCGCACACACCGTGCGCTGCTGCTCCCGGGGGGGCGGAATGAACGGCGGCGCGTGGGGGTGACAAGCGGCAGCCCCTCCCGCCACTCCCCACGCATGGCCGGTCACCCCAGGAGCAGCAGCGCTGCACGGATGGGGTGCTCGCTCGGCCGTGCGCTGTTGCTCCTGGGGTGACGGAGGGAGCAGCAGCGCTTGGGAATGGCGGGAGGGGCTGCCGCTTGTCACCCCACCCGCCCCCACCGCACCCCCCTAGCGTTGCCCCTGTGGGACCCAAGTTGTGCAATGTCTCACTGAGCGGAGAGAGCTGTGCCCCGATTTATTCTGCTGTATGGACTGCATGCTTGGTGCAGGAAGAACCTCTGCTCTCTGCTCCTTGCTCTTTGATGGGGAGAAAACTTGGATTGCGCACCTCCTGCGACTGAAGACCTTTGCTCTTGAAGATAAACTAGGGAAAATGTTGGGATTTTTATAAGGGAAGTTTACACTCTGTTTGCCAAAGATTATTTTCTTTGAGAAAAATCTCGGTAGTGAAAAAGTGGCTAATTACAGAAACTATGACACATGGCATTAAGACAGAAGGATAATGTTTTAAAGTAGAACTCTCAGTACATCTTTGACAAATATCAGGAAAGCAGTTTATCTTGCATCTACGTTTGTGTTTCACACATGTAGACTTAGAGGCGGGGTAGCTTGTTACTTGAAAGAGGCACAAAAATCTAAATAAAATACAGTTAATTAAAATAGTTTGCCGCCTGCTTACTCTTTGAAGACAACAGCAACAGGTGTATTATCTTTACTGCATGTTAGGTGTTCAGGCATACTGTAAGATAGTTTCAGGTAACCCAGGTCATTTACAACAAACTGGTGTAACCCATAACTTCCTGGACCTATTAGTGGTATCGTTGTCATTTTCTTAAATTGCATGTATGTAGTAAAGGGTAAATGACCCCTGGACGGTTAAGTCCAGTCAATGGCGGAAGGTAAATGCATGTTGTAGGCCCTTTATGAATAGAAAAAAATCCTCTTTACACATTGAGGTGAGCACAACTCGCTTCCAAATAAGGGTCCTTAGGTTGCTATCCTATCCAATCAGAAGCAGACCAAATGTTCAGTTCCTCTGGGCATGCCTGTCTTATCTATCTATCTATCTATCTATCTATCTATCTATCCAAACATGTACATTTTTTTCTAAGCAGACAAGCAGATGTGCGGCCTCACTTCTCACTCCACCTTACAATTTCTGTAATAATATCTAGGGCTTTGCTTTTTAGCAGCAGTCGTAACAGCTGCTTGTAACATCTGCCAGATAATTACCGAGCTGATTCAGGATTCACCTGCCTTCACCGAACGTGTGGAGATGAATCTCTGATCAAGGAAATAAAAGATTGATTGCCGTTCCATTTTTCATGCTTGTTAATAATCACCGCTATACACTCCCAATAAAGAGCAGATGCTTTCTGTTGGGAGGTGTGGGTAGAATGGAGGTGGAAAGGGGAGAAGAGGAGGGAGAATAGGAGTGCACACTTTTAATGGCGCGTGTGCGCATCTTGCATTCAGCACAAGTCACTGACATTTGTTAACACCATTGTAAAAAGACGCTGCGTCATATGCTTCACATTCTAGATCTTCTCCAACACCTGCTGATGATCAGGCCCCCTTTTATGTGTGAGTATCGGTGATTTAAAAGCTCATTATAGCTCTATGTTGCAACTTGTCTGTTAAACCATTCATGCTTTCATAACACCCAAAGTAGCTGGGATATATCCAGATATAGGTACAGCATTATGTACGCAGACTTACATGGCTGCCTTCATCCAATTAGTCCATTACTAGAATCGACGAGTTGATTCATTACCCAATTACATTACAGTGTACTGGCGTTTTTGGAGGTATTTAATAAAGGTAACTTTTTTTGGTCTTCTTAAATAGCACAGTAAAATAAGATATCGGAGGTGAATTCATCTTCAAAGGGGAGAGGTCCGTTTATGAGAGTGAGTTTGATTGTTCACAGTTTTCCTTTACTCGACAAGTCAGCCTGCCAACTGAAAAGCAATAACCAGTGACACGGGGCAGAGTATTTTTCTGGACTAAAACAGAAGACACGTTCCATCCTATGCTTAAAAAGTCAAACATGCGTATATTTACTCACGTAGTTTCCAGGGGGGGAGAGAGAGAGATGCTAAGTGTAATTCATCCTCTTTTCAACCACTGGCTAGCTGCATTAGTACAGGCAACCCCCGTTTTCGGCGTGACAGATATGTGTGCGATCGCACACACGTGCATAGGGCAGAACCTGGAAGTGACATGGAAACATCATAAAAGATAACACTCAAAGTGCACAACAGTCGGGGGCAGTGGCGGAACGGGGTGTTTGAATTGCACACGATTTCACACAAGTGTGCAATGACCCGGGACGCAACCCCTGTGGAAATGGGGTTTTGCCTGTACTGCTTTTTGTTTCAGCACCCTACATTCCACTTTGCCCAGTCAGGACTCAGGTATAGGATTTTTGCTTTCTGAAAAACAATGATGCTTTTTCCAGTCATCTGTGACACAGCTTCATCTGGGATTCGGAGCCTTTCCTATTCTGATAGGCAGAGAGTGGCAGATACATGCAACACGCCACATAATTCAGTTCATGTGTATTCAGAAGTTAAGTCCCTTTGAATTCAGTAGGACTTACTCCTAGGTAATTGTGTATTTAGGTCCAGTTACAGGTGGGTAGCCGTGTTGGTCTGCCATAGTCGAAACAAAATAGAAAATTCTTTCCAGTAGCACCTTAGAGACCAACTGAGTTTCTTCTTGGTATGAGCTTTCGTGTGCATGCACACGAAAGCTCATACCAAGAACAAACTCAGTTGGTCTCTAAGGTGCTACTGGAAAGAATTTTCTATTGTGTATTTAGGATTACAGTCATAATGGCTTGATTTTGCAAAGCACACCAGCAATTGTCATAGCACACGACTGTGCTCCTTCTCACTGCATTTATGCATTCAATCTGATTATATACTGTGGCTTTTCTGCATTGCTATACAACTGTGTATCGCAAAACTAGTAAAGATACCTGAACACTCTTTCCCAAGGTGCTAGTTACTGATACAATCACGGATGTACTGATATCTGGATTAATCTCACTGTCATATTTTCTGTGACGCTAATGTTTTACTCTCTCCACTGTGTAACCAAAAGACTCTAGTTGCCAAGCCTGTTGACTGTATTGTATTGTAAATTGTCCTGAATGTGATCACAGATTTCTTTATTTGGTATATTTCCTATCATAGTATGTACAGAAGGCTTTTTTTTTTTTTGCGTGGCTATAGAATCAAGCATGCAGTTGATTTCTTCTAGTATTGCATGCTGCCTCACGTTTACACCCCTGTCTTCTGACTTTATTTAGCACAGGATATGATCTATTTTTTTATTTATTTTGCTTACTTTCTGAGTGCCGAGCTGATGTGTAGTCAGTTTAGTCCTTTCCAGCTTCAGTTTTTTCAGCCTTTCCTGCCAATTATGGAATCTAAAGTGGATGGGCTTGTGAACCATCTCTCCTTTTTATCATATACTTCTTCCTAAGATTGTCTTTCAACCCAAAAGAATGCTGTACAACTACCCAATTCTACTCTCATTCTCCATCTCATCTAAAAGTTTGAAATTGTGACGTTTGTTGGAATTTTTTTTGTTGAATGAATGAATGAAGTTTCCTCTGCTCTGGAGGGAAATGTTCTTATCTCTCTATATAGTGCTAGATTTTTGATTTATTTATCCATGTGATTTATTTATCAATGTGATACCATTTTCATCTCTAACGTTACCATAGCTTTATTCACTTTCCCCCCTAGTTACAATCGTGTGTTTTGTTGCATTTAACAGTTTAAAAGAATCATGTTACCTCTATAAATACCACCATCTCTCCAGACTTTCTGACCACTAAATTTCTCTCTAAAACGAGCACTTTAAAGGAATAACCTTCAAAACAACAAGGCGGCATTTTAGCCAGAATGGATGTCTGCAAACAGCAGGGGTAATTTCATCCCAGACAAGTTGATACGGTCGATTTATTGATTGGCAGTGGGGAACAGTAATGAGGCATAAGGAATTTTTGGTTTTGGTTTTTAAAAAATCAATTTTCCATATTTGTGATTGCCCTTCTGAAGCACCCAAGTTGATGTCCAAGGAATAAAGCAAAAACAACCCAATTAAAAATATTCCAATGCATTAGCTGCTTTAATCCTTCCTGTTGTGTGTGCAGAAACTTCTTGGAGAGACTGCTCTACAGTTGCGGTGCCATTGCTAAGAACATCCTGCTTTGAGTTCCAAACCACCTAATCTCAGAGGAAGGAAAATGGTACCCAGAGGAAGGCTATATCAGTTGATATGAAAGGGGATGTGTGTAGCTAGTGGCAGTTTTGCACTAGTAGAAACTGCTTCCAATCATGCAAGGCAACACAATTTTCAAAACTACCACCACTGCACACACAAAGAGGTGCTACAGCCCTACAACTCCCTGCTGTTCCAGAGGACCTTCCAACCTTCAGGAGCAGTTTCTTTTTAACAGACTGCGGTAGGCTGCAGTACTTAGGAAGAACTAGTGAGTACTGTGAGAGGAAGTGCTTTTCACCTTCCTCTTCCTTCCAAGAGGAAGTGCTTTTCTCCCACACAAAACTATTATTGGTGGCGATCCAGAGAGAAGCAGCTCTTGAAAGTAAAATTGGATCCACGTGTTTCTGTCACCACACCTCTGAATATTAGCTGTCATGCTTTTAGCATTTTCACCAGTTTTAGAGCCCTGCATATATCATTCATTGTTATTTCTAGGTCATCCAATAAGCAGAAAGGTTCTGAGTCGTGGCCTAGATCTTGGTATCATGCTCTTGTTTTGAATTGTTGCACACCCCATTAATTCAAAGAGAGACTTTTGGCTCAAGAACCAAGTAGTGCGGCTGGAGAAGGCCTTAAAATCTTGACTGCTTGTTACTGAGCTATTCCTCAGACACCTGCAGCATCTTAGGTTTATGTTTATGTTTCATATTGCAGCATTACCTATGTGCCAGCAGAGCAGTTTGAAGAGTACCAGGCCAGCTTAGGGCAGCAGCTAGAAGGGAGAATGCCACTAGATGTTTTTCCTTCGCATGTTGTCAGGTAATCTACTACGCCATATTGCTATAATCCTCTCTTTTGCCTTTGTTTACACATACATATGCTAGTAGCCTGAAAATTCTACCTCCATGCTTGCCGGAGCAAAACACTTTTACTAAAAACGATAGGCAAATGTCTGGCATCTGTTTACTCTAGACAATAATATGGTGGTTGTGTTTTTTTTAAAGCACAGACAAATACTGAGGCTAGCCAATGATTTGCTTCAGAAAAGTTGTTCACCATTGTGCAAAGATTTTGGCTTGTACTAAGCCAGAGTTACCTGTGTGAGCTTAATGGGGAACTGTTTTTGATACAAGCCAGGATCGTCACAGCAAAGGCAGAACTTAATGTGAGGAGGGACCAGCCCCAACACTCATTTACAGCATAATAAATCATTGTTTTCTCCCCGAAGAGAAAATAATGGTTAATTGACTAGTCGTCATTCTCTCTTCCTCTCTCTCTCTCTCCCCCCCCCACATTCTTAACCTCCTCAAGTGACTTTTCCTACAACTGAGAATAGGATTATTTCAGAGCAATTATGAAATTACAAGAAAGGTTTACGAAATTTAGCAATATGTTCACAGATTGGATTTGGGTTGGCATAAGCTACGAATGGATACCAGTTTTTGAATGAAATTGTCAATGTGACTTTGTGAACCATCTTGTCCAACTGGTATTGCCTTCAAATGGAAGGCAGTTGTGTGTCATGGAGTGCTATTCTGGAAAACTAGGGATGTGAGGAGGGGGAGGAGTCCATATGTACCAGTAGATATAAAATACTACCTGCAGTTTTTGGATCTCGATTGATATACATAATATAGAATCACCCCCATTTCCTATACATTTCTTATCCTTCTTCCTATTCTTGTGCCCTTGTTATTGTCTTTGTTGTGTTTTTATTTTCTCAGTGTGTTTGCAAGGTTGAATTTTTTTAATCCCCACCCCCAAAAGCCCCAAGAGTTCAAAAAACAATGTAACTGGAAATTGGATCCATTTCTAGTCTGCTTGACTGGGGAAAGTGCTTTAGATTGTTTGATTTTTTTAAAAAAATGTGGAGCAAGGCTATAATCCTGGATTGTATTCAGTTAAGTTATATTCTGAGTAGACCCATTGAAATGGATGGACTTGAGTTAGTCACACCCATTAATTTCAATGGGTCTACGCTGAGTAGAACTAACATTGGTTATGATCCTCAGTCTTCAGAAAGATGAGAGGTGCCATTTGTAGGTTACTAAAGCATGCTGTACATGCCCTTGTTTATTAACAGAGAAATTCCAGAACTACCAGAACGGGAAGAAGGTGAAGGAGAAGAAAGTGAACTTCAGAATGCAGGCTACAGTAACTGGAACCAACCAAGGAGGTATGTGTGTTTCTGCTACTCAGATAGAAGAGTTTTGGATTTAATATCCTGCTTTATCATTACCCTAAGGAGTCTCAAAGCGGCTGACATTCTCCTTTCCCTTCCTTCCCCACAACAAACACTCTTAGCAGATAGCCCTCTTAGCAGTTTATTTTGGTACAGTGTCCAGTTTCTCACATTATATTGATTTGGGGGCACAGCCAGAATGCCTGGATAACTGGAAATCAAGATAAATTGAAATCTTAGTTAATTCATAAGGCATGCTTACCAAATCTTCACCGTGATCAACTCTTGCCCGTAAACCTATGTCCGTTGTTTGGGTTTAATTATTTACTGTGTTTTATCTTGCATTTCATTCTGTGAACCACCCTGGGATCTTTTAATGAAGGCTGATATATATTTTAAAAAATTGATAGATAAATAAATAAATAACTAAAAAGTAAGAAGGAAACTGTCAGTGGAAGTTGTTGCTACTTAAATCTTAGTAAGGTTGTGCGAGACATGCCCATTTAATTTCAGCCCTATTGTTGTAAGAACCAAAAGCCCAGCTGTTTCCTTGGTGATTGCATTGTGAAGGGCTTGAATGAACAGTTTCTGATTTTGCCCATATTTGTTTTCCTGTTTAATGAAAGATTCTCCCCTCGACTCAAAATGGCACAATCCTAAATAACCACCGAAAGTGACAAAAAGTATCTTCAGCCTTAAGTTCAAGCGCGCTGAGATGCAATTTGTAAAAGTTGCAGACTTGTAGTGTAGATGCGCTGTATTTCTTAACGTATTTGTAATTATAGGGTTGAACTCTGGCGAGAACCCAGCAAGTCGCTGGGAATCAGCATTGTCGGTGGACGAGGAATGGGAAGCCGGCTGAGCAGTGGCGAAGTCATGAGAGGAATCTTCATCAAACACATTCTTGAAGACAGCCCTGCTGGCAAAAATGGAACCTTGAAAACAGGAGATAGAATAGTGGAGGTACTAGATCGCCCTCCACGTTCCCCACAGTGAAAGCCCCCAACCTCCTTACACACATTTAATGGGAATGCTGGTTGTTCTAAGAAGATTGACTTCCAGAAGTAGGATGCATGTTGTGAACAGCTTGTGGCATGACTGAAACAGATCTGTTGGGCTCAATTGGTAGAGCATGAGACTCTTAATCTCAGGGTCATAGGTTTGAGTCAGCCCTGTTTAGGGAAGTTTTTAATGTGTGATATTTTTGTATTTGATTTTTGTTGGAAGCTGCCCAGAGTGGCTGGGGAAATCCAGCCAGATGTGTGGGGTACAAATTTATTATTATTATTATTATTATTATTATTATTATTATTATTATTATTAAGTCCCCACGTTGAGCAAAACATTCCTGCATTGCAGGGCGTTGAGCTTGATGGCTCTGGTGGTCCTTTCCAACTCTATGATCCTATGAAATGATTTCTATTACTATTGTACATTTGAATTAAGTATTTTGTTCTGGTACCCATGGTTTGTGTCCTGCAAGCACCATGGTTTCCACCTCTGGAAGTTTATAAACTCTAATGGTTTCTCACCTCTCCGTGATTTATAGTGGATGGTTTAATTCTCAGTCAACTCATAAGAACTAAAGTGGTAAAGAGAGCTCTTCCCATGAGATTTCTAATGTTAAAATTGCAACTAACCACTAGCATGCTGTAGCTTGGCTTCAATAGTGACCAAAAACACAAATTAACTTACTAACACTAATATTATAACCTCATTTTCTTCTGATGCCAAAACAGCCTTTGGATTCTTGCCTTAGACATCTGCACAACTGGAGGCCTCCTTTCAGGAAGTGCTAAGTCTTAGCCTTTCTTGGAAAGACTGCATTTTGCAGCTCTTGAGGGAGTCTAAATGGCAATGCCTCGCCTTTTCCCTTCCTTCCCCCTCCCTTTAAAATGAATGTTGTACTTTATACGCATGTTAATTGAGCCTTCCAGCAATCCCAATGAAGCATGTAAACACAATCTTGCTTTGGAAATGCGATTTTTAAATTTTTATTTGCAGGAGCGTTTTAGAAACTCTGTTCACTGCTTACAAATTATGACCCATCCTGAGGCTTCTCTCTCTCTCTTTTAAAGAAATAAGTACACATGTAAACTGACATACATAGGTGGTTTGTCTGCTGTCGACTGATAATATATTGAATTTGAGGCTGGATCTATACACATTTAAAAAACACGTTGCAGAAAAATGCGTTATAAAAGCTGTTAATGTAAAACACCATTAGTGACAGATCACAGCTCTACAGTGCCATCTGGTGTCACGTGTTTATAATGCAGTTATAATGATACAGTTGATGAGTGTGTCTGAGTCCTGAGTTTTCTCAATGATTCACATATATTTATCTCAATATCCTTGCAGCAGCCCTGTAAGGTAGGTCAGGATTATTCTCCTCATATTGCGAAAGATGGGACTCAGGCTTGGATAAAGTGCTTTGCTTAAGGTTAAAGCTCTTGAATGGAACAAGATTTGAACTACGGGCTCCTCATTTGCAGCTCGGTCTCCTTAACACTGCACTATCCTGAAGGCCTGATGTCAGAAAAGGCTGTCCCTAGTTTTTTTGCTTGTTATGTTTTCACCATGACAAAGAGAAGCCAAATACATTTTCTAGAAATTGCTGCGTTGCTATTTTTCTAGCTGCGTGTACCATCGTGTTAAGCTTAGGCCTTACGATTTCAGGTGGACGGAATTAACCTCAGAGACGCAAGCCACGAACAAGCTGTGGAAGCCATACGGAGAGCAGGCAACCCAGTAGTCTTTATGGTACAAAGCATTATAAACAGACCAAGGGTAAGCATATGAACTGTGGGGGGAAAAAAAAGATTTGCAGAACCAAAATATGCAGGGAGAAATTAAGCATCCGAGGTTGTGTTATTTTGGGGAGGACATTTGCACAAAGCTAAGGGCAGGATTCGTAGTGGTTGCAATTAGTGCACACACGCACGCATGCAAACTAAACAAAAAACCAGTCCTTGAAAACCTACTTTAGAAAGGATTTGTAAGACAGTGCAGGTTTCTGGATCAAAGCGAGTGGTGGCAACCAAAAAAACATAATGTACATTTCATTAGGCGTCGTGGAAAAGTTGTAAGACAGGGTTTCCCAAACTTGGATCTGCAGCTGTTTGTTGTTGTTTTTTAATTATTATTACTACAAATTCCACCACCCCTATCTAGCAGGACCAGTGGTTAAGGATGATGGGAATTGTAGTTCAAAAGCAGCTGGAGACCCAAATTTGGGAAACACTGTTCTAACAGCTCTTCCACACCACGCAGTTGTTGAGATTATGAGACTGCTCCTTCAGTGCAGCCGAGACCCTCCTGCCCCACAGCACCTGTGTATATCCCATCTTGATTACATGCCCGTCAAACATGGCAGCTGGCGACAGCTGTGGGCTGTGCATGGCCTGCACAATCTGCATGGGGCAGACTAGTTGCAAATGCCCATTGCACCCAAATGCCCCCTTTTTGTTTCAACACTTGTAAAGCATTAACCAGGAGGGATGGAAACTTCCTGTGCAGATGGCGCCGTTCAAGTATGCAGAGGGACTTGTTTCGTTTTGCTTCACTTCACACTTTTAGCAACTTGTGCTGCATGGGCGACACAAACACCAGCAAAATAGTCTTAATATAGTAGCTTGCGTTATTTGTAACTACACTTCCTCCTCGTAGATTCGCTGTAAAGCTGCATGTCTGATTCACGAGCTGTTTCACAAACTTTTTGTTTCCCAGCCAGAATCTCTCTATAGCTCTGTATCGCCCTCTGCTCCCAGCGGGCAGAAACCTAACAATCCATTTTACCACCAGTCGTTGCAGGTAAAGTCGCATGGAGTAGCTTTGCTGAATATTGGTGACTGTGTGCGAGACGCTGTTTGAGGCTTCTGCATTTGCTGTGGCATGGACAAAAGCATCGCGTCTAGCTTGTGCTCTCCGTTTGAAAACCGTTGTTGTGTTTTTAGAGACAAGATCCTATAAGGGGATTCCCAGTCATTGGTCACAGACAGTCACCCACAGAACTAACCGGGTCCTATAATGAGAGTTACCTTTTAATACAGCTTTGTTAAGCAAAAAAAAATATCCAGCAATTTTAACAGGTTCCACCAGTGCATGATGTGGGTGGGAAATGGCTAAGTGTTACCTAGGGGATATGAATGATTACTGTGGCCAGTTATGTATTTTGTTTTGAAACAACTATTTAACTTGCTTGTTTAATAAGTTAAGTATTGTGTTGTGCATCCCCCCCTCCCCCGTAACTTATTTGCAAAGGATGGGAGTTGCGTTGACAAGCCTTTTCAGATTCTGCTTACCACTATGTTTTTATAAACATTTAAAGCATATACCATACTTTTCCGTGTATAAGACTAGGTTTTTTTAAACTTTAAAATTATGTGAAAACTGTGGGTCTTCTTACACACGGATAGGGAAGGGTTGGGATTTCTTAAATTGGAGTTCCTAAAAATAGGGGGCTTCTTATACATGGGGGCGTATTATACACAGAAAAATATGGTAATTTATTGTCTGTCGATGTAATATTTACGCCTTGTTAATTGTAACAACAGTGGCAACAGGATATGTAAGTACAGTGGTACCTCTGGTTACGTACTTAATTCGTTCCGGAGGTCCGTTCTTAACCTGAAACGGTTCTTAACCTGAAGCACCACTTGAGCTAATGGGGCCTCCCACCAGAGCACAATTTCTGTTCTTATCCTGAAGCAAAGTTCTTAACCTGAAGCATTATTTCTGAGTTAGCGGAGTCTGTAACCTGAAGCGTATGTAACCCGAGGTACCACTGTATCCTTGTACATTCTGATCCTGTCCATTTTTATTTGAAAGAAAGTCCCATTGTGTTGAGTGGAATTTACTTCCAAATAAGCAGGCATAGGATTTGTTAGGAGACTGGGAATACCCCATGGGCTTTGGAGCTTTCATTATCTGTTGCCCTTGTGTTGTGCTCACTCTCTTCGTCACATCTTGCATGGGGATTCCCCCTTCGTTCAGTGTCTAAGCTAATGATGACATAGGACCAGGGTGGATATATATATACCAAGTCTTACTATATATATATGTGTGTGTGTGTGTGTGTGTGTGTGTGTGTGTGTGTTACAGAAAGACTCATTCTAGCTGGTATAATCTTAATATCTTATTTTTTTCAGAGTAGTTTTTACAGTTATATCAAAAATTACTGATTTGGTTATACTATTAGAAATATGTAGACAGATAATTATGAAATTGTTGTGAGGTTTGATAAGCCAAATGTTTATATTTGGACAACTTCTCTGCTGTACTTTATTGGAAGGAGAATAATAATCATTTCCTCAATAACAATTTGAACAATATATTTAACTACTAAAACAATAACATTATGGAATACGTATCCATGTTTGTTAACTGATGTGGTTAAACATTTTTTTAAAAAAAGACTGATTTTTAGCACACGTGAAAAAATTAAAACAAATCCTTATTTCCTGTAACTTAAACAGAAAACTATATTTAGAAAGGTTTTTCCTCCAGAGGCATTTTATTTTAAAAATCCAATTTATTTTAAAAAAAATTATACACACACACACACACACACACACACACCCTGCATAGGACAACATCTATAGTGGTGCTAATCATGGTTACGTCAGACCACAACTTCCAACCTACTTCTAACTATGGCTGACAACTGTGGTTTGGCGGTAACCATGAGGTCCTCCTCCTAATCCCTTATCCACCAGGCAGCTTTGTGCCTGGCATATGTTTATATTGTTTTCATGCTACCTATGCTGGATCACAGCTACTGCTGTGGTTGCGCTAAGAGGCAAACCCTCCCACTGCACTAACATAAATTATGGATGTGTGTACCTGCTTTTATAATTTGGACTTGCAATGATAATGAAGGGATATTTGGAACAATCTTGGTGCAGTCCTGTTCCTTTTCGAGATGCTTAAAACCACGGAGAGGTCTCATGCATAAAGGGCGGTACAAACATGCATGCAGGTGCAACACTCGACACCCTTATTTATCCGTGATTCTCAGCCGGAATGTGTGAATTGCCATCGGAATGCATTGTGTCTGAAATTCTGTGGTATTTGATCCATGACCACCATTTTCACACATGGATTTGACCAGGGGTCAGCAAACTTTTTTGGGAGGGGGCCGGTTGACTGTCCCCCAGACCTAGTGGCTGCAAACTGCGGAGGGGGCTTCTCTCTCTTCCCCTCTCTCCTCCAGCTCCTCCCCTCCCCCTGCCTACCTGCGCCGCCGCTCTGCCTGAGGTTGGGAGCTGGCGGTGGCTCTCCTTTTTGAGCCAGTTTTGCCAGGCGCGGGGCTAGCAGGCATGCCAAGCTCCAGGCCACAGTGCTGCCATGGGGAAAGGCAGCCAGCAGTGAGGTTTCCTATCAAAGCCCACCCCCCTTCCTCCACAGGGTGGGGAGGAGCCAGGAGGAGGGAGGAGATGCTGCCACAGTAAGGGAGGGAGAAAACTGGGGGGGGGAATGGCGCCCCCCAAATTGGGAAAAAATGGCGATCATGCCAATTCAGGCAGTGGTTGCAGAATCGTTCACGGGCCGGATCCAGAGGGCAATTGGGCTGGATCCAGCCCACGGGTCTAAGTTTGCCGACCCCTGGATTTGATGTTGGCCAAGGGATGTCCATGTTTGTGTGGAAGTGTCCTAATGTATCTGCCTTTTGGTTAGCAAGCCCCTTTCTGTTTTTCTCGTAGAACCTCCCTATGCCTTACTTGCAGTACAACCCTTTCAGTAAGCCTCCTGCCTTCAGCAGCACTAACCCTTTTGTTGAGCCGCTACAGTTCAACACTAACAAGGTTGGATGATGCATGGGTGTTTGCGATGGACTCAGTGAAAATTTATGTGTTCCTCTCTTTCTCTGCTCCTTCTCCTCTCCCTCACTTGATTTTTTTTTTTTGAACAAACGTCAATAAGCCAGTGTCTTACTGAAGGAAAAGCATTCTCCTTATCAGAGATAGGTCCACCATACTCACCCAAAAAGCTTCCATTTGACCGCAAAACCAGGTGTTCCACAATCATAGACAGAGAGGCAACCTGTTGCTTGGGGAAAGACCAGTATGACCACATTCCCAAATCTTTTTGAGAATATTAACAGAAATACAGTAGTTTGGTTCTTCTCCCCCCCCCCCCCGGTGAATTAGGAATATTAAGGAATGATGTGGAGAATACAGAACACAAATCGCTTATCTGGGAGCTAGCTGTACTGATATCAGTGGGACATAGTCATGTGTCAGAGTAGACTATAAATAAATTGTGTAGAGGCATTCTTCTATCACTGGTTGCATTGCCGCTGCCACAACCAGGTCACAGGAGAATTCTGTGATCAGTCCTGACAAAGTCAATAGCAGCTCCTCACTGCTGTCTGCAAGGGAATTCAGGCTACAGATCTAACTAACCTTGATGCCTCAGTTGGTAGAGAATGAGACCAGGGGCGTCGCTGGGGGGGGCGGTAGGGGCGGCACGCCCCGGGTGACGGGAGGGCGGGGGTGACAAGCGACGGGTGGGGGTGACAAGCGGCGGGTGGGGGTGACAAGCGGCGGCCCCTCCCGCCACTCCCACGCGCCGCCGCTCCCTCCGTCACCCCAGGAGCAGCAGCACACAGCCCGACGACGGAGTGTGCCTGCATGACATTTCACGCAGGCGCACTCCGTCGTTGGACCGCCGCTTCTGCGGCTCCCTTTTGAGCTGCAGAGGGAAAAGGCGGTGGGGCTGCTGTGCGCGATCAGCGGGGAACCGCCAATAGTGCTCAGCAGCCCCACGAGTCGCCTTTTCACTCTGCAGCTTAAAAGGGGGCTGCGGAAGTGGCGGCGGCCCGGCGATCGTGATGTCACAATGTGACGCCACAACGCCCTGCTCCTGGGGCGTGTTTTTTCACCGCCCCGAGTAGCGCGGAGCCTTCCTCCGCCACTGAATGAGACTCTTAATCTCAGGGTTGGGGGGGTCAAGCCCCATGTTGGGAAAAATATTCCTGTATTCCTGTCTTGCAGGGAGTTGGACTAGATGATCCTTGTGGTCCCTTCCAACTCTACAATTCTATGATTCTACCTTAGGTTCCCCTCCCCTCCCAGATACTTTATGTTATCTGTTATTTGTTGCCATGAAAATGGGTGTGTGTGTGTCATGAAGCTTAGTGGTGGAGCATATGCTTTAGATGCAAGAAGTTCCTCTGCCTAGTCTCTGGCTTGTTAGGCTGAGCTGAGGAAAAACTACCTTCTGAATTCTTGTGCCCCCAAAGTGACACGTAACTGCTTAAATGCAAGCGTTCTGTCTATACTTGGTGGTATAGGTAAGGGCTATAGAAGTAAACTTACTTTTCTTTTAATAAGCTAACAGCTTACGTCAGGGGTCAGCAAACTTTTTCAGCAGAGGGCCGGTCCACTGTCCCTCAGACCTTGTAGGGGGCCAGACTTTATTTTTTGGGGGGGGAATTCTTATGCCCCACAAATAATCCAGAGATGCATTTTTAATAAAAGCACACATTCTACTCATGTAAAAACACCAGGCAGGCCCCACAAATAACCCAAAGATGCATTTTAAGTAAAAGGATACATTCTGCTCATGTAAAAACACGCTGATTTCCGGACCATCTGTGGGCCGGATTGAGAAGGCGATTGAGCTGGATCCGGCTCCCAGGCCGTAGTTTGCCTACCCATGGCTTAGGTTCTCAAAACAAACAAAAGGCAAGGGGTTTTCTGCTGTTCTCCCCAGTACTGCTGTTCTGAGAGTAGAAGACACTTTTGCTCACAAAACAGGACTTAAACTTCATTTCCTCTCCTCCCTCCTGCAGCCCCTGAGCCACCTTCAAAAGCTAGTTGGGGGTCCCCCTTGAGCAGATTTTGGAGGGGCTGCTATGGTGTTCCACTTCATGCACATCTGCATGTAAAAGTAAATTGTTGCACAGGTGTTCGTTCTCAGGTTGCGGAATTGTCTTTGTCAATTTCCTCCCAAGAGGGATTTTGTTGCCCCAAGTCCCGTGAGAATACAAATTGGATAGGGTCTATGACTGGTAGTGATAAGCCATGTTAGGCCCTTTAAGAAATGTTGAGTCATTCTGATGTGATTATTATTATTATTATTATTATTATTATTATTTTATTTAAAAAAATAAAGTTTATATAAAACCCATTCCCTATGTAAGAATACTTCTACAGTACAAAAAGTAGCATTCCTCCAAGGATACTGTAATAAACAGCCTCCTGTTTTCTGTTGCCATAGGATATGCAGAATCCAATTAGATTTACCACCAGTTGCTCCCCATGTAACCCCTTTGCTCCTACACCGTTTAAGGTTTGTTTTAATTTGTGGCTACTGTCCTAATTTATAGTTAACTATCGTAGCCAGTGTATGTGCCGCACTCCTTGTGTGCTGTCTGTCCTCAACCCCACCCATTTTGCCCCCTTGGTCATTTCAAAAGGACCACATGCTTCTTCCAAGTGTACCTGCTTCTTTCAGAGTGATGCTGCTCTCTCTGTACTTACTGTCGCCCAAATCCTTTGTCTGAAACCCACAGGATGCCACAGTGAAGGATTCGGGAATTGCCACATTTGTATTTATCTCTGCATCTTTTATAGCAGTGATGGGGGAGCCTGTGGTTCTCCAGAAGTTGTCAGGCTACAATTCCCATCAGCCTCCATGCAGCATGGTCGACTGTCAGGTATCATTGCTGGAATTCCAGCAATACCTGGAGAGCCAACTCTTCATAATTAAGGTAGATGGTTGGACAGAGTTCTCAAAGCGACTAGCATGAGTTTGGCCAAACTGCGGGAGGCAGTGAAAGATAGTCGTGCCTGGCATGCTCTGGTCCATGGGGTCACGAAGAGTCGGACACGACTGAACGACTGAACAACAACAACATTGTTCTTATTAAGAGCTCCCTGTTCAAATCGCCGAAGACAATCATGTTGCTCCCATTCACTCTTATAGGGTCTCTTCATGTGTTACCTTAGTGGGACCATTTGCCACAGTTGGGTCCCATACCTCTACATACAAGTGGGCCACGTTTTGTCTGTGTGTGCGTGCGTGTGTGTGTGTGTGTATTGTTGATGATATGCAGCTTACAGAGTAGCTTACAGCTAGGAAACCAAATAACTCTTCTAGGTGATTGATAACTTCTTTATAAAGACCATACAATGCCCAGACTCTTTACAGTTGTACCTTGGTTCTGGAACGCCTTGCGACTCGAACATTTTGGCTCCCGAACACTGCCAACCCGGAAGTGAGTGTTCCGGTTTGCGAACATTTTTTTGGAAGCCGAAAGTCCAATGCGGCTTCCAATTGAGTGCAGGAAGCTCCTGCAGCCAGTCGGAACTCGCGCCTTGGTTTTTGGTTGTGTTCGGAAACATTCAGCCGCACAAAATCTGAAGTTGTGTGCATATAGTTATTATATATGCACATGCTAAGTATTGAAATAAAGTTAAATGCACACACACACACGGTTGTTTCCAGAGTGTCCCTTTGGCGAATGGAAGCTCCCAAAGGAGAGGGTAGGAGACAATCCCCACAATCTCTCATGCAGGTTCCCAAACCAACTTCTATTGTGTTCTGGAGAGGTCCGGCAACACTCTCTGGCTTGTTTCAAGAGGGCTTCGGGGACACAGAAGTAGGCATGTACGGGGAGCAGAGTTCTGTGCATGGGAAATTTGGATCCAAAGCCTCATTTGAGTTTCCCTCTTCCCCCTCCCCACCTTTTGAACAAAGGCACTTTTCTATATGAATCTTCAAAACTACACATCTCAGCCACTTTTCTTTGGGAATCAGTAAAATTATCTCCCTCCCTCCCTTCCTCCCTCCCTTCCTTCCTTCCTTCATGATACTGTTTTTGGTTTTGGAAATACACTTTCACGTCTATGTAAGTCCTTGGCATGTAGGCCACCCAGCACATAAACCTTCACTGAATTTGGCTTTTAGTAACTATCCTGCTTGCTTAAAGTGCATCTGAACCTTCGTTTACCATGCTGTTTTCCCCCCCATCTGTGATTGCCTTTCTGTTCTATTATTGCACAGTATTTTAACTTCAAAGGCCCAACCCTTTCTTTGTCATCACTTCATGCATTTTTCTTTGCCCAGTGCCAGTCTGCACGTTCCCAGCCACTGTATTTTCCTTACTCTCCACAGGCATCTAGCCAGTCAGATTCAGAGCCGGAAAAGACTTCGTCTTGTAACCTGCTCCTGCCGCCTCCTTCCCTGTCTCCAGGAATGAGCAGTGAGGTTTTGCAGCAATCCTGCAACCAATACCTGGAAGAGCTGGATAAGGAAGATGAGTTCGGGTACAGCTGGAGTAAGTTTGATTCTTGAGAGAACCTTTCACAATTGTTTACATCTTCATGTACTATGTGACGGTCATTTCCCTTTTTTTAATCTTGCTTGAATAACTTGTGGAAACAACATTATTTTTTGCTATGTACATTTTGTTGTATGAATTCAGATTCTGTCTTTTGCATAATGGGCAAACATATTAAGCTCTATTCTCTGGTTGTCTTTTCCATAATTGCTGCTATTAGAAAAAAATCTTAAAAACACAAATATGTGTGGAAGATTTGAGTGTGTGTGTGTTTGTGTGAGTGTGTACACACACAAATATGCACACACACACAGACACACACACACACACAGGCAGACTGTATAGAGCAGTAAGGGAGAGATTTTCTACTCTTCCATTCTGATAAAATGAAATGCCTGGAGGCATTTTACTGGAAAAGAACCATAGATTCCTATTCAAATTGTTGCAGTCTGTCTGAGATTATGGTTTATGATAATGACTGCTGAATTTCCAAAGTTTGCACTCTTTTTAAGTTTTTGAAGATAAATTCTGCCCTTGCCACCCAATTTCTCTCTCCTTATGATTAGGAAAGATCAGTCACCGGTATGGGCATCTGTCTGGAGATCTGCACATGATAGAGTTGGAGAAAGGGAAGACTGGCTTAGGACTCAGCCTAGCTGGGAACAAAGACCGGTCCAAGATGAGCGTTTTTGTAGTGGGAATTGATCCAAACGGAGCAGCTGGAAAAGATGGCAGGCTGCAGATTGCAGACGAGTTACTGGAAGTAAGTGTCTAGTAATTATACTTAAAACGAAACATGCTGACTCTAAGGACGGGGGGTTGGGGTGGGGAACATTCGATTATTGGTGCAAAATGCAGCCTTTAATTAACAGCACGTTCTTTTAATCAGTATTGCCTTTCTTTACAATCATACTGGCTTCCCATTATAAATTTTATGTTTGCGGTCAGGATTGTTTTTCAACTATGCTAGTACTGAAGAAATAAATAGATGCTATGAAACAGGAGAAATAAATACCTTTGCTATGGTTTTGAGACAAAGAAAGCCACGATTTAATGAAACAGCAAGACAGCGGCCCTGTTCCACTTAATTGGGAGTAAGCCTCTTGGAGCTCAATGGGATTTATATATAGGGTTGTACTGCTAATATGTTGTCATTCATCCTGAAGCTTTCCCCTTAGGTCTTTAGTTACGTTTGATTGCCTGATGTCTCACCCCCTTTCTTGGTCTCCAAAGTTTTACCAGGACTAATGTCACAGAAGTAGCCAACATCATCTCAGATTTCATTGTTAGTCTCAGATGAAGGGAGATACACAATGGATTTTATCATTCATTGGACCACTCTTTGGGTTGATAGAAGAAGGTGGAAGCTTTTGAATTATTCAATACTGAGCACTAGGTCCTATAGGAAATTTAGTGCTGGATGCTAGAATATAACAGGATTAGAATAGAAAAAGAAGTGGACTAAGATATAGCACATTTAATCTACAGTTTATCCAGCCCGCCATTTTGTTTCCACCAGTGGCCAGGCTGATTACTCTTGTAGCTCACAAACAGGGTATCAACATGGAAGCTACCCCCTCTATCATTTGTTTGCCACCAGTATTGTATATTCAGAGGTATAGTGAGCATGAGACTTTATTTAGCTACCTTGGCTAATGCTGAGAGCCTCCACGGCTCCGTTTAACCCTTATTTAAAAACCAGGTAGGCTAGTGGTTATCACACGTATTTTAGTAAATAAATACTGCAGGATAACTATGTAGGTGTCAGTGTGTTTATTTATAAAATATAAACTCTTTCTTTTTTAAGCAAAAGATTTATACACACCTCTTTCTGCCCCATAAATTGGGAAACGAGCCAGATAGCTCATGACAGTAGTTTCAAGGCACAGCAACAAAAAGCCTAACATCTAAAATAAAGTAAATAGCAAGATTAAAAATAACTGGTAGAAAAAAACAAGTGTTCAGGAGCCAGCAGTGTCATCCAGTTTTTACAACAAAACCACAGTGAAATGTTACTATTTTAATTATATATCAAAATGTTGAGGGGGTTTTGGGAATGGGGCACAGTCCATGTGCAACAACTGAAAAAGGCCTCATCCTGTGTATCCAACAGCTGCTGTTTGGACAGGAGTGATACATGGAGGAGCAGCAGCACTCCAAAACACATCAGTGGATAGGCAGGATTTTTCAGAAGACATTCTTTTAAATATCACAGTACCAAGCCATTTAGGGCTCTCAGCATAATCATCACCAGTGCTTAGAATTGGGCTCAGAAATGGTCTAGGAGCTTGGACAAATAGGGGGTCACATATTCTAAATAATGGGCGCTAGTCAGTATAGACAGGCTGCAGCATATCATAACCAACTGAAGTTTCCAGGTATTCTTCAAAGGTAGCCCCATGTACAGTATGTTGCACTAAACTTCAATGTGACCAAGGCATGTGTTAACATGCTCACATCTCCCTTTTCCAGGAACAGGTGTGATTGGTGTACCCATAAAAGCTGTGCAAAAGTGTCTCTGGCCTCAAGGATTAAAGCACATTGTTTAGACACAGTATGCAATAGCACAACAATCCCATGTATGTTTAATCTGAAGCAAATCTTACTCTGTTCAATGGGGACTTGAATGCACTCCAGGGACTGCATAAAATACCTTTTATTTCCATTTCCACGCTCATTTTAAAAATGACCTGGTTGGAGTGGGCTGATTTACCTTTACTTGCTCTGCTGTCTTCATGCGTTCCCCCCCCCCGCCCCTCCCATTTGACAAACAGTGAGTCACGAGGTGATCAATCACTAGTGGAAATTGATAACGATGTTCCCAATGTCAGCCAGCCCACTGCAACCTAACAAAGGACGATTTCAGCCAGTCGAGAGCCAAACACAAACCAGCAGCTGTTTTATATATTAAAAAAGGAGATAACAATTGTAGTATAGAGATGCAGGATTAGCGCATTGCAACCATAATGGTTGAATAGCAGTTTTAATAACAGTAGCGACAAAGAAATCAAGTTTGCTTTTGTCTGTGGAACAAAGCTGGTACTCATAATTAAAGTAAGTATCCATGCCATTCTGATTTATCTAGATAAATGGACAAGTTCTCTATGGAAAGACTCACCAGAATGCATCTTCAATAATAAAATGTGCACCTTCTAAAGTAAAAATCATATTTATCAGGTAGGCAACCTCTTATGCTTATATCTATTTTTAACATTTTGTAATGAATAAATGCATATTCAACAGTATCTTTTCCCATATACCTGTAATTCAACTTTTGAAGCATTGCTAAAAGCTTCCCTGAATGATATATTTGCTTTTTAGGATTTACCACTATTGTGAGTATGTCCTTCAAAAAGCAAATGCTTTAGGTATCGAAAGTATTACAGAGTTCATTTTAAAACCTGTCTTCTCCATATATTATAGAAACAAAGATGCTATCCAACAGATGGCTGTTTGTCCTGGGAAATCAGCAGAGACTTCACCTTCCTCTTCTGGGCTACTTCAGTATGAAGAGGTACAATACGTATTTCATATTTATATTCATGTGATAGAAATAATACTGGTAGGGATGGAAAAAGGGGGGGTGCTGTTTAGTATGTTGTAAATAGCTTCTAAACAGAGGAATCAAGGTAGAATTTAGCAAGACTTGAACAGATTTTAACTGTGGTAAAGGGAAAGGGAAAGGACCCCTGACCATTAGGTCCACTCGCGGACGACTCTGGGGTCGCAGCGCTCATCTCGCTTTACTGGCCGAGGGAGCCAGCGTACAGCTTCCAGGTCATGTGGCCAGCATGACTAAGCCGCTTCTGGCGAACTAGAGCAGCGCACAGAAACGCCGTTTACCTTCCTGCCGGAGCGGTACCTATTTATCTACTGTGCTTGCACTTTGACATGCTTTCAAACTGCTAGGTGGGCAGGAGCAGGGACCGAGCAACAGGAGCTCACCCCGTCGCAGGGAATCGAACCGCCGACCTTTTGATTGGCAAGCCTTAGGCTCTGTGGTTTAACCCACAGCGCCACCCATGTCCCTTTAACAGAGGTACTTTAATATAAATCTGAAAGTGGGGGCGAGGAGGGAAGTTTGTGTTAAACAAAATGTTGCAGCACAGAGCACTGCTGCTTCCATGATATCCTGCTCCATTGCCCCTCCCACCTTGGTTTTTCATGTTTGCCCCCAGCAGCCAGTTAAGACCTTGTGAACAATGAGCATGCTCAGTGGCTTCTCTCCGCCTCCCCCAAATACCTTATCTCCTATGTGGACAGTGACATTTTGGCTCCATAAGGTCTGCCACACAGAGAAATGAGATTGCCATTAGTACAGGCGACCCCCAATCTGCGTTGGGGTTGCGTTCTGGGTCATTGTGTACAATGGCAAAGCAGACATAAACCCGTTCTGCCCTGCCCCTTTTTCCGGACATTTCCTGGTTGCCGCAGTGCACGTGCGCATGAAGGGATGCGGGTGGCGCTGTGGTCTAAACCACTGAGCCTCTTGGGCTTGCCGGTCAGAAGGTTGTCAGTTCAAATCCCTGCAACAGAGTGAGCTCCCGTTGCTCTTTCCCAGCTCCTGCCAACCTAGCAGTTCGAAAGCACACCAGTGCCAGTAGATAAATAGGTACCGCTGCAGCGGGAAGGTAAACGGTGTTTCCATGTGCTCTGGTTTCCGTCATGGTGTTTGGCTGTGCCAGAAGCAGTTTAGTCCTGCTGGCCACATGACCCAGAAAGCTGTCTGTGGACAAAAGCCAGCTCCCTTCGCCTGAAAGCGAGATGAGCACCACAACCCCATAGTCGCCTTTGACTGGACTTAATAGTCCGGGGGTCCTTTACCTTATCTTTACCTTTTTTTACATGTGCATGTCCCATATCAATTGGAGGTGTGTAAATTGTTCGTTGCCGGGATATCATTAGACAAAACACACAAAGATAATAACCGGTTATGATCTGTGTGTGTTTGGTATAGCGTTGTTCGTGACCTTGGTTCTTTTAGGATATCATTAGATGCATCGGTTCTGCGACCTCTATAACGAACATGGCTTGTTATGTTTTCTGTATTGATATATTTTGATACAATTTTTTTTTTCTTTCAGGGTGAAGTGAATGACCCAAGCTCTATTTTTCCCATAGACCAGAGTTTATATAAGAATATTAAAAATGTGGAATTGCCTAAAGTGAGTAGATGCTGATGCAAATGGTCCCAAACAGAATTCTGTCTGTAATTTCTTTAGCCTGAAGAGGAAGGAACCATTTCCTACTGTGAATGAACAAATTTCTCTAATGGTCTCAGTTTTCAATCTTACAACCAACACTCAGTTTCATTCTCAGAATCCACGTGTTTTCCCATTTTATATTGGATCGCATGGGGTTATCTATGTGGTCATTATGCTGTTGCTCATTTTATCTTGGACTTCCCAAAATCCAGCAATGTGCTTGGCTTCATTCAAAACATAACTAAACCATGGAAATGAGTTGTAGCAGGCCTCGGGCTCACACTCTCACTCTCCCTTTCACTGGTACTCCAGTGTGGAGGAATTTGAAATTTATTTATTTATTTTGCTTTAATTTTAGATTAACCACATATTGCTGTATTGTCTAGACTTAGACAAGCTGTGGGAAATGGTAATTAGGATTTGTTAAAACAACCCAGCTCCCGCCCCTTGTTTCAACTAAATATAATTAACCACAGTTTTAGGGTGTAGAACTCAGTACTCAAGGCTAGGTCTTGTAATACTAAATGCTGTTTTTTGTTTTGTACAAATGGAGCCTTTCTCTTATATCTGTACTTATCGGCAGTGAATATATTTTTAACTGAATTGTTTTATGAAGTGCATACTCATAAACATGGATTTACTTAGGAATATTTTTTGTGTGTGCATGTGTTTTAAAAAGGAACAAATAATCAAACAAATTACAAGCATACAAAAAAAACCTATTTATTCAAGAGCCAGTATTCAAGAGCAACAAATGTCTAAATCATATAGATGCACACAGTCTCTCTGTATATGTTCCATAGTTCTGTCCTTTCTGCATTAATCTCTGCTTTGATGCCACCACTAGTCAGTCTCTCTGTCTCGCTTTTTTAAATGTGTATTTTCTGAAAAAAGTATTTAATATGCATCTTGCATCATTTAAACTGCCAGGGACGGTGCCACAAGTTTCAGAGGAGTGAACTCGTTTTGATCAACGTATTCCAAGTGGTGCAGATCATTTGGGTCAACTTTTAAAGAAATTAACAGCACTCCTCAAGCATTCATGCTTAAGACAGCTTTGGCTGACGTTCTTCTATAACTCTGGGTGTCTTTTTGTATTTCTTAGGATCAAGGAGGCATAGGTATTGCCATCGGTGAAGAAGACACATTTAACGGTGTGGTTATTCAGAGCTTAACAGAGCATGGTGCAGCAGGAAAGGTAAGGCTGTTAAATTGCCACCCTTTCAGAGAAGAAGATGAGAAGTGTATACATGGGGAAAACCTTCTGCCCCCACCCCATCCTAATGTTGTTATTTTTATTTCAGGATGGCCGAATTAAGGTTGGAGATCAGATTCTGGCAGTGGACGATGAAGTTGTTGTGGGGTATCCTATAGAAAAGGTACTTGAGCAATTCCTTACAGCATGAAACTTACTTGACGCCTGTTCTATACAACCGTTGAAGGGCATAAAAGATACAGATAAGGTAAAGGTAAAGGGACCCCTGACCATCAGGTCCAGTCGTGTCCGACTCTGGGGTTGCGGCGCTCATCTCGCTCTATAGGCCAAGGGAGCCGGCGTTTGTCCACAGACAGCTTCCGGGTCATGTGGCCAGCATGACAAAGCCGCTTCTGGCGAACCAGAGCAGCGCACGGAAACACCCCGCTGGAGCGGTCCCTATTTATCTACTTGCACTTTGATGTGCTTTCGAACTGCTAGGTGGGCAGGAGCTGGGACCGAGCAACGGGAGCTCACCCCATGGCAGGGATTCGAACCGCTGACCTTCTGATCAGCAAGCCCTAGACTCTGTGGTTTAACCCACAGCGACACCTGGATTCCAGGATTCTATTTAGGCATTTAGTCAGGTGCTACAGGACCAGGGGTGCTCTGTCTGTTTCAGGAGGGTTGCTAAATCTTTTCTTTTCCTTCTCATTCCTTCCTGACATACTTCTGAACCCAAGGTAACAACTTTATGTTGGCTTCTTCTTCTTCTTCTTTTTTTTTTTAGGGAAGTTGAAGTGGCTCGTGGGGCATATTATTTAGCTGTGAGGATATTCAAATGTTTTTTAAAAATAAATTTTATTAAATTTTCGATAATAAAACACAAACCAAACAAACAAACACTGCAAACAATAACAAAAATTATATAAAAATACAAATACAAAATCAAAAAATCAAAAAAATAAGATACAAAAATACAAAAAAGATAAAAACAAAAAACAACTATAAAAACTATAATCATTCTATTCCTTAACATTGTTAGTTGACTTCCTCACGTCCACTCCTTCTGCGTTCATTGTATAACATCGTTAGTAAATTCTTAACATTATATAATCATCAATTTATACCTAATCTTATTCTGAATCTAATTTCATTATCAAACTTCTATCTTATTTAGTCTCATCTATTTTCCATATCTGTAGCCGATATTTAAATGCTTTTAATCCTGTTTTGTTGTTTGCAGCCCATGGTTCCTTTGTGGAGCACTGGTGGTTGCATGTGTATTTAACCTATTAATTGCAGTTCTAGTGATCAGCTCTTGGGAGGGGAAGGAGAGAGCTCCCTTTTTAAAGCAGCTGAATTAAATTTATTATTTCATTATTATTTATTAAATTTCTACACTGCCTTTCACCTGAGGAACACAGGGCATTTAAAAATAAAAAAAGTTTTGTGTTGAAAGAAGTGGCATCTACCTTGACTTGAATAAAATATGTGGGGTGCAGCAGCCCACATAATCAGTTACAAGGTGTGGCACACACACCATTTGAATGCCAATGCCCATTGACTTTGGGGGCCTCTGCCCCTCTCAAATATTTTTTTGGGGAGCTAACAGGACCTCAGTCCCTAGGACTCTTGGAAACCTGTTACAATATGCCTGCTATACTATTTTCTGTACTCTAGAATGAAAAAAAAAACATGTATCTATATTGGCTTGTTACATGAAAGTTTGCTCTCTTTTTTACTGTTCAAGTTTATCAGTTTGCTGAAGACATCAAAACCCACTGTGAAACTCACAATCAATTCAGCCGAAGAGGAGAGTCAGACAGCTGCGCAGCCACAAACACCGGTTTACAGTACTACTTCGGGTGAGAGAACTAATATCCAACAATCAGCCGTTGTTTCACCTTCTGAATCACCAGAACCAGAGTCAGTTAAAAGTAAGAATCTTCCAGTTACTTCAAGTCTTGGAAAAGAATTCAGTGACAAATGCTTACAATGGCTGCATTCATTCGTAGAGCTAAACCATGGTCGGTTTTTAGCCGTGGTTTTCTTCACCAAACCATGAGACAATGCCCAGACAAGACTAGAATCCACAGCTTATTTATTTCTCCAAAGCTTGGTTTGTTTTCAAGCTGCTGTTTCCTTGGGCCTCTTTCCCTTAGTGAGTGTTCTAGGGTGGGATGGCCAAACACAGGATGCTTAAGCAAAGCTATTACATTTAGATAAAATAGCAAACCATGGTTAAAACAAGCCACGGTTCATAAGCCCAGCAACAAGGCTTTCTGTATGGAGGCTTGCCAGACACCATCTTTATTTTTATGCAGCAGGCAAAAACTTGCCTTTTTACCCAGGCTTTTGGGCCTTAATATGAATTATTCCATTTGTGTGACAGGAACTGTAAGACCTGTCTTTTGTCTGTATGAATGTGTTTTTTTTAATTGGCTTTGTAGTAATTGATTTTAATGTTTATATAGTGCTGTAAGTCGCTTTGTGACATCATTATTATTATTAGGGAAGCTGCATACCTGTGATTTTGCCTAGCAAGCCAAAGGCACATAAAAATTATTAGATTTCTTCCAAGTAGGGAAGTTTACTTATCATCAGCTGGACGTAACTCTGTGATTTTAGTGCCCTTCACTTCACCAAACTATGGCATGAGTCCAAGCTGGTTGAATGAGCAGGCATGACTAGATCACAGCAGAAATCCAATTTAAGTAGTCTGTTAAGGACACGGTTGGTGCTGTGGGTTAAACCACAGAGGCTAGGGCTTGCCAATCAGAAGGTCGCCGGTTCGAATCCCCGCAAGGGGGTGAGCTCCCGTTGCTCGGTCTCAGCTCCTGCCAACCTAGCAGTTCGAAAGCACGTCAAAGTGCAAGTAGATAAATAGGTACCGCTCTGGCGGGAAGGTAAACGGCTTTTCCGTGTGCTGCTCTGGTTTGCCAGAAGCGGCTTAGTCAAGCTGGCCACATGACCTGGAATTTGTACGCCGGCTCCCTCGGCCAGTAAAGCGAGATGAGCGCCACAACCCCAGAGTCATCCACGACTGGACCCTAATATTCAGGGGTCCCTTTACCTTTACCTTTATTAAGGAATGGGAAAATAAGAGAAAATTATAGGTTGTCTTTTTAAAAACAAAACAAAAGCATACACTAGCTGATCCTTGGCCAAAACAGTTGAATAAAGTAGTTAAAGACCCTACAAACAAAATATGATTTACCCTCAGCCAAAGTGGGAGTGGCAGACATCTAAACAACATCTAAAACCATCCCATTTTATGGGTTTTTTTTTTTCAACATTGATGTATCCAGCCAAATGTGTGTGTGAGCAGAGATGGTTCCTCTCAGATAAGCTGTAAACATAACTTTGTATTTCTGAGAGATTTCAGACTTTGCAGGAGAGAAAAAGAAGCATGTAAGAATTCAGGTGGCATCTGTTTCTTGGAGCTGGAGCTCATCACAGATTTTCTTATGTGCATTGAGGCAAACCGTATATGTGGGTATTTGTTTGGAGGGGATGGACAACAAAAGCCTCCTTCACCTTAATGAATAAAAGGATAAAGTCCATAGTAGACAATGGTTTTTAAGGAGAAGAGCAGCTATAGCTATAACTAGTCGATTTTCTGTTTCTAGACACAAGCAGGTCCTCAACTCCAGCCACATTGATATCTGACCCAGCTACATGCCCAATCATCCCGGGGTGTGAAACGACAATCGATATCTCCAAGGGACGTACCGGTCTTGGCTTGAGCATAGTAGGAGGAGCCGATACTTTGCTGGTTTGTAACGAAAGCCTTTCATAACCCCAAGCTAAAGTTCCTAAGAAGGAAAATGCTTCTTTCTTTGACATACCGTACTTTTCCATGTATAAGACTTGGGTTTTATCTATAAAAATCATGTTAAAAAGTGGGGCTCGTCTTATACAAGGATAGTAAAAAGCGGGGGTGTGGGATTGGTGGCTGGCGAAAGCCAGAGATTGTTAGCAGCTATTTGGCGTGTTTTTGGAGGTCGATAATTGCACTAGGCAGGGGTTTCCCCCCTTCTGTTTGTTGTGTGTGTGTGTGTGTGTGTGTGTGTGTGTGTGTATATGTGTGTGTGTGTGTGTGTGTGTGTGTGCGCGCGCGCACACACACACACACACACACGATTTTTAGCATCTGTACAAGTGTTACAAAGTTTTTAAATGTATTTGTTGCCAATTGCCACATAAAATATATTTTAAATAATGGGTTTAGTCCTTACTATGTTTTATAAGCGTTTTAACATTTTTTTTCTGAAGTGTGAAATGTTGCTATTCTAATTTGTAGTGCTCCTGAAGAAGGGCGCTTTGAAATGTGTTATGTAAATGCAATCTTTATTTCCGTGCACCATTGAAATTTCTCTCACTCACTCACTCTCACACACAAACATTTGTGCTTTCCCTCTCTTCGTTTTTCTTGACCACACATTTTCATCAGGACAGCAAATGAAAACTTCTTTAAATAATTTTTTTTATACTTTTGTATCAGAATTTATTCTAGGCACCACTATTCATCTGTATTACTGTGTGTGTGTGTGTGTGTGTGTGTGCATTTTCAATTTTACAACTGCTAACAAACAAAAAAAGACACCCCCCAAAAGGACAGAATACAAACAATGTATCCCCTTGGACTCCCCCCACCTTTTGTAGTTCCTTATGTTATTATTTTCCTTCTGCATCTTCTCAATAATTCCAACTATTATAAATCCTTAATCAGTCCATAATTCAGTTTTTTTTACTACAAGATTTCTGTCAAAGCTACTAAAGTGTGCAGTTCTTTACAATAATTTTTCAGATAAATTATATACTCCCCCCATTCCTTAGTAAAATTTGATTCCTCTGTATTCCTTTGAGATCTCCACAAAACCCTTTTATTCTTTTCTTAGGCTCAAAATAGTTGAACTGCACGGCGAACAAAAAGGTCTAGCAACGTCGGTGAATTTTTATATTTTGCTTTTTAAATCCACAGGGCGCAATTATTATCCATGAAGTGTATGAAGAAGGAGCAGCGTCCAAAGATGGAAGGCTCTGGGCTGGCGATCAGATCTTGGAGGTATAGCATTGTGCAACGTACAAACCATCCTTACATTCTGAAAGTGGGAGTGGCGGGGGGGGGAGGAGAAAGGCAGGAGTGGACTAGAGGGGGGCCTATATGCAGTCCTATATGGATGGCCCTTGTGGTCTCTTCCAACTCTATGATTCTATGATTCTATGCTTCTGACACCTGCCATACAATTGAATCCCAGGTGAACGGAATCGACCTAAGGAACGCAACGCACGACGAGGCCATAAACGTTCTCAGGCAGACGCCTCAGAAAGTCCGCCTCACCGTCTACAGGGACGAAGCCCAGTATAAGGAAGAAGACATGTATGATGTGCTCAGTATAGAGCTACAGAAGAAGCCAGGCAAAGGCCTTGGATTAAGTATTGTTGGGAAGAGGTGGGTACACAGAGAGAGATTCTGGAAGTATTTTTGGTCTTTGCATGCAGTGCTGGATTTCCATATTAGCTAAACAAGCTATAGCTTAGGGCCCCACTGTTTTGGGGTCCCCCAAAAAAATTTAAAGGGAAAAAACCCCTGGATGTACATTTCCAAAATATTAGATAGAAAACAAATAAAATAAAACCTGCATACAGCAACAGCGTTTTGTGTTGTGCAGGCTCCTATTTGTTATGTGCAAATGCCTTTAGATACCTGTTAGGTCCATAAATTACCATATAGCATATATTCAACACAAAAAACAGCGACAATTTGTTGTTGAGAAAGGACAGCTGGACACGTAAAGAGCCCCATTACCTTCAGTAGCTTAGGGCCTCATCAAACCTAAATCTGGCCATGTTTGTGTGCAAGCTAATGTGGAGACAACATATCTGAGAGAAAGTGAAGAAAGAATCGCCTCCCTTAGTTTCTGAACGTAACTCTAAGTGAGGCAATTCTTATTTCACCTTCTCTCATTAATGTTGTTAGTGAATTCAGCTTTGACCAGGAAGATAAAGTTTATCTCCCTTCCTTCCTTCCTTCCTTCCTTCCTTCCTTCCTTCCTTCCTTTTTGGAAATGTGAAATACCTTTATTTATTTTTTGGAAATAAATTATATTAAGGTTTATAGAGAAAAATACAAAGCTTAATCTCTCTCTCTCTTTCTCCCCCCCCCCCCCGCTTTTTTCACACAAACCAAGATCTAGATACAATAAAAACACCAAAGGGGGGGGGAGAGAGAGAAATAGAGATAGATAGATGATAGACAGATAGATAGATAGATGGTAGATCGTGATCTACCGGTAGATCACTGGACGTCTGTGGTAGATCACTGGCTCCCCCCAAAGAAGCTGAACAACTGTGGCTCCCATAAAAAAGCTCAACATTTTACCTCCTCCCTGGAAAAAAACCTCAATAACTTTGACCCGAACACCCCCAAAATGTTCCTTCCTCATTCCTAAAAAAAAGCTCAACAACTCTTTGACCTGAACCCCCCAAAAGGGGGTAGATCACTGCCAGATCGCAGTCTCTTGGGAGTTGGCCACCCCTGCAATATAACACCCAACAGAGATATGGTTTCAACACAGACCTCACCTCTTGCTTAGCCATGCTGCAAGTCAGCTTCACTTCCTCATTTGCACAACTAAAATAAGAGCTTTCTGCCCTCACTGCTTAGGGGTGAGGAAATGTCCCCTTTGGGTCTGCATCTGCTATTAACTCTCTAAGCTTCCTTGTTCAACTAGACAGCAAAGTTGCTCAGAAAAGGGCAAGACAAAGAAGACCATTTTCTTCAGCACCCCCCGAGAAAAAAAGAAGCTATTGATAGATGCATTTAAAAATTACTCCTAAGTCTCTTAACACCAATGTAACCACCGGAACATAACATTTTTACATGCACGAGGGGTGGGGAAGCCCCTACTTGCTGGCCAGTCGTAGCCACCAAACCTCTCAGTTTGGCCCGTTTGACTTCATACAGGACATCTGGCGTGGATGTGTAAGGCTTTAGAGGAAAAACGGGGGACTTAAAAGTGGGCTCACGATTGTTTCTCCGCTGGAGCAAGGCATGCTCTCACTCGCCCATCAGCTGGCACCCCTCTCTCAATTAAGTGATCAGGAAGGAAGAAAAACAGCTGCCTTGGCAAAGCACTTTCAGACAGCCTCCCACCCCCTGGCTCACACACACACACACACACACACAATTTTATTTGCATGCTGCCCTCCCACAGTTCAAACCATCCTCAATAACCCCACTGGGAAAACCTCCAAACAACACCCTGCCCCTAGAGTCTGTTAAGCAGCCTCAGCTTTTGTAGTTGGAGTCAGTCAGAGCCATACCCTCCTGCCCAGGTTGGAAAAGGCCTCCAAGGCAGGGAGCAGGTCTTCCAGAAATCACTGCCAAGATGGTTCTTGTTTGAGCCACCAGTGAAGGCTGTGTGAACCCCCTTTGCAAAAAAGAAGAAGAAAGAAACCCAAAAGCCTTTCAGACAATGCAAGTCCCAACAATAAGAACTTCAAAGCACTGTATCACCTGCTGTCACTGTGACATCAGATGATTGACAGGTAGACAACCCTTTCTACCTGTCAAGACTTGACCTGCCAGGGAATCTGGCCCACTAGTCCCCTCTGCTGACATACACAAACCATTCTTACTAAATTCAGCATGTCATTCTTAGTTTCCTCACTTTATGACTGCAGAAATAAATTCATGTTTGGCATAAGGAGCAATTGTGTCTATGGCATTGTTACAGTACCTTGGTCTCCCTTATTTACCAGGACATCATATTCTGCTGTAAGATCTGCATATGAGAATCATCCATCCTGTTAGGTTGTATGTGTATGTAAGAAAGTGCTGAAATCTCATGTTACCCACCAAAATAATTGTTTGATCATTGCTTTTAAAAGCTCGTTCTTAACCACGTAACTATGTAACGAATACATTCATCATAAGTTCATAGTAAACCATCTTGGAAATGTCTTCTTGAAGGGCAATATATAATGTTTTAAATAAAGAAACACAACAAAACATACTTCCATTATTTTGTTTGCAGGAATGACACTGGAGTGTTTGTGTCAGACATTGTCAAAGGAGGCATAGCAGATCTGGATGGGAGACTGATGCAGGGAGACCAGATATTAATGGTGAACGGGGAAGATGTTCGAAATGCTAACCAGGAAGCAGTGGCCGCTTTGTTGAAGGTAATGGCAGAACGATAGAGAAAAACATAACTGCATAAATGGATACTGGGTCCTCTCTTTTTCCAAAACGAGACTCGCAAACGGGAATAGTGCAGTTGCACTCCCGTCTGGCTTGCGGACTTCCCATAGGTATTTGATGGGCCTCTTGCCTGATGTAACAGGGACTTCCTCGTAATTCTAGGGACAAGTCTTGTGCAGGAGGGGTTGGTGAGGAGAGGTTGTCACTGTGCACCAGGGCCTTCTAGCAGTGGAGTCAGCGCTACTTCCTGGGAGAGAGGGTGATGGGAAGGTTGGCACTACACCAGCACATTGGTGGGAGGGTATTGGCCTCCCCACCACCATTCCTTTAAGTGTGAGTGACTCTGCTGCTGGGAGGCCACCCCCTACTGATCATTCCCGGTCTCTTCTGGTATTTTCTTAAGGGACGCTAAGGTTGGCATTTTTTAACATTCCGTATTTGTAAAGCAAATGAAAGGGCTAAGTTCCTTTTAGATACGTTTTCACACCCACCCACCCAACCCGCTTTCATCGTTGCGTTCAGCACATACAGAACTGACAGACTGGGGATTAAAAGATATTCACTTGTTCCGGGGGGATTAAAATATGCTGCTACTTCTGATTTAGCACTGCAGTGCACAGCCAGCAGTGGAAACAAAAGCTACTGTTTTTAAATGAAGTTCCCTTATCGCTCCTACTTGTCAAAGTCAGGATTATACGTTGTGCTTTGAAGCAACTTGCAAGCATCATGTTGCTGTGGCTTTTTCGTAGATGGGGGTGAAAAAGGGGGGGCCTTTACGCTGTGCTATGTGATACTCTGGGCAGAAAAAGAAATGCTAGCTAGATGTTAGAAGGGCTAAGTTGAGCCACTTAACGTTGGGATCACTGAAGACATCAATAGTGGATGTCCTTGCTGAGTGTTGGCTAATGCAAACTTTTGTTGGACTTGGAATGTACAGAAGCAAAGCCTGGAATGGCTGAAGGTGGTTTTGCTTGGTTTTCCAAAACAGGTTTCGAGTCGCATTCCTTATTTGGTGAACACTTCTCCATTCTCTTGTGTATTTTGGCACTCCAAAGAATTGATTCTTCTCACATGCCATTCGATGTTGCAGTTAGAGAAGAGCACTCGAAGTGTAATTTTGTTACCTTGGTTGTCCAAACAGTTATTTGTTAATGGGCATAGCTGGCTGTGAAATACAGCCAATGTACCATCCTTATTATGTGATTGCTTCTGTAGGGAGCTCCTTGTTGAACCAACTGGCAGGCATGGACAATGTGCAATCTATATGCACCTTTGTGATTTTAGACAAGTTCCATGCAATTTCTCAGCACGTGTGTAATCACACGATGGACAACACTTGTAGAAGGTTCGGCTAAGACTTGTGTGAAATGGCCCTTGGTCTTCCTTTAACTAAGATATGCCTTTACATCATTATACTCTGGGTTAAGGAATCTGTGTCTTACAAATAATGCCTGCTCTCTAGTGCTCATTAGGTACAGTCAGACTAGAAGTTGGAAGAATAAAGGCAGGCCCATTCCATTCGGAGAGGAGAACGTCTCAGAGCAGCCAGGTTTGTAATTGCTTGCATTGGCTTCATTTGGAACCATCACAAGCATTGTTAAAATTATATAAGCAAATAAAAGGGAATTGATTTCGCAGTGGCAGTGATTTTTTTTGTAGAGGCTGATCAGAGATGAATAAACTCCAAGCCAAGTACATAAAAGGCAGTTTTATGTACCCATATCCGTATTGGGTTTATTCTACCTTTTTTTTTTAACAGCTTAGATCCTCAAAGCTGCTGTGTATCGCAGCCCTGTTCCCAGTGCTGTGTAAGGCAAGGCACATCTACAAATGTACTGAAAATTAAGTTGGCATTTAATTGTATGATTTTTGCTGTCACAACTAAACATTTGGGGGTATGATCTAGTCCCCCTCCCCTCCTCTCTGTCTCCTCCCATGTACTATGTTGTGCCTGCAGGGATGTTCTGGTGCTAACCTCTCTTCTCACTGTTAGCAGCTGTACTACATCTGTAGGAGGGCTGTGCATGCTTGATTGGTTGCTGTGCACAGGGAACAGAATTGACCGTTGTCTTTCTCTCTGAGTAACTTGGCTACATCTCCATTCAAGATAGCTGCTGAGAAGTCTGATTTAGCAGGGAAAGAGAATACAATATCTCACATATTTGGAGGGTTCTTTCCCTCCAGAAAAGTGCTTCCTTCTACTGGTACACAGTATTTTTATGCCAAACAAGATACTCTGCCAAGCTCTTGCTCTGACTGCTCTAATATGCTGCAAACAATTAAGTTTGCCATTCGTATTTGTACTTTCACTCCTATGGGGACCATGTCCTTGAGCACAACTGGCAGACATGGTCCAAGTAAAATATTACTTACGAAATACAACAGAAATATGAGACAGTAGTTGTACTTGGATGATAAAATATCAGCTTAGTGAGCCAAGTTATGAACAAGCTACTATGCAGCCACTTTGCTCCTTCTTCTGCAAGAAAGCCAGGAAACCGGTTAGCTATAGTTTCCTGTTGCATCCTAACAAGGAAACTGTGGTTAATGGCTTCCAAAGAAATCAGGATATTAAACAAACTTTAAACCTTGCCTTCATATCCTGGCTTGTATGAAGAGAGGAGTGACCTGGCTGATTGTGGTTGCACGAAGCTTGTTGGTATTTTGGGTTATTAAGCTGGAATATGATAATCGGAACATGCCATTGTTGATGTAGAAAGAAAACTGGACTTAAGGAATTCTAGTAATTCTCAGTGGTGTAACTCTTTAAGGTCAGCGAGGGAAGTGGCAGCCTGTCATCATTCAGTTTCCCAGGTTCTGGATCCAACCCACCAGAAAGTTACGAAAGTACTCTGAAGAAGAACTCCTGTAAGTTTCAGCTGCTGCTGTTCAAATTTTGCAACTAATATCTTCTCACCTATTTCTGTGCTGTTAGATACATGCTGTTCTCCCAACAATCACACAGCATTTTGTGCCTTTATGCTCATGTGTATTGGTCATGTTCTAAGATTTAAAAAATATTGGGAGTTGATTCTTGAGTGCACAGAAAACTCTCCATTTCCACAGGGGTTGTGTTCTGGGTCAAAGCCTGTTATGCCCCCTTTCCCACCCTCATTCCTCCCTCTTCCGGGTCCAAAAGCACCTGTGTGTTGGCAATCGCATGTCAATTAGATGCTCCTAAAATAGTCGCCAGCTGTGTGCAGGCAATGTCAAGCTATGACTTCCCATTAGATCCCTTAATGGTGCTTGTGTCTGTGAAATCCAGTAGTTCCAGTGGAAGAATAAACTACAAGAAAGAAGATTCCACCTAAACATTAGGAAGAACTTCCTGACAGTAAGAGCTGTTCGACAGTGGAATTTGCTGCCAAGGAGTGTGGTGGAGTCTCCTTCTTTGGAGGTCTTTAAGCAGAGGCTTGACAGCCATCTGTCAGGAATGCTTTGATGGTGTTTCCTGCTTGGCAGGGGGTTGGACTGGATGGCCCTTGTGGTCTCTTCCAACTCTATGATTCTATGATTCTATAAGTAATTATTACTCACCTTTTAATAACAGTAGGAATTTCCATTAGAAGGCAGAACTTGAAAAATAAAGATAAATCTATTTATATCAGATTATTTCCTAAGAATGTGGGATAATTTATATATGAGATAAAATTAACCATCTTGGCCAGTCAGAGAAGGTAAACAAAAATAAAACTGATTGATTGAGAAATGGGGCATTGTCATACTGTATTGGAATTTGAAAGTACGGGATTCTATATATATATGCATTACTGTGGGTAATTTAGTAACCCTCAGTATTGTTTTGGTGGTATTTCTTTCCTTCCATTTATTTTGCCTCTGTACAATTCAGATAACAGTTGATGATATTTCATTATTGTATGAAAATATAACAAACTATCTTATCGATTGAATGTATACATATAAAAAGATTTCGTGCACTGGGGCTGAAAGTGATTTTCATGACAAAAACTCAATGACTTCAGAAATAAACAAAACAAAACTGTGCTCTTGTTTATTGGCCATTGATTAAAATTGGCCTCCAGGAATGAAATGTTTAAGCCAGGGATGATGGGGCAGATTTCGATCTACTTTGTTTTTGACTAGAACTACCAGATATACCAACCAGAGACTGTGAAAAAGGCACAAAATCAAATAATTCGGAGCCCTTTATTAGTATTTTTTTTAAAGTCACGGAAGTGAATGGAACTCACAGTCCTTCCACAGAAAAGTCTACTCTTGGTTATTACCCCCTCCCCCCCGCCTCTTTTTCCATTTCATCACTATAATGGGGCAATAGTCTTTTTCTACTCTTGCTGAACAATTTGCTGTCAGAACACTTTGCAGATGTATTGCAGATCACACAGAAATATACCAGTAGACCCAGGGCCAGATTTCGGTTTGAGGAGGCCCTAAGCTACTGAAGGTAATGGGGCCCTTTATATGTCCAGCTGTCCTTTGTCAACAACAAATTGTCACTGTTTTTTTGTGTTGAATATATGCTATATGGTAATTTATGGACCTAATAGGTATCTAAAGGCATTTGCACGTAACAAATGGGGGCAGGGGGGAGAGAGAAATCAAGCAATTTCCCCATTGCCTCTGATGTGGCACATAAACCTGACTTTCCAGCGGCAGCTTAACGACCAAACAAATGTCATGAAGGAAAGAGGGAGATGTTCTTAAGGAAGATTTTACCCATTTTTGTGTGCTTTTAAGTAAACAAGCAAACCTAGAGACTAGCACTACCAGGTTCCTTAAACTGCTTTGAAAACAATGTCACCTGTTACAGTGATAAAAATAAATTGTTCTGGAGTGCATGAAAAATAACGCTTTGCAGTGGAAAACACCAGTGATAACAGTGCTGTTTTCCTTTTTAACAGTAGCATCTGAAATACAAGGATTAAGAACAGTCGAAATAAAAAAGGTAAGTAGAACCTGGAAGCTGGTGTAAAATTAAGGAGAGCTGATTACTTGAATAGATGCAGGATTGCATCATGCACCAATTTAGCTATTCTGCTCAATGGAAGATTTGGACTGTGTCAGGAGACTGCCCTCGCCAGAAGCCAAAGCGGTGCCAGGGCTTTATCAGTATCGCGAACCCCCGTCTCCGATGCTGAGTTCTTTATCTTCGTCCAGTGGGAGGAGCAGTAATTCCTCTAGTGGGGAGGGGGAGATGGAGACAGGAAGTGGGGGCCGGGGCTGTGACAGGGGAAGAGAGCCTTCGCACCAAGCAGAAACGGGAGGTGAAGCACCCCTTCCGTCTCCCCTTTTGCACAGGGGGGGAAGACGTAGAGGGGGGAGGCGGGGGTTCCGCATTCCACGCCTTTTATGCTGGGCAAGGAACCGGAAAGAGTCATTCCTGGACTCTGCCGAAGGATGAGCTGGACGTTCTTTCTTGCACTGCACTGTAAATATTTGCACCATTAAAGAAGTTAGTTTTAGAAGCCTGGTTACTCATGAGCAGCCACTAAGCCACCTTACAGACTGCATTCTATTTATTTATTTATTTATTTTAGTTTTGTTTTTTCCCCACACATATATCAGTAGTCTTATTTACTTGGGAATTGCAGAATCCGAATCTTCAAAATGTTTTGTGTATCTTCATTTTACAAACATACCATCATTTGCAATACAAATTTATATCGTGCTTTTTGGTTGGAAACCAGAGAGCTCCTGCTGGCATTCTGAAAAGCTGAGGCATGCCCAGTGGGCAGATTGGTTTTGTTGCTTTCCTACTTTAAAAGAATCCCAGACCCCTTCCTCCCATGCCATGTTACAAGCTGCCTTTGTAAGCACCTTCCGTTCTAGAAACAATTTGCCACATGGCATGGAGATGGACGTGCCGTGGAAGAAGCACAAGCCGAAATCTCGCTTGGGCATGCACAGCTATTTACAAAGCTTTTCCTATTCCTGGTCTTCGTCAGGAATCTTCAGATCATTTCAAAACACAGACAAACACTGAGCTGCATTAACAGGAATGGAACAAAGTAGGTGCAAGAGCTGTGTTCAAAATCCGCTTCCTGCGATTAACTTTGAAATAAATGAAGAGGAATAAAACTGGACGAGTGATGCTCTCCAGTGTGGAAACTTCAACTGACAAGAATGCTTGCTTTGCAATGCAGTTGCTATGAGACATGCAGGAAGACGCAGCTGCTCAGATAATGTGGCCCCACGCCATCTGGGCCTTGAGATGCTGACGTTAAAATCCTTGAGCTGAATACAATGGCTAATAAAGCACCAAGTTGAGCTCCTACAGAAGATGTGGGATACAGTTGCAGCAGCGAAAATTCCTCACAGAAAACAAGCCTATTAGACTGTGCAAAGTTGTAGCCATTAAATACTTAATGCTAAAGGCAGCATTAAACAAAGTGCAAGATTCACAGACTGCCATGCTATTCCCCCTCAGCAGGCTCAGAGATTGGACGTTGTACTTGCAAAGAAGCACTAGAGGGAGCTTGGCTTTCTTTATATAGCTGTTGCATTTTTACTTCCACATTAAAAACAACAACAACCCATTGGTATTGCAGATAACAATGGTGCTGTGGGACGCGGGTGGTGCTGTGGGTTAAACCACAGAGCCTAGGGCTTGCTGATCAGAAGGTCGGCGGTTCGAATCCCCGCAACAGGGTGAGCTCCCGTTACTCGGTCCCAGCTCCTGCCAACCTAGCAGTTCGAAAGCACGTCAAAGTGCAAGTAGATAAATAGGTACCGCTCTGGCGGGGAAGGTAAACGGTATTTCGTGCGCTTCTCTGGTTCGCCAGAAGCGGCTTTGTCATGCTAGCCACATGACCCGGAAGCTGTATGCTGGCTCCCTCGGCCAGTAATGAGAAATGAGCGCCGCAGCCCCAGAGTCAGACACGAATGGACCTAATGGTCAGGGGTCCCTTTACCTTTACCCTTTTATTGCAGATAACAGTGTCCTGATCAATGTGGGTATGTTTGTTTATACAGTAGACTGGTTACAAAGAATTAGGGCAGTAGGAATAGAACGAAGATAACAATGAAATGCTAACATGGCTGAATCAAGCCAATTCAAAGTTTTGATGCTTACTGTATATCTTTGGAGCGTCTCCACCCCCCCCCCCAATCATTCAGCCTGGACACTGAGGTCCAGCTCCGAGGGCCTTTTGGCAGTTCCCCCACTGCGAGAAGAGGGCCTTCTCGGTAGTGGCGCCCGCCCTCCTGTCAGATGTCAAGGAAATAAACAATTATATGACACTTAGAAGACATCTGAAGGCAGCCCTGTATAGGGGAGTTTTTAATCTGTTATCAAGATAACCAGGTGACTGCAAAAACTGCAAAAAAAGTTAGCAGGGACAATTAAGATATATTCTTTGATTAACTTTCTAACATTGCTCAGGTTTGGTTTTTTTTTAATCAAAAGAAAGCCTGTTGCTTCACATGCCTTATCTGTGGCTAAAGGATTATGTATCAGTTCTGTCATTTGTATTGATGTAAACCTCTAGAACGTATTTCATATAGCTAAGCATTTAGCTTTATCCTCAGTATATTGTATTTTATTTTATTGCTATGGCTAGTGTCTAATTGAAATGAAGTTTCTCTGTCTTATGTGAAGCTGTTTGAAGCAGCCCATTGTGCTTGGGGCAGCCCAGTCAGATGGGCAGAATAATAATAATAATAATAATAATAATAATAATAATAGGTGGAAGTTTAGATGGGAAGCCTTTGGCCATAGATGGGGATGAAGGGAGTTGTGGTCCCACAGTGATTGTCAGCTCTGATTTTAGAACTTGCACAAAACAATTCGTGTGTTGAATAATAACAGCTTTTCTGTTCGTGTTGTTGACTTTGTGTGTAACAGGGCCCTTCAGATTCCTTGGGAGTCAGTATTGCTGGTGGTGTCGGAAGCCCTCTTGGAGACGTTCCGATTTTTATAGCCATGATGCATCCTAATGGAGTTGCAGCTCAAACTCAGAAATTGAGGGTAAGAAAAGAGTAAAACGAAACCTTGAAAATGAAATGTTCCAGCTTCAAGGTAACAACTTCAGTTGTTACTTTTCACCCTCATGTTAATCGCAGAAGGAAACGACTTCTTAGCATGTAGGCCATTCTTGTTTCTCTTTATTTGTTTATGTATAATAGTTAAAAGACTGGCTTTCGTAAGTTAAAGTGGTTGACAAATAGGTGGGGTGTGTGTGTCTAGCAAATGGTGCGGCAAATTCCACAGAGGCTATAGACTCCTTCAACTCACTCCAAGGGAAGAAGGCAGAGTCTTTTCTCTTTCTTGACCCATTCCCACATTGAAACTACCCCAGTTGCAGAGCACATTGAACATCTTGGAAGGGGTGGTGTTGTATGCAGTAAGACTTCTCTTAAAAACCTGTGAACCCCTCCCACTTGGTTGGCTCAGAAATCTTAAGACACTGCATGGATGGGTGAAAATTTAAAGCAGGCGTGCTTGATGGTGCAAGCAGAACAGAGGTGGGTCCACCTCAGGTCAACTCCCCAACTTGATTCTGCCACACCCTCACAAGCAGGCTCCCCCAACTCAATTTTGTTTACGCACACCAGGCGCTAGTATGTCATTTGTTTCCACAAGCACAGTTTTGACAGGCCGCGTTCAGGGAAGTTGCTGGAGAAGGGCTTTTGCCTCAGAAGTCTTCTGCATGGATGGCCGTTTGTGCCAAAGCAGCAGTTTTTCATGGTGCAGACACTGAAATAGGCTCCCAAGGGATGGGAGCCTTTCTGGATTTACTCTGTGAACACACAAACACCTGGCTTGTGGCCAGATCTTATGTTATACTCCATATGATTTTCAAAAAGAAAGAAAGAAAAAAGAAAATAAACATACATCAAAATATCATACAGAATCCACATATCGAGATTATTGTAAATCTCCTGACTTCCCCCCATCGTGTTTCAGTGTATCTGAAGAAGTGTGCATGCACACAAAAGCTCATACCAAGAACAAACTTAGTTGGTCTCTAAGGTGCTACTGGAAGGAATTATTTTGTTTGTTTGTTTGTTTTGACTATGGCAGCTACCTACCTGTAACTTATTTTTAATGCTACAGACCTGAAGCGTTTTTCCCAGCTGCAGTCCTGCAGCAGGCACTTGGCAATGCAGAATGTGTATCTGTGGTGGGTAGCCGTGTTCATCTGCCATAGTCAAAACAATATATATATAAGAAGTGTGCATGCACATGAAAGCTCATACCAAGAACAAACTTAGTTGGTGTCTAGGTGTTACTGGAAGGATTTTATTTTTTATTTTTTTTTTATCTGTGGTGATCTGTACTACATACTTAGGCAAGCAGTTTCAAACCTGCCTTGAAATGGGAAGGGGGTTGTTAAAAGTCCTACTTACCCAGTAACTTTCAAGAGGCCGACTTGATATCATTGACATCTGACTTCTCTTCCCCCACCCTTCCCTCTTTTATATTCCAGGTAGGGGATAGGATCGTTAGCATTTGTGGAACACCAACCGAAGGAATGACTCATTCTCAGGCTGTCAGCTTGTTAAAAAATGCTTCTGGCACTATTGAAATACAGGTATAAAAAAAAGAAGAGAGACAAAAATAAAGATTACCTGCAGAGCTATTCAGAACATTTATTCAAACTTTGTTTTCAAGGACAGAAATCATAGCCTTCGAGGGTCTGAGGAGAATTTAGCTTCCAGTAGCTATAATTTAATATATTTTGTCCATGGAATGGTTTATACATTTTGATGAACGGTTAGTAGCCACAATGTTTTGTTGTTGTTTTTTCACACAGTTTGTCATCAACGTGTTTCCTGAAACAGCTTCGGGCTGCAATTATAGGCAATGGTCTGCATAGGGGAGACCTGGAAGCATAACTGAAGGTGTTTAGCAGATGATCGCATGGATGAACAAACAGGCGAGCGATTCCCTATTAAAGGGAATAGCTTTTTACCTAGTCCACTGTGCGAACTTCTGTTTGCCGAGTCTACTGTGTGGCTGGTAGTAGGAGGGGAGGGGGAATCTAAACAGCTTTCAAAGCACAAATACTACTTTCTGAACCATGGGAGCCCAGGTAGTTTCATTATGTCACACATGCAAGCAATAATTGGATCTTCACGGGCATTCAAGATATCAGATGGTCCAAAAGCCATGGGTACACTTGGAAACTTTCCAGTTCTTTCCAAATTCAGGCCTGTTTGCTTTAGGACGTGTCCACATAAAGCACTGGACATTAAGGGTGTATGTATCGGTGTGCTTAGGTGTGAGCCTGCTGGGGTTAGATGCGCAACCTCTAAGCATCAGGCTCAGTGCAGATGCATTATTCCTCTTTGCAGCCACAGAAGCTGCACACAGCCCTAATAAGTTACCTTTGTGGCAGTTGCAAAGTTGCCTCCCAGCACAGTACTATCCTGGAAAAGTGTTTCAAGCTTAAAGAAGAAGAAGAAGAGTTTGGATTTGATATCCCGCTTTATCACTACCCGAAGGAGTCTCAAGGCGGCTAACATTCTCCTTTCCCTTCCTCTCCCACAACAAACACTCTGTGAGGTGAGTGGGGCTGAGAGACTTCAGAGAAGTGTGACTAGCCCAAGGTCACCCAGCAGCTGCATGTGGAGGAGCGGAGACGCAAACCCGGTTCCCCAGATTATGTGTCTACCACTCTTAACCACTACACCACACTGGCACCCTGATCAGTTTTTTTTTTTTTTTTAAGGGAGAGGGCACTTGAAGAAATGTTAAACTTGCAAAGCACTTGAATAAATTTAACCTGTCTGAAGCATGCGGGTGAGACCAAACAGGAAATGAAAATCACGTTGGTAAGAGGAAAAAGCCAAGCTTGCTCCAAAGGAAAACACGCAAACACAAACTGACCCTCATGTTTTTAGGTAATGCATCTGTGAGCCTTAACAGAGCAATTGCTCTCAAGAGTTCTGAGTGGAACCACAGGTGCAAATCTGTCTCTGAAACAAGCATGTATGAATTAAAGAAAACAATAATTGGAAGCATTTGGTGAGGTGTGCGTGGCATCAAACATTATGCAGCTCTTTGTGTGCATTTGGTAGAAAAAACAATGGAGGACACAGAAACTGAAGGCAAACTCCACCCCCATCATTCAGCCCAGACACTGAGGTCCAGCTCCGAGGGCCTTTTGTGGTGTAGTGGTTAAGAGCGGTAGACTCATTATCTGGGGAACCGGTTTCGCGTCTCCGCTCCTCCACATGCAGCTGCTGGGTGACCTTGGGCTAGTCACACTTTTTTGAAGTCTCTCAGCCCCACTCACCTCACAGAGTGTTTGTTGTGGGGGAGGAAGGAAAAGGAGAATGTTAGCCGCTTAGAGACTCCTTCGGGTAGTGAAAAGCGGGATATCAAATCCAAACTTCTTCTTCTTCTTCCCTCACTGCGAGAAGTGAGGTTACAGGCAGCCAGGCAGAGGGCCTTCTTGGTAGTGGCACCCACCCTGTGGAACGCCATCCCATCAGGTGTCAAGGAAATAAACAACTATCTGACTTTTTGAAGATATCTGAAGGCAACTCTGTTTAGGGATGTTTTTAATGTTTGATGTTTTATCGTATTTTTAATAATGTGTTGGGAGCTGCCGAGAGTGGCTGGGGAAACCCAGCCAGATGGGCGGGGTATAATTTATCATCATCATCATCATCATGATGCTGCCCCATTGGTTTTAGTTCATTTTCTGCTACAAAATCTCGTGCATTCTGACAAGAATGTCCCTGTCTGTGTCCAAAGCAAGGCACCATTTGTCTGGCTTGAGAACCAGAAGCAGTAATGCTGCTACTGTGTTTGTAAATCACCTAGGAAGTGCTTCATATTTCCACCTGCATCTTAAAAGTGTCCTTGCAAGCACATACAAAAGCCTCAGATCCTGATCAACACCTGAATTGGAGACTTGCACGCTTCTCCCGGTGATGTGCTCAAGCTCCTTAGGCTTCTCCCTCTGAGGTCAATCCTTTGGATTTTGCAGGGAGCAGAAGCAAGTGAGAAAATAACAAGCGCAACTCTTCCACCGATTCTGACATCCTCCACTCTCTTGCCTGCCCATAACAACCATGGGGCTTCTTTACATGATGCCGTTTTCATGTAATAATCTGTGTCCTCGTTTCATTTATATTTAAACTGAACCTGCAGGTTGTAGCTGGTGGAGATGTCAGTGTCATAACCAGCCAGCAGCAAGATCCACCAACATCTAGCCTTTCGTTTGCTGGACTAACAACAAACAGCATATTTCAAGATGATTTGGGGTGAGTGGCTATGCTGAAACTGGTATCTTAATGGGGGGGAGTGTATTAAGAGAGAATTTTCTAAAAATGCAACACCGATGGTATCTAACAGCTTGGAAACTGTCGAAGATGTACAAAAGCGTCCCAAGCAACGGTTGGAGGTGTGGAGACAAATTAGGCACTTTCTATCACATGTGGTGGCTATGTAAGAAAATCCAGGCAATTTGGGGGAGAGAATCCACTTAGAATTACAAAAAATGATAAAGATTTCCTTTAAGAGAAAACCAGAAGCTTATCTTCTGGGGATTACAGATTTGGATATCCCGCAAAAAAATGAAAGGCATCTTTTATATATGCCACAGTGGCAGCAAGATTTCTTATCGCTACAAAACGGAAGAGTGATGAAATCCCCTCTATTCATGAATGGATCCAAAAGCTAACAGAATATGTGGAGTTAGACAGCTTATCAGAAAAAAATAAAGAACAAACCAAAAGAGGATTTTGTCTCAAAATGGGAAGTTTTCAAAGTTTATTTGAAAAACAACTATAGCAGCTTAAACTGTCGCAGCATTTGAATAATTTCAGTAGTAGCTTTAAGAAAGATGAGACCTAAGATAAACCTATAATTATGAGAAAAATGAGTACTGGCAACAAATAATATATAATTGGAATAAGGAATAGACGGGAGGTTGGGTCTATAGTTCAAGGACCACTTTTTGCTTTATTGATTTGTAATTAATATTGTCTTTATCACTGTTTTTATTTGTATTTTTTCCCTTTTTTGGTGTATCAATAAAAATAAATAAATAAATGGGGGGAAATGGTCCCGTCCATCGGCATATGTTTCCGTGACCAACCAGGCACCTCTTCATGTGACCTTTGGAGCAAAAAGATTTTCCCATCCCTGGTTCAGAGTAGCTGTTGCTGGACTTCACCTTTCCGCCTCTTGCCTTACAGACCTCCACAGTATAAAACCATCACTCTGGATCGGGGACCCGACGGCCTGGGCTTCAGCATCGTAGGCGGGTATGGAAGTCCTCATGGAGACCTGCCCATTTATGTGAAGACTGTGTTTGCAAAGGTATGCGCCAACATCAAATTTTTATTTTAATTAGTTTGTATGGAAGATTTTCTCATGTTACCAAACAAACAAGGAGAAGTACATACAGCGTCTCCACTTTCAATTCATATAGGTTTTTTCGCAGCTCATTCACATTCGGTATGAGTGTCATAGGCTTCTTGCGGTTGGGAGGAAAGAAAGGGAGAGGGGGTTGTCATTTCGTTCTATTGCATAGTGATAGGTCATTGTCTTTTTGTGCTGTGTATGTGATAAAGGGGAACCACAACTGGGTGAAGGTGTCCTTTGCTTGTCCCCATGCTACTTTAAATTTATGACTCCAACTACTCAGAATTAGGGCGCTAAACCACAGAGCCTAGGGCTTGCTGATCAGAAGGTCGGCGGTTCGAAACCCCACCATGGGGTGAGCTCCCGTTGTTCAGTCCCAGCTCCTGCCCACCTAGCAGTTTGAAAGCACATCAAGTGCAAGTAGATAAATAGGTACCACTCCGGCGGGAAGGTAAACAGCATTTCCGTGCGCTGCTCTGGTTTGCCAGAAGCTGCTTAGTCATGCTGGCCACATGACCTGGAAGCTGTCTGTGGACAAACGTCGGCTCCCTCAGCCATTAAAGCGAGGTGAGCGCCATAACTCCAGAGTCGTCCGCGACTGGACCTAATGGTCAAGGGTACCTTTACCTTTACTCAGAATTAACATTTCAAATACAGAAATACAGTTTGTATTTCAATTTATATCTTTTCTAATTTACCCGTCAGGCAAAATCAGTCACCCCAACTTCTGTGTGTGTTGTGTTTTTTTTTAATTGCTGTATAAGCTTGCTGCAGGCACAAACCAGTAAGCTGCAGGCACAAACCAGTAAGCTGCAAGCACAAACCAGTACTTGGCTCCTTTGTCATTTCAGGGTGCTGCAGCAGAAGATGGGCGACTGAAGAGAGGGGATCAGATCATTGCTGTCAATGGGCAGAGCTTGGAAGGGATCACGCACGAAGAAGCGGTGGCTATTCTAAAAAGAACGAAAGGAACGGTGACCCTGACTGTTCTCTCTTGAACCCTCTTCCCCCGAAGATTTGGGTCAGCACAATTACTCTGTCCACATTCCACACAGCAAAGAGAATGGAAATGCTTATATCGTTCTCTTGCTCACTGCAGCTGCCAGATTGTTTGACATCATAGGTGGAAAACACAACAACAACAAATGATCTTATTTTTATACGCAGTAGAAATAGTTTCTTGCTGTCAAGGTACAGAGGTTGGTTTCTGTAGCATAGGACAGTGTCAGGAGAACTTGAGAGCAGCACTAATAGAATCAAAATGGAGGCAGGGAGGAATCAATGAAAGGAGAAAAATATAAAGTAATTATGAGACACTTGATGTGTGATTGTGGGCGGGGAGGGGAGGGTATGTTCTGGAACTCTGAAAATGTGTGATATTTGGCTTTGGCAATGTTAAATTTCCAAACATCAGCTAGCCAGTCATGACCTCTGACAACAAAGGGACCTCTCAAGGCCGTGTATCAGTCAGTCTGATTTAAGTTCACCACTGTTCTTTAGCTGTGTGTCCATCTGTGAAACTTAGACAAGTTCCTTTCTGCAATAATATGGCTAGGGAGCAACACTTTTAAAAGGGTCATGTTGGAAGCTTGCTGGATATTCATGAGAATCATAAGACTGGATTGGACTCCCTGGCCTTTTTTAAATGGTAGCAAAATGCCAATCACTGAATGGGATATGTGCTAGCAATGCCTGTCTGTTGCAAAGGTTGCAGAGATACAGTGCAACTCCTCTTCCTTCCCTATGGAATCCCTGGCAGTGATAGGAATGTTGCCCAGGATCAGAAGTATAGACTTTGGGGAGGGGAAGCTCTATCCCTTTTCAGTGCTGTAGCTGTTTATTTTGTCCCACAAAACTAAATGGGGCTCTCAGTATTTAATGCCACGCCCCAGATTTCATTTCTTAAGTCTTGGAGTGTAATAAAGCTCCATAAGAACTCTCCATATAAAACACATGTCCTAACACCATGGGAATTACTAATCCTAAATTAATTTAAAAATTAAAGCATTCAGTATATGGTTGCAGAGAGAGAGAGAAATGGAAAGGTTTACTGTATTGCTGTTAGCAGAGTTGGCTGTAAGGGTATGGCAACGGATATTGTGCAATGAGCTTTCAGGATGCCAGAGCAGGCATGCCAGTATTACTCCAATGGAAGGCGGCGGGGGGAATACCGTATTTGGGCGATGCACAGGGTGCCACTGAAATTTGAAATGCCAAGGTCTGCCACTGCTGTTAGAAGACAAATCTAAAGGAAACAATTTGGAAGCACCTAGTTGTGTCATTGTGGCACCTGGCTTATAATATTTGGCAAGCCTAACTAAGAAAGTATGTATAGCGGCATGTCAAACAGATGTTTGAGGCAGGCACAGTTAACAAGACTCTAAGCGGAGTTCCAGAACTCCATAAATAATCAAGGAATGAGATGTTGATCTTTTACAAGAAAGTTGTCCATCTCAAGAACTAGAGATTTCATCAAAGCAGTTAGTTAGCTGCCGCGTAAACCTGTCTATCAGAACGGCTGCAGTCTTCACTCCAAATGCATAATGTCTTTGCACATGTGCCTGGGAGCCTCTTAGGGTGCAAGAAACACCAGGGCAACACAGTTTCTGCAGGAAACAAGGGGCTGCTCTTAAGTTCTCTGTAAGAGCCATGGTGACACCTGTCCACGATGACTGGAATTTGGGCTTAAGAAGGATGTTCCTGCAGCTGAGATGAACTAGCAGACTTGGAGCTTTCCTTTTCCTTTTCTTGCCTCTGAAGCATGTGAATTTGATTCACTTGCCTAGGCCCTAAGGCACATGTAAGAAACCTGTGGTTCTACTACTCACATCTCTGACCTGGGGCTGATGGAAGTTGGAGTCCAACAACAGTTGGGGGGCCATCATGGATGTCTTTCCCCTGCCCCAAGGTAGTGCCTGTAAGTCAGACTCTTGGCCCATCCAATTATATACTGCCAATGTTGATTGCGTCTCTCCTGGGCCTCAGTCTAGGATCCATGTAACTGAAGACCCCAGCGTCTAAACCTTTAAACTTTCCTTGGACAAGGCATCTGCACTGCCATTGAGCCCCTCCAACAGTGAGGCATAATGGAGTAATATACCCAGCTGCCATCTTGTTGGCACCTGCTTTCTCTGTATAATACCCAGTGGTCTTAAGGACATGGGCTAATGTGTGGCAGCAAGTCAGGCTGGAGGAGCCGTCTGGGAAGGGGTTGTAGTAGTTGGTCCCTGCCAGCCCTATGATCTCATGCTTACACTGTCAAGAGTTTGTCTTATGAACCTATGAAATCTGCAATACAGGGAACACTTGCAAAATGCAGCAGCGGTTTGAGAATGCTGTTGCTCCCACCAGCAGAAGTAGAAAAACCCAGGGGTCGCATCCAGTTTGAGTTTTTAGAGAATTAGATTGGCTGAAGTCTACCCATGCCTACTGCTTTTCTGTTGTGTATACATGAACATACTGCAGGTATCTGGTAAACCCTGTACTTGAAAGATGAATACTGTTCTTAATCGCTGCTCCGCTTCAGAGTTTTATTTATGCAGAAAGTAGTACTTCATAAGAGGTAGTACTAACTTTCCTATGAACAAATGTCTCGTAATGTCCCAAATCCCTGCCACTGTCCATGATGTTGAATGCTTTATCATAATTTAGTTACTTTGAGCATTGCGAACAAAACCGGCCCAAATAGCCCACAGTTTTGGGGAGTGGAAGTGTGAGAAACGCTCAAAGTGTAGCACTAGGATGTTGAAGGTAAACAAGGAGGACTCACGCATTAGTCTACAGACAGGAGCTGCTGTTTGTTGGATGGAGGATTTATCAGAAAGGAGGTTTATGAATCAGGTAATAAGTAAGTAAACGTCTGCTAGCACAATCCTAAACTCAAAAGCCAAACCTTAAATTTAAGCCTGAGTTAAGTCCCATTAAACACAGTGGGGCTTAACTTCTGAGCAGATACGTAGGATTACTCTCTCATGTCTTTATGCTTGTAGCCTGCAAAACATTTCCTACTACTCTTGACAACACCCACCCTCTTAAGTCCTCTCATGTAGCACTCCAATTTCCTTCACCCAATATCTTGGTCCATGCTGGAAGGTTCACATTTTGTGAACTTCTTTTTCCTCCTGTGTTAGATGCTGCCCCTTCAGAGATTTTAGGTGGGTAGACTTCTTTTTTTGTGGGGGATACACTGCAGAGGGGAAAACACCCACCATACATTCAGTTCCCCTCCATGTCTAGGCAATGTTTCCATTGCAAGCCTTTTCACAGTCTACATCAGGGGTCAGCAAACTTTTTCAGCAGGGGGCCAGTCCACTGTCCCTCAGACCTTGTGGGGGGCCAGACTATATTTTGAAGGAAAAAAAGAATGAATTCCTATGCCCCACAAATAACCCAGAGATGTGTTTTAAATAAAAGGACACATTCTACTCAAGTAAAAACATGCTGATTCCTGGACCGTCCGCAGGCCGGATTGAGAAGGCGATTGGGCCGGATCCGTCCCCCGGGCCTTAGTTTGCCTACCCATGGTCTACAGCTTAGTTGTTACAAACCTTGCCTGAAAGTGGCATTTTTTTCCTTCCTAATAACAATGTAATCATGATGCAGATAATCTGATTTGGCTCTGTAATGTTACTGAGAGGCAAGGAAGCTACTTCAGAGTGAGTGAAATGCCTATTCCGGAAGTACTGCTCATTCTGAATTAAGCTTTGTCAGTCCCCATCAACCGGCTGTGTGTTGACATTATTGTTACTACAAAGGAAGGCTAGTTTTAAAGCATAATTTTGCACCACAACTGCAGTTAGTTGGGGCAATGAATAGCACTGAACTAGCATTTAAAAAAAAACAAAACAAAAAAAACAGCTTTTAGAAGTCTCTCAGGAAACATTTTGCTCACCTTCGCAAAACACCCTTTTCACACTGGAAATGTGTGTCAAAGAACGTTTGGTTCTGCACTACACTTTAATAAAACCTTGCAACTTTTACAGCTGAGTTAGGTAAAGCTTAATGTGTGCAACAGAAATTTTCAAATGGTAAAAAATAGGTTCTCTTCCTGAAGCAGTATGTTGTGTTTGCTGTTGTAGCAACGTCAAATCACTTGGTGCAAAAAAGAGGGAAAAGGAAGATGTTCCTACATCTTAAGAGCACAGGTGTTCCTTCTGTTTTCTACTATTTCAAGAAAACGCCAGAAGGCTGTTGATATTGAATTGTTGCTACTGTATAACACAGAAAGTTTAAAAAAACAAACCTGAATTAGAACATTTAGGAATACTTTCACTTTTTCTCAGAATAAGAGAAAAATAAGATTAGGGAATTTTCCTCAGACATTGTTAGCCGGTAGCTCAGTGCAGCTTAAATAAAAAGAAGTCCTTTGGTATCATTAATTACTTTCAGATACTACATGGGCGTAGAGTGAGAGAGACTCACCGTAAAGTACTATAACTGGAAACAAATCAGTGTTGAATCATTGTCTTGTCTGTACTAACAGCTTAGAGTGTGTTATACCTACCTTACCGTATGTGAAACCACTTGAAATATTCTCTATATTTGTAACAGATGTAGTGTACAGATATTTTATTATGGTGTTCGTGTCTAAATGCAGATTTAGTTTAATAAATGTGAAGCCATCTGTGGTGAACAAGTGAGATTTCAGGTGTCTTGGTTGTCTCTGGAAGGATAAGGTGGGCAACAGAATGGCGAGCAGGTGCAGACATTCATTCCACAAACACCTACCTGGTGGGGATACCTTTGTCCCCATGCTTATTTAATAAATGCAATATAGAGATGTCACAAAGAATCCATTCTCGTGTTACAGACCCCGTATTGAAGGGTAGAGGTAGACAAATTTATAGAGGACAAGGCTAATGCTCTTTTAAAGCCAGCCCAAGTTTTGACTACCACTACATCCTGTGGCAATCAGTTCCATAGTTTCACTATGCATGATGAAGGACTTTCTTTTGTCCTGAATCTTCCCGAAGTCAGCTTTATGGGATGGCCCTGGGTTCTAGTATTATGAGGGAGGGATAAAAATTCCTCTTACTCCATGACGCACATAATCTTACACATCTCTGTGATATCCCTGCATTCTGTTGTTTTGTTTTTGTCAGGGATAGAGGGACTACTCGGGAGGAGCAGGGAGAGACAGAGGAGCAAGCTAGAGCTGGGAGAAAAGATAGTGATTCCTCCAGGGAAGGGGAGTCACTGGGTTAAAGAGAACCACCACCCATAATTTCCACAGATTCATCTCCCAGCTCAAGCCCCCGTCAGGAAACGTCTCCCGAAGAGGGGGAGATGGCAGGCTCTGGTATGGCAGGGCAAAGACCAAAAGCAGTCAGTCTCAGACAGGAAGAAGAGACGGGGGGGGAGGGAAACGCAGACGTCATTTTAGAGTGCGGAGCCGTTGGCTTTGTTGGCGAGGGCGCGGAAAGCCCGCCACTCCGGGAAGCTGAAACTAACTGAGCAGTCGTGCTCCAGAGACTCTGTAAGTACATTACAGGTGGGTAACCGTGTTGGTCTGCCATAGACGAAACAAAATAGAAAATTCTTTCCAGTAGCACCTCAGAGACCAACTGAGTTTGTTCTTGGTATGAGCTTTCGTGTGCATGCACACTTCTTCAGATACACTGAAACAGAAGTGTATCTGAAGAAGTGTTCTTCTGTTTCAGTGTATCTGAAGAAGTGTGCATGCACACGAAAGCTCATACCAAGAACAAACTCAGTTGGTCTCTAAGGTGCTACTGGAAAGAATTTTCTATTTTGTTTCTGTAAGTACATTATGAACAATAAATAGTTTTAGCTTACCTGAAGGCTTGTCGTTATTCATGAGCAACATTTAAAGGGAAGAGCAATCTGTTACAGTTTTGTTTTGTTTTGCTTTGCTTTGCTTTGTTTTGTTTTACATGCTTAGGATTCTTAAGACTCTAGCACATTCAGTATTTCCCATGGCCAAATTCCGCAACACATTTGCTAGTGGGGGGAAAAGCAGATTTGTGAACTACTAGACTACCATTTTCCAGCATCCGCAGCCCCCAATAAGGTTGCAGGCCGCTCAGCTCAATAAGCGTTCACCTTTTCCCTCTGCATTTCACAGGGCATCACCTGCTGTCAGCAGCAAACATTTCAAATCACTGGCAGTATGGAATTACTATCCAACCAACTGAGAATGTATTGAATAGAAGTGGCGGCAGGAGAAAGCTGTTCAGCCTGAGGAACTGATGAATAGCCCATGTTGGGAGATTAACCTGCTGTTTTTTTAAGTGAGTTTTCAACCACAAGCGACAGCAAGGAAGGCAGCCACGCTCGCCTTCAATCAATGGGATTTAAATGTTTGTGTTTTGTGATTTTTGCAAAACACACACACTAGAGAGCAGTAGAGAACCAAGCTTTGCTTCCCTAACCCAGTTACCTGGATTTAAAAAAAACCCCAGTAGCAATCCTAAAACTTCTTCCTTGCTATGGCTTTGACCCAGAAACAGAAGAGCAGAAAACAGTTGTCCCATAAGCATTAATTACTCACATACTCAGGAGTTTCATCAGGGGGTGACTTTGTATTGTGATGTGCGCCTACGTTTTGAACTTTATTTCAAAATGAAAATTCCAAACTCCCAACACATCAGAAAACAAGAGGTCATTTTGCTATCTCTTGGTTTTCAAAAGAGAAATAGCAGCTCAGATGCTGATCTAACAATACACTCTACAGAAGCTGTTAAAATAGTTGGAGTTCAGGTTTCCAGGGTTCACAAAGTTTGCCTCAAAGACGGAGCAAGCTTTCTGTGCCCCCAAATTGTTCTCTGGTTTGGACTAAAGTCCAGTTGAGGAAGGCACCCCAGCTTTCACCTATCTCCAAAACATGCTCTTTGCCTACCTTCTGGTTACCAAAACACCCTTCCACTTTAAAACGACTTTCCTGGCCTCGGCAGGAACGAAAGCAGCATTTGGGGAGAGAAAATGGCATGGCGCCTGGCATGGCATTCTGCAGGAGCCCTTGGGGCAACTGCATTCCTCATGGGTCACCAAGCTTTCCATCCTAGACACCACATCAGGGCACTTAAAAGAGAGGAGAAAGGAAAACACCTCTCTCTTTTCCTCTCCACATATGCTACTGCTGTAAGCCTTCAATGGGGAAGGTCTTGGGGGGGGGGGTCAAGGGCACAATGTGAATGGTGTTTTGGAGCACAGAAGGTTTCTGAATTGGCTCAGAAATATTACTTCCCATGCAGTGTGAGCTGGGGCAAGCTTGCCTTCTGCTTGCAGGTGGATCGTAGCCTTGTTCTTTTCAGGTGCAAATGGCCAATGGTGCTAATTTTGGGGGCCACCTTACCTCAAAAAAACTTAAATACTGTTGGTTTGGAAAAGTTTCAGAAAAGGGCAGCCATAATGCTCAGGAGGAATGTGAAGCAAAAAAGTAAGTATTGTACAGTCTACAGCAGGCATACCCAAACTTCGGCCCTCCAGATGTTTTAGACTACAATTCTCATCATCCCTGACCACTGGTCCATTTAGCTAGGGATCATGGGAGTTGTAGGCCAAAACATCTGGAGGGCCGCAGTTTGGGGATGCCTGGTGTACAGATTTCGACATTATTTTTAACCTGTTTTTAATGGGGTTTTTTTAGGGGGCTAATAAGTTTCTTGTGCTATTGGGGTAACAGCAACACACACCGATAAATCAGTTTTAGAAAACGGCAAGATTAGATGAAGACACACAAAGCATTAAAATAAAATAAAAACCAAGAATCATTGTGCTCTGCTCTGCTCCCCCTTTTTTACTGCCCCCTGCCCTCTGCCTGTGCCTCAGAACCGGCATGTCACACAAGGCAGGGCCTCAGTGGTGGCAGCCTCTCCAGCAGCTGCTATGAGCTGCCGCTGCTCCGAACAAGCACCAGCTCATCCTCCACCCCGAGCTCAGCAGGGGCGCACTGGCGGGGAAATAGGGACTGTCAGGGAGGAGTGGTGGAGACGGCTTCCCCCATCCTGACCGTTCCAGGGAGGAGGAACAGGAAGACAGTTTAGATTTACAACAGGGTTTTCCGGGTGGTCACAGCTCAGAGGCAGATGAGGGGGAAAGTTGGGAAATAACGGGAGAGGAGGAGCAGGCAGAGCTGGAGCAGCGGCTGGCTGACACGTCACCAGAAAGCATCCTAGACCCTCTATCTTTCAGAACCTGGCAAGCCTTAAAAGTAGGAGAGCAAAGAGCTCAAAGACAGAGGGCACTTAGCAGCACCCATAGAGGAGATGGTGATGATGACGGATGAGGAACTGGGAGAAAAGGGGGGGTGGAGATTCACTCGGGACAATGCCATTATCCAAGTGGTTGGGTTCTATAGCCTCTCTGTGTAAAGTTTGAAATAAGAATGGACTGTAAGAAACTTTTCCTTGTCTTTTTACTGGGCAACCAGCCAGGAGCCACTAACAGCACCCTGTTGTTCTGGGATCAGATCAGAAGCTTGGATGGCTTTTGTAATTCCGGGACTGTCCCTGGAAAATTAGGACATTTGAAGGGTATGGCATTCTCTCCGTGGCAAGAGAAAGAGAGGACTGTCTATTTAAGGTGGTTCCGGCCATTCCTAGGCCTGGTTTTTGTGTAACACTGAACCTAAATTTGGCATTATGAGAACAAATCCCTCCAAGCCCAAGCAAAGCCTCAGGCTCAATCACCCCACCTTCTTTTCTGCTCCACCTGCATGGTCAGAAGGAGGAACAAGTCATGATTCAGCTTCACTTCAAACCATGGATTATGAAGCTGGCTTGTTTAACAAACCAGCATTTAATTTAAACCACAATTCTTGATTGGTATATAATGACAAGCCAGGAAGCAAGCAGGCAGTGCTCCAGCCTGAGGCTTCGCTTGGGCTCAGAGTGCTTGTGTTAACGTGCAAATCTTCCCATTTGTATTGTAAGCATTTGCATTAGAGAAGTCTTAAGCTATCTTCTGGCCTGGAGCACCTTTTTTAAAAAATGGATCAACGGCTTTTAATTGACGAAGCAGAAGGATTAATTGGCTACGCTTTCCCACCCTAGTCTCCGCAAAAGTCAAAAAGGGAATGCTAGAGCAGCAAGCAGATCTCGCTGACTAGCAAATGGCGACGGAAGTATCTTAATTTAATAAGTTTCTCCAGCGATGCAGATCCCACCTCCTTGGTGCATTGTGGGAACAGTGTGTATATACAGGATTAAAGGGACTGATCCGAACTAAGCATTTGCCATCTATTTCTCCTTAGCTCAAAGGGAGTTAATGATCTATCTTCTATCCGTTTCCTAGTTCCTACCTCTATAGCTTGGAGGGGGAAACTTTCTCGGGTGATAAGAATCAGTTAAAGCTATGCTAAGTCAACAACCCCTGATCACGCATGAATAACCAATAGCCAGCTATTCACAGCAAACTTGTGGTGTGCATTGGAATCAGAGTCCAAGTTCAAACAAGATTAAGGCATAGGCTTTGCAAAAGAATCACTTTCAGGCTGAATTCTGAGTCACAGAAGCCCTTGGTCTCCAAAATTTTTACAAATCCAGAGGGCCTGCCCCCTTCAGCCTACGTACTAGGTACTTCTGGCGCACACATTTTCTAAAATTGTCTAATAAATAAAAGCTACATTCTGCGAAAATTCACACCCAATACTACTAGGTGATGGGGAGGGAACAGTTCCATCAACATTAATGCGAGGCAACTTTCCCCTAAGTCCAGAATATATGAATGGTGTTAAAAGGTAATTGTGCTATAGTTTAATATTGACTAACACCGAAGAGGATGGCGGGTGCTGTGAAATGACTAATTAAAGCGGAAAGCGGACTTCCAGACTGCTGCGGCTTTGGTAATTTGTTCAGCAGGAGTGACATGCCAGGAGAATGGGGTCATTTCCTCTGCTCATCCTTCTACATGGGGGTATGGATCCTTTTTCAAGACTGCATTCCTTTCTAGGCAACCTTTCAGGAACCACAAGAGCACATCGTATTACCTATCCACCAGAAAAAAGTGACTCAAAGTCCACCGTGTATTTCCTATAAATGGCAAAAAAGGGGATTTAAAGTGCCTGAGAGGGCACAAAACACCAGGAACTTCTCTTCAAACTGATCCTAAGCTATAAGCCTGTTCCTGACCCTCCAAGCATAGCTGTCAACTTTTCCCCTTTTTAAAGGGAAATTCCCTTCTTCCAAATAGCTATGCCTCCAATTGGCCCTATTTTCCAGGGACAGTCCCGGATTTACAGAAGCTGTCCTGGTTTCTGATTTGACCCTGGAATGTCCCGCTTTTCCGTGAGCCAAGGAGATAAGTAACTATCCAATGTTTTGAAGACACCTGAAGATGGCGCTGTATAGGAAAGGTTTTTTTTTAAGTTTAATGTTTAATTATGCTTTTATATATATTGGAAGACACCCATAGTGGCTGGGGCAACCTCGTCAGATGGGTAGGGTATAAATAGTGTAATAATAATAATAATAATAATAATAATAATAATAATAAATAGTTGAATAGGACATCCCTCTTTTCATCGGGACAGTGGGTCATGAGGTGTAATTGTATGGTGGTAAAGTGCAGCCAATAAATCACATTGTGCAAAATGCAGTACAGTAAAAACAAACAAAAGGAAAGGGGGGGAAAGCTCACAGAATAATGAATCCCCTCTCCAACCGCTGCATGATTTCATTTTCGAGTGAAGCGCAGAGCTGGGTGGCACAGTTCCCTCCAGAGGCAGATGCCAATCCCAACAAAGCTGTTTCGTAAGAGAGACCCTGGAAATGACTAGATCCTTATCAGAGTCTGCCCCAAAAGGCTCCACTCGCTGAGTAGTAAAACAGGTCTCTTAAAGGTTCATTTGGAGTTACTTTAGAGATTGTTCTCAGAGGGAAAGAGCTGATCCTCTCACACCCATTAATTCTCCTTGAGAGGGCTGCCGTACTGCTCCGTGGTTCTTCACAGTTCAGAAACCGGTCAAGAAGAGACCTGAGGCACAGCCTGGCACATTAGCTTCCAAAATATATCCTTTCATCATCCCCACATCCATTCCCCAGATAAAGCAGTGCCACCAGTTTTCTGAGGGCATGGGCCCAATCCAGAGATCCTCCCGTCAAAAGTGGAAAAGCTACTGGCTGTAATCAGAAGCAGGAGAATGGGGCATAGCGTTCGAAGAGTTCCTCAAGAGAAAATGCCAGGTGCAGCTCTTTTCAATGACTACCCACAGAATGACTCTCTTTTACACCAGTTGTGGGGAACCTCATCCAAATGTGGCCCTCCATAACTCACTCTATCTGTCCTTTGGTGACGCCTCCGCCTCAGCCCTACGTTCCCTGCCTGGAATGTATTCTTGAACTCTCATAATAAGAACATGAGAATCATCCTGCTTTCACAGTGCTTAGTCAGATATCCACGTGAAGCCCCATAACAGGACCTGAGCATAAGAGCACTCCCCACTCCCCAAGTTTCCAGCAGCTGGTATTCAGGAGCAGACTGTAAATTTGAAAGGTACCCTGAGGGTCACCGAGTCCAACCTCTAGTCTGGTCCCTAAGCAGTTTGACTGGGGACTGAATAAGTCAACAGTTTCCATGAAATAGCTCCATGTTTCCCTTCTAAAGGAATACATCCATATTCTGGTCACCTCAAGAGCAATTATGCTAGCCTTTCCCAGCTTGATGTCCTCTAGATCTTTTGGACTGCAACTCCTTTCAAGCACAAGCAGCATGGCCAACGGTCAAGGACTATTGAAGTCCAAAACATCCGGAAGGTACCATGTTGAAGAAGGCTGCATTATACCAATTGCTGCCCTCCTCCCAGACACCTTTGCTTGCCTAACAGCCAATAGACCTTGAATTAAAGAACGGCAGTCTCTGCCTTTTCTCCAAGAGCCATAGAATCACAGAATTGTAAAGTTGGAAGGGATTCCAAGGATCATCTAGTCAAAGACAAGGCTTTGCTGGATAGACTTGGTAGCTTCCTATATTTCTGTATTCAATGACCATGTAAGCATATAAGTCCTCAGTCTAAGCCTCGGGAATCATCATGGGTGGATGGTCACTCTAAATCTTCCTCACACTACTTCCAAAGTCCAGTAAGCCCTTCCAAGAGTCTTTCCCCTAACAGATTCTAGAAACGGTTCCCACAGTCCAAGGATTCCTGACCCCCCCCCCGCCGCCCCAAGTTCACGCAGCATACTTGATACAGTTTCCTAGCTCCATAGAGTTAAATATCTAAACACATGTTTAATTTCACTAGTTCAACAGATGCAAAAATGCAGATGCTTGAACTGGAAATTTGACTCAACTATTTTGTACCCAGAGGCATGATTTCACATTGTGCACTTGGAGAAAAGCCCATGAAGGAAAGCAATATAATGTAGTGGTTAGGGTTCTGAATTATGGCTTGGGAGAACCTGGGTTCAAATCACCAGTCAGCCATGAAACTCACGGGGTAGCCTTACATACATGCAAAAACAAAAAACAAAAAAACCAATATTTTTTGCCATGCTGCCTTTCCACAGTTCTAAGCATGCTTGAGGTAGCTTAGAACGTGAAATATATATATATAACTACAACATGACCAAAGTAGTCTCAAAGAATAAACCAAACATTAAAAGAATACACAACCAAACCGAGCAATTTCCACACAAATCACAAGATCTGAGATAAAGATACCAAAAGACAGCAGTAGCAAACTCCCCCTCAGCAAAACAGGAGCCCACCTTGAGGTCTGCCTAATTCACAGAGTTGGTGCCTCAAGGCTGGAGCAGGGAGCAAGCTGCGCAAATTCCCCCAGGCCCAGTCAAGGAAGGGCTAACAGTAGGAAGGCACCCACTCTGGGGTCCTAAGCTGAGGTAACTCACTAAAAATGTCATTTAATGTGTGATTTATTTTTCATGTGCCACAGATTTATAGGAGCCCCCACTGTTCATTAATAATGACTGCTCTTTTACCCTTTATAGATCCTAATGTTTATACAATAAAATGGTTTTTTTAAAAATTTATTAATTTTTTCGATGTAAACATAGACCACAAAAGACACATACAACAAAAACCATAATAACACAATTTGACAATTCAGATTTGAATACACTGATATACCTATGACTACACCTTTTTAAACAATATTTTCCCACCTCTCCCTCCTCTCACTACTTCCCATCACTATCTGCCTTATTGCTTAAATATTCGTTGCATATTTCTTCATATTTATCCATTCTTATTTTCTGTCAACATGCAATTCGTTCATATGTAGCTAATCTGTCCATATTATCAATCCATGTGCTCAATGGAATCTTTTTGTGGCTCTTCCAATTCATCAAAACAAGTTTTTTTTTTTTTTGCTTCTAATATAGCATGGTACATCCATATATATTTTTGACCCCTTGAAATCTCCCACATTTCCGGTATGTAATTTAGAATTAAATTCAGTTCCCCTAAATAACAATTTCTTTTTATTACTCTTGCTATAAATCCCAACTGCTGTTGTCTGGCTCATCATATAGGTAGGTCTGGGCACAAAGGCCCTTTGATTGAGCACAAGAGTCTTCCCTGTCTCTCTCTGAATCCATCCCTGAGATGCCACAACAACTCCAACCCTGACCACGCTAATGACATACCCTCCAACATTTCTCAGACTGATCGCCGAAGAATTGATGCTTTTGAATTATGGTGCTGGAGGAGACTCTTGAGAGTCCCATGGACTGCAAAAAGATCAAACTTATCCATCCTTAAAGAAGTAGCTGGAACACCTCACTGGAAGGGCAGATCCTGAAGTTGAGGCTCCAGTACTTTGGCCACCTCATGAGAAGAGAAGACTCCCTGGAAAAGACCCTGATGTTGGGAAAGATGGAGGGCACAAGGAGAAGGGGGCGACAGAGGAGGAGATGGTTGGACAGTGTTCTCGAAGCGACTAGCATGAGTTTGGCCAAACTGCGGGAGGCAGTGGAGGATAGGCGTGCCTGGCATGCTCTGGTCCATGGGGTCACAAAGAGTCGGACACGACTGAACGACTGAACAACAACAACAAGGAAAAGTGGGTCAGTCCAGGATCAAATCAGAAACCGGGACAGCTTCTGAGGGTCTGTAATGGTAACCTAATTATAGGTTAAACATTATGAAATGGAGAGATGCAGCTTTAGATAGCACCAGGCTCATAACAAAATTCTATCTGTGGTTTCCCCCTGAGAGCTGCTGGCTCAGGAGCTGGCTGAACCTTTGCAATCCAAAAAGTTCAAGTTTTCATTTAATCTCTTTGTGCAGGAATCTTCGGCTTGGTTCACCTTTGGGATACACCCAAAATAGAAAGTCGCTCTTTAATCAAGGGGTTGCAGTCAGAAAAAAGGGCAGGCCCCGCTGCTGGTGGTGCGAGGCAGCTCTGGCCACATTCAGGACTTCAGTCGACGACGACAGCTTCAAAGTGAAAGTGACTCAGCAGGGCTGACCCACTTTGCCGGCTGAAGAGCCTAAAAAAGGAAAGGGGGAGGCGAGGAAACATTGTATGCAACTCCTCAAAGAGTGCTTTCTGTCCTCTCTGTGTGAATGTCAGGCATCATCAGCCATATTGCATGACGCTGGAAGGAAAACACTTGATTTGGACCTGAAAGTTGCATGAAAAGGCGAAATTTGATAATGAGTGTTGCTAGTGCTATTTTTCTAGAAAAAGAGGTGCTCATGGAACGTACAGCTGATGAGAACCCCAAATTAACAATCTCAACTTTGGGGTTTTCATCAGCTGGACGCCGTAATCATCACAATTATAACAAATAAAGCCTTGACATATCTCGCTTTGCATGTCATGAGTCAATCTCATATATTAAACTCCAGTGGCTAATCAAAACAATTGCTTACATAAATGAACTTTTCCACAATATTCTAATATTTTGAGTTTCACCTGTAGGTCTGTGAGGGGGATATGGGGTCTTGTAACTACCCTGCTTCCCCTAAAGTAAACCGTAGCCATAAAATAAGCCATGGCAGGATTTCTATGCATTTGCGCAATATAAGCCATACCCCGAAAATAAGCGCCTCCCTTAAGATGGCCTGGGTAGGCGTGGCTATGCAGTGTACCGATACGGAGAGGTTAAAATAAGACATCCCCTGAAAATAAGCCATACTGTGTTTTTTGAGGAAAAAAATTAATAAGATGGTGTCTTAATTTAGGGGAAACACGGTATGCTCAGCACTCTTAACAAACTACACTTCCCATGATTCTTTGGGGGAAGCCCTGACAGTTTAAAGTGGTATGATACTGCCTTAAATGGATAGTGTAAATGGGGCCTGGGAGGAACCCCTGCAAATAAATATAAATCACGTTGTTGTTGTTGTTGTTGTTGTTGTATTGATATACTGCCCTTCATCAAAAGATCTCGGGGTGGTTCACAATATAAAAATACAAAATAAAAGCCCAAATAACTAGTTAAAACATAAACAACAATAATTAAATAGCAAGTAGCAGGATTTGCACAAAACCGATGCTTAAATCATGGTCCTTGTTTGGTTCTTATGAAAGATATTTCACCTTTTTTGCATTCTGTTCAGGGAAACCCCTGCCATGCATGGCCTTTCTAAACAGCACAGTTTGATCTAATTTCATCTAGGCATGTTGTTTTGCTTCCTGCTTTAGCCACTCTCACCTCAGGAGTCAGTTCCGATGAGTTTAGATCAGAACGACAGATACGAAAGAGGCGCTCCAGCCAATAATATCCAGTCAGGGATTGCTCCTCACAAGGTTCTCTTCTTTCATAACAAATGTTAACAGCAGCATTTTCCTCATATAGTTGGAGAATTCCCAGGCCACATCCCCACCATACATTTCAAGCATATGGCTTCCCCTTAAGAATCACGAGAAGTGCAGTTTATACCTCACACAGCTACTGCTCTCAGCACCCTGAACAAACTACCGTTTCCAGAATTGCACTTTCAATGGTCTTGACATGTCTGGTGTGGCTGTGACCAGCCTATGCGAGTTCATGTTCAGGCTAGATCATGAGACATGCTGACTATTTATTTGTTAATGCCACTTGGTTGCTTTCTGTTGGATAATGTGTACGCTTCAGATTTGCATTATTCAGCTGTCACTTGGAAATCACTCTTATTCAGATTCACTTTGTGCATCCATAAAAAAGAATGCAATGTGTTTCCTTCTTCTTCTTCTTCTCCTTCTTCTTCTTCTTCTTCTTCTTCTTCTTCTTCTTCTTCTTCTTCTTCTTCTTCTTCTTCTTCTCCTCCTCCTCCTCCTCCTCCTCCTCCTCCTTCTCTTTCTCCTCCTCCTCCTCCTCCTCCTCCTCCTCCTCCTCCTCCTCCTCCATCTCCATCATCTCCTCATCTCCTCCTCCTCCTCCTCCTCCTCCTTCCAAATTTCTGGTTGTCGTTCTTTCTTCCCTCCCTCCAGCTGCCATTCTTTGCATCATATATTTACAGCCACAAACTCCACAACTGTATGGCTATTTTTGTACGTGGTCATTGTCTCACTACTATGCTCTGAATTTAGCGTTCCGAAAGGGGACTATGCAGATGCTGCAGACATTTCTATGACAGTGTTGGGCAATAAGAAAGTACTTCCTTCCACGTGGTTCATTCCCAGTTTGGGGGAGTTCGAGGTCATGCAAAATAATTTTTGTGTGTGTGTGTGTGGCATTCATCCTGGAGTATATTAGTTGACATCTTCTCTTCTAATTGCTGACAGGTGTCAGGCCCCTGTGCAGTTTGACTGGAGGCTGAATACGTTGAGTTTCCAGCAAATAGCTCCATGTTTCCCTTCTAAAGGAATACATCTATATTCTGGTCACCTCAAGAGCAATTATACTAGCCTTTCCCAACTTGATGTCCTCTAGATCATTTGGACCATGACTCCTTTCAAGCCCAGTCACCATGACCAATGGTCAAGGATTATGAGAGTTGAAGTCCAAAACAACTAGAAGGTACCATCTTGAAGAAGCCTGCATTATACCAATTGCTGCCATCCTCTCAGATATCTTTGTTTGCTTAGCAGTCAATATACCCTGTGTTAAAGAAGGACAGTCTCTGCCTTTTCTCCTTCCAGAGCAGGAGAAAAAGAAGCCTGCTCCATCTTCCATGAGACAGCTTTTGAGACACTTGAAGATGGCTATTATACTTCCTCTCAGTCTTCTTCTCAGCCTCCTCTTTTCCAGGCTAAACATACCCAGCTCCTTTAACCATTCCTCATAAAGCTTGGTTTCCAGACCCTTGATCCTCTTGGTTGCCCTCCTCTGCACACATTCCAGCTTGTCTATATCCTTCTTAAATTGTGGTGTCCAGAACTAGACACTGTATTCCAGTTGTGGTCTGCCCGACAGAACAGAATAGTATGATTACCAGTAAGTCCCTTGATCTGGACACCATCCCTGGAAGTCTTGAGACATGAATGAAGGCAATCATATAGAGCTGAGCAACAACCAGCCTAATTATTAATTGGAAGCACAACTTGAACAACTGTGGAGAACTTGGGGAATTACTAATGTCTAGACCAATGTTTGGTGGAAAAATTACAAATAAAAAAAAAACCCTGCTCATTGTGCAAAAACAAAAAACAAAAAACCAAAAAAAAAAACCAAAACCAAAACCACCCGTCTTTCACCCAACCTTCCCATAATCTGGTGTCTTTCAAATGTTTTGGTCTCCCAACTCTCAGCAGCCCCATCAGAGATGGTGGGGGTTCTCTCATCCAACACATTTGGGGGGCATTAGGTTGGGAAGGCTGCTCTGTTTATTTTATTTGCAAGAATTTATGAGCTGCTTAATAAAAAAAAACCTAAGTCAGCCTTGGCTAATCTGGTTGCTCCATATGTTTTGGATGAGAACTTCCCATCAGTCCTAGCTAATATGAATTGTGGCCCAACACATCAGGAGACCATCTGGTTCCTGAAGGATGCCCTAAGGGTTGAACATGGAAATGATGCACATCAGTTATCCATATTATAGGGGTGTCCTTTAAATGCGTGGTGTGAGCCAAGCCTATGTCTTCCTAAAACAGATGTTGTTTAGCAGGTGTATGAATCAGTACAATGAGGGGGCCAGCACTGGTGCCATCACCCCAGAAATTTCCCTCACAAATGTGGAGTGAACATCCGATGCTTCTTATAACAGGGGCTCTAGTCCACATTTCCTGACACATTCTTACAATTTGGTGGGTGTTTTGCTAGGGACAGGTAAACTTGGCAGGTCTCTAGAAGTTAATGACGGGGTTACACTTCCTCTGAAGGAGCAGGTTCATAGCTTGGGAGTACTCCTGGATCCTTTGCTGTCGCTCGAGGCTCAGGTGGCCTCAGTGGCCCAAAAGGCCCAGCTACGCCCCTATCTGGACAGGGATAGCCTACCTACTGTTGTCTATGCTCAAGGTTAGATCACTGCAGTGCGTTATACATAGGGCTGCCTCTGAAGATGGTTTGGAAACTTCAGTAGTGCAGAATTTAGCGGCCAAGTTGCTCACTGGAGCAAGACAGTTTGAGCGTATTACACCGATCCTGGTGTGACTGCACTGGCTATCAATTAGTTTCTGGGCCCAATTCAAAGTGCTGGTTTTGACCTATAAAACCTTAAATGGTTCAGGACCGCAATACCTGAAGGAAAGCCTCTTTCCATATGAACCTACCCGGACCCTGAGATCATCTTCTGAGGCCTCCCTTCGTGTGCCTCCTCCTTGAGAGGTCCAGAGGGTGGCAACACGAGAACGGGGCCTTCTCTGCAGTGGCTCCCTGTCTGTGGAATGCTATCCCCAGGGAAGTTCGCCTGGCGCCTTCATTTTACACCTTTAGGTGCTAGGCCAAAACATTCCTTTTTAACCAGGCCTTTGGTTGATTTCACTGACATTCTATGCCCTTTTAAAATGTGTGTGGGGGCGGGTTGGGTGTGGGGAGTTGTTATTTTTATTTGAAATATATATTTTGAGGTTTTATATTTTGATTTTTTTCTGTGAACTGCCCTGAGACCTCTGGGTATAGGGTGGTATATAAATAAATAAATAATAATAATAATAATAATAATAATAATAATAATAATAATAATAATAATAATAATGATGATGATGCCATTAGCTCCCGGTACAGCAAGCACAACCCTGCACCCCGGCCAGCATAGAAGGTTTTGGAATTTTTGGAGCAGGATAATTAAGTTATATAAAATGGTTCATCCAGAGCATTCGAATGAATTTCAGAAAGAAGACACTCTCCTTGGACTAGCATCAAAATATTTCCTCAAAGGAAGAAATATTTGTTTCTGGAACAAGTAGTAGTAGAAGCAATTTTAAAATGAGATAAGGCTAAGCACTTGATATTTTTCTCTGGGGAAAAAAAGCCTTGCCATTGGCAGAAAAGCATGTCTGGGCTGAAAAGATGTTTTCCATTTCTGATTTCTCTGGGCCGAACCAATGCACCACACAGAAGGAAAGGTATCCATCTATCCATCCAACCGTTTTCACTCCTGCGCTACATTTTGAACTGGAAAGACGCCCTGGAAGTTCACACAGCTCAAGTTACAGCACTGTTGTTTACTCAATGCACAAACCTAATGGGGTCTACTCAGAAGGAAATCCTATTGGATTCCACAGGATTTACTCCCAGGAAACAGGGATTAGGATTGCAGCTCTAGTGGCTGAAAATCCTAAGCAAGCGTGTTCAATTCTGTGCTACGTATCTGCTGTGTTTTCTCCACTCACATTTTTCAGTTCTCCGGTAACCGGCTGCTAGAGGTCAGTATCAGATTGAGCATCAACCACCCCAGGCTCCTGCCTAGGAGCCATCACATATCTGACGTTTGGGTTTTCAAAGAATACAGGGGCCGGCCCTAGCATTAGGCTGCCTAACATTAGGCCAACAATTATGAATTTACTATTACTGTAGTTTTAGCCACAGGGAGACGTCTCTGTGGGATTTTCTCCCTCGGGTGCCAAAATACCTCGGCTAGGCTTTGGGTACTGTGTACTTTTGGTTGTATGTGTGTGAACAACACACACTGTTCTACCTCAGGCAGCAAAATGTCTTGAGCGGGGTCTATGTATGGTTCAGAAACAGGGACAACTACCTACTCCTATTAACCTTATGTCCCTGTCAAGCAGCTGGCTCTTAGCAGGAATTTAGGAAAGATGAAGCAGGACTGGAATGTCATTTCCTACCTCCCAAGGACCCTAGAAAAGGAAGAGGGTCACTGGATGTTTTGCAGAGACTGTACTATACAGTCAAAGCTTCCTCATACCACTTTAAATAGTCACATCTCCTCGCAAACAGTGGTATAGCGTGTATGAGGGAAGGGGACACAGGGGCGGTTAACACGGGAGCAAAATTGTATGGGTAGCAAAACACCTGGTGCTGGCTCAATACACCTGTGCACTTCTGTCACAGCTCAGTTGAAAACGGCTTCTCTATGCAAACCAGGAAGTGACCTCTCCAGACAATGGAACGACTCTTCTTTTCTTACCTCTGCGGCTGTGATCTCCAAGGTGACGCAGATGCTGTTAGGCAGTTGTCTAGACTCTTTCCGTTTCTCTCCCTCCCTCCTATGACACTCCATGCGGCCCCGGACACAGGCAACCCACACTGCGCCACTGCCCCCCCCCCAATCCTGGGAAGTGCTGTTTGTTAAGGGTGTTGAGAGCTGTTGGGAGATGCCTCTTTCCCTCACAGAGCTGCAGTTCCCAGAGTTCCCTGGCTGCTAAGGACTCTGCGAATGGCACTGCAGTATAAGAGAAATGTTAGACTTTGGGATGGAATAACCAGGAAAACTTGCACAATAAACTTCACATTTGAATGCAGCCTGTGTGTGGACCATATGTGCATCTAGATCAACCCTGGGTGGAAATTCATACCTCCGACTAAAGAATCAGCTATGCTCATGTACTTCCGAGCTATTATATCAGGGCGATGCCCTGAGTGTATTGCCATGAGATGACAGACGAGAATGCAGATTGTAAAAGGAAGTAACTGAAGGCATAATTGCAAAGAGGTTCTGAGGGATATCACTGCAGAGTTTGTTCTTTGAACCCGTTTCCATGAGTACTATTTGCAATTCATTTAATTGGTACAAAGATAATAGGGTGCCTGTGCTCATCACAATGACGTTTGGCAAGCTTTCCCAAGCCTCACATCCTTCCTTCAGTCAGAAGCTAGCTCTGTTCTAGTCTTAACAAGATCTGATATACAAATCTAGAGCAATAAAAAGAGGAAGCCCCGGAGCACTGTTTTGCCGACTCCACCCTTGCGGTGACTTTGGTGAAAGACAGAAAAGAGGTTTCTGCCTGATAATAGCTTGAACTTGCATTTGCCTAGTGTGGTACAGTTCAACCAGTGCACCCAGGCCATGGAGCCAAACGACAGGTGATAAGAAACGCATCACTTGGTGTTGTGTAACTTGAATTTTAAACTGGCTCGAGCAGCAGCCTAGGGAGCCCTGCCAGAATCTCCAAGCTATGGCTGGGAGACAAATTGAAACCTTTGCTCAAATGAAGCTGGTCTTTGGCAGCATCTTGGTTGCTTCCCTCACAGGTCAAAGAGCAGCTGGAGGGAATTTTCCTCAGGACCATAGAGCAGCAACACTTTCCCCTGAAACAAGCCACAGTCCAGTGTTATGGCTGCTATTTTTGCTGTTGTTTCATTGTCCTTCTCCACCTCCTCCTCCTCCTCCTCCTCCTCCTCTTCTTATCCCACCCCTCACTCCAAGGTCCTAGGGTGGATTACAACAATTAAAACACGTTCTATGGCCTTTTAAACTGTGTGTGTATGGAGGGGAGTGCCACTGTAATGTTTATTATGCTATGCATTTTTGCGTTTTTGTACTGCAAACTGTCCTGTGATCCTCAGATGAAGGGCAGTATATAAATTTAAACAACACCAACAACAACAGTTTAACACAACTTCTAGCAATCCTAGAAATAAGGTGGTCCTAGCCCTATACATCCCACTTGTCAAAAGCTGGGATGCATACAGACAGGGGTTTTTTCCCCCAGCCTGGACTCACTAGAACTCAGTTCCAGCAACTCTCAGGTGGGCACCATTGCCATTCGAAGAGAACAAAGGAGGTTTTCGAGTGAGTTCTGGCACCTCTTTTTCTAGAGGAATAGCATTGGATACAGAGATGTGTCTTTAGCATTTGCCGAGAACTGTATAATGAAGGTGCCAGACGCACCTCTGTGAGGAGGGAATCAGTTTAGGGGCTACCACAGAAAATGCCCTATCCTGGGCCACCCTTCCAAGCTTCTGAGGGCAGTGGAACAATAATGGAAATGATTGCAACCCACTTTTGGTAAGTTCTCTAGAAAAGCACTATACAAATATACCCTTTCGTCAGGACTTAGGGCTTTCACCAGAATTTAGGGCTCTTTGCCAGTTTCCTCCAGCTCATCTCCTGCCTTTTGAGGAGCCAGGCTTTTAATTCCCTTCCCTTCATCTAGAATCTTAATAGATTCCATCTGTTCCCTCCCTTCCAGCTAATTAGCTGTGCCCGGGCCTCCCACCTTACCCCGAGGTAGAGAAACATTCCCACCTGCCCACAACACAGATGCAAAATTCACAGTTTCTGCCTCTTAGAAGGAAGTATCCTCTTTACCCTGGTCCCACAAATAGAAACTCCGCTGGATAATGTTGAGTAAAGCGCTTTAGTGAACAGAGCTGATAGGTACAGAAGAAGCTGCTTTCTACTGAGTCAGACTTACTGGTTCATTTAGCTCAGTATGTTTGCACTTACTGGCAGTGGGTCTCCAGGATTTCAGGCAGCAGACATGCCCAACCCTACCTGGAAATGCCAAAAAGTGAACTTGGAACCTTCTGTAAACAAGACAGATGCTGTGATATTGAGCTATGGCCCTTCCCCTGCTCTGTAATTGCTCCTGCAGAATGTTCAGGCACAAATGGGAATATTCATATTCACAGTAAAACAGACTATCTGATCTATCAGAAATGGACCATATAACACCGGTCCTAAAAGATCTACACTGGCTCCTGGTATGTTTCTGAACAAAATTCAAAGTGTTGCTGCTGACATTTAAGGCCCTAGATGGCTTTGGCCCAGTATAGCTGAAGGAGTGTCTCCACCCCCCTTGTCCATCCCAGACACTGAGGTTCAGCTCCGAGGGCCTTCTGGCAGTTCCCTCACTGCAAGAAGTGAGGTTACAGGGAGCCAGGCAAGAAGGCCTTCTTGGTGGTGGCACCTGCCCTGTGGAACGCCCTCCCATCACATATCAAGGAGATGAGTAACATATAACCTTTAGAAGACATCTGAAGGCAGCCCTGCATAGGGAAGTTTTAAATGTTTGATAATTTGCTGTGTTTGCTGCTTTGATTTGCTGGAAGTCACCCAAAAGTGGCAGTGTTGTGCAGCAAGACATTGATTGACAGGCTTCATATGATGCCTTCCTCACGGTCACCAAGACGGATGATGCATGATGAATTTCCTGAAATATCTTCTTCCAGGACACAATCATTGCCAACTGATTGAAGAAAGACAGGATCAATACATCTCCCACTAACCTCTATAGATCAAGCTGTTGTTTAGGACACAAGAGCAGCTTTCTGTGCTTGTGGCTCAACCTTTTCAGACTAGGAAGCCAATTTTAGCCCAAACATGCATTTGGGGACCCATTTCTCACTTGTTACCATCTGTTTGCAGGATTGTAGTGATGATGCCATGGCCAACCTTAGATCAGGCCGCAATCCATACCTCAGGTAGTAAAAGTACAATAAAAAGATTCCACTAGAAATTCAAATTTTCTACGAGGAACTCAAAATACGTTCTACAATCAATCTGGATGGATTTTGGAGGATGCAGTCTGTAAAATAAAATTAAGCTTTCCATCTAGTGAACAATTTAGACTGTGGTACTACACCTTGGTGCAAGCCCATTGAACTCAGTTCTTACTTCTTGAATAGCCACAATAGTTAATAATACTAATAATACTAATACTACTACTAATAATAATAATTTCATTATTTGTACCCTATAGATCTAACTGTGTTGCCCCAGCCACTCTGGGCAGCTTCAATCATATAAAAAAACAAAATAAAACATTAAAAACATTTTTTTTTAAACCTCCTGATTAGGGAAGTATAGGATTACACAGCAAGTGACTGACTTTATTGAACTGAGGCTTTGCTATGATACCATATGTAACAAAGACAAAGAATTGCAGGTAAAGGAGAGTCTTTACATTCCTACATAATTCTCTCCCACCACTATTGCCCCCCCCCCAAAAAAAACTCTGGCCAGGGTGTTTACTAGGATCCTCACCATCTTGTGTAAGCAGAGCCGACTGCTCTCAAACTTGGCAGCGATGTCCTAAAATAGATGTATTTCCTCATTCTGTCATATTCCTTTCCGCTGATTTATGGACGAACACTAAGCAGTTACGCTGCTGGATCCAATCTATTTCTGAGTGAGCAAGTGCAGACTACCTAATAAGGCCACATCATTTTCTCTTGCTAATGTGGCTTCAGTTATGGTCTCATTTGGCAGAAGATGCTGCTCACGGGCTGCTGAATGTTTTCCTGCTACCCCCCTGCCCCTCCCCACCAACTGCCGTTTTGTAGTGACTCTGGTATTTGGCTGTGTTACCCTCCGTAATCCTATTGCAACGACAAGGTCGTTAATAGAATCATAGAGTTGGAAGAGACTCCCCCCCCCCAGGGTCATCTAGTCCGATTCCCCTGCAACGCACGAATCTCAACAAAAGCATCCATGACAGATGGCCACCCAACCTCTGCTTAAATACCTCCAAGGAAGGAGAGTCCACAACCTCCCGAGGAAATCTGTCCCACCGTCAATCAACTCTTACTATCAGAAAGTTCTTCATGATGTTTAGTCGGAATCTCCTTTCTTGTAACTTGAAGCCATTGGTTCCAGTCCTACACTCCAGAGAAAACAAGCTTGTTCCCTCTTCCATGTGTCAGCCCTTGAGATGTTTGAAGATGGCTATCATATCTCCTCTCAGTCTCCTCTTTCCCAGGCTAAAATACCCAGCTCCTTTAACCGTTCCTCATAAAGCTGGATTTCCACACCTTTGATCATCTTGGCTGCCCTCCTCTGCACACATTCCAGCCTGTCAATATTTTTCTTAAATTGTGGGGTCCATCAGGGTCCCTTCCAGGTCTGCAGTTCTATGATTCTACGCTACAAATACAACCACAATAAATATATTTAGCTACTCATTTAGGCAACCTATTTGTCTATCTGAGAGTAAACAAAAGACTAGATGATAGTTAAGCTATTCACGTGGGAACTGTTACACTAATGCCACCCAGGAGTCATTGCAAGTCAGTGTGATAGAATATTGGCATTTAGACTCAGTGCCACAGGAGCACTGATGAGACCTGGTCACCACGTTACTCAATCGTGGTTTCCCATCCAAAAATTGAGAGTAATAACGATCATCATTATAGGGTTACTGATGAAGCTAAATAAATCTGGAACTGATGCTAAAGTCCCTTTTTCTTGGAAATAGGCTAATGTTTTTTTAGTAAATACAATCTGTCAGACCCTAGTATTCCTAGCTTGTCTATGCCACCAAGATTTCATCTAGTGCATATACAGTAATGTAATGCCTATTATTTTAAAACAACAACAACAACAACAACATGGTATTATGTTTTACTGTATTTGTGTGTGTGCTTGTAAAGTGCCCTGGAACCTCTTCCAAATGGTAGTATAGTAATTGTTCTTACATAAGAATAACCAGCTTCCCCCACCAGGATTTATATGCTTTCCTCTCCAGTGTATTGCTTCCCTAAAGGGGATTATTGGTTTCCGCAATATCCTACTGCAGCCTCTATGCTTCATACAGTATTTTTGCACAGGCTTTGTATTGCAAATAGCTGAGGGGATATTGCAAACAATAGGCCTGCCAATAGCATATCTGTGCTCAAAATAGACAGATGTACACAAGGCCCGGGACTTGCAGTGCAATATGACAAACAGATTATATAAACACTTCCAATAGAGGTATTAGTCAAACTGTCTCCGGGTTACATAACATCTTTCAGTGTATTCGGAACAGTCTGTGTTCAGCTCGAGTGCTGAACAATAAACCACAGGCAAGGAATCTACTCACTCAACTGACATTTTGCCTTTTGTACTTTGTTGGGTGCAATTTCTGCGTCAAGGATTTCTCACAACTATTATGCTGGAAACAATGCAGGGAGCAGCAATTCCCCTCTAGGTGGCTTTGCCTGACACACCCAGACAACTAGCTTACCACGCTGGAAAGTTTCCTTATTGAGAACACAAAAAGAGCCTGCTGGATCAGGCCAATGGCCCAGCTGGTCCAGCATCCAGTTTTGCACAGTGCCTGTGAGAAACCCTTAAGCAGGACCTGAGCACCAGTCACTCTCCCTCCCTTTGTGCTTTCAGTGGCATAGCGTGGGTTGCCAGTGCCTGGGGCTCAGATTGTACCCTCAGCTACTGACTAGTTCTGGGCCAAGGCCGACCCCACCTATGTGGCAAGGTGAGGAAACTGCATCAGGAAGCAGGATCCATGGGGCAGCAGATCCGGCTTCCACTGAATGCATTGCCTACTGCTGCAGTAGTGGCAAGAACAGTTCCTTGGAGGCAGGGTCTGCCCCCGCCTTGGCAGCCTCTCTAGTGTCGTGTTGGGGAATAGGGTGCTTGCCTCCCACCGTTGTTTCAATGTAGATCTTCTGTCATACACTTTCTTTCCTGGTTGCGGCATGGGAGCACCATTTTGTGGTTTGCCTCAGGTGCCAAAATGACTTGGGTCAGCCTTGTTCTGCGCTATAGCATGAAGAGATTTCTTCTAAATATCTGCCCGTGCTTTCTTACAGCATTGCATCCCTATTTCCTATTATTTTGTTAAGAGACTTTGGTGGTTTAGTCTAATTTTAGTCGTGCTTAAAATGATGTGCGAAGATTTAATGAAAGTCATGGGGTTCCCTCTCAAATTGGATTTGATTTTGTTCAAATATCAAATTTGTGATATTGGTAAAGGAGTGTATACCTACAATGTGACCAGTGACCTACATGTGAGATCAGTTAGAACAACTATTCACATTTATGATAAACCATTCATCAGTTGGAAATATAGAAAGAAAGACGTACTGGAAGTTATAGCTGGCATGATGTCACATCGACTTTCTATGAAAGTGAAAGTGTTTCCTACACTAGAGGTTGTGTGTGGGAAGATGGGTACCCTGCTGCTCATGCAACACAAATAAATGTCCAAATGAACGTGGTTACACTGCATTATCGTGGCCACCACGTCAAAGACATAAAAATTAGTCTTCAAATTGCTCAAAGTGGGATCTGATAAATCAATACAGACCAAAGATGGACTGGCAGCAAGGGAGATTGCTATGAGCAATAAGCAATCGGGGCTTTTTAGCCTACTTTCATTAAGTGATCACGCTTGTCTAGAAAGCTTCAGCAAGCTGACTAAAAAGAATATACAGTGGTGCCCCACTAGATGAATGCCTCACTAGACGAAAAACTCGCTAGACGAACGGCATTCGCTAGTGGAATGCTGCCCCGCAAGACGAAAATGTCAATGGGGCTGCCTCGCAAGACGAAAAAAATTTTTTTCGTCACGAAAACCTCCGCTCTGCATTGCCGTTTCGCTAGACGAAAAATTCAGTCTACACTCGTAGAACGAATTATTTTCGTCTAGCGGGGCACCACTGTATATGAATGTGCAGGAGTGAACAAAGGGTTAATTGGCTGACCATAGGCTGACCAATGAAAAGCTGGAGGAGGAGCTTAGGGGCTTTGAAACTCAGCATAAAAGGGGGGAGTTAGGCAGTTGACTGAGAGTAGTTGGTTGGTTGGTTGGTGGTTGGTGATTGTGAGGGTTGGTGGTGAGGTAGAGTGGTGAGCGTAGGATCAAGGCAGGGCTGAGATAAGAATGAACATGTACCAGTGTAACTAATACCTTACTTTTCTTGATGTTTAAAATAAACACTGTTCTTTGTTCAAATAATAATAATAAAAAGGATTAGATTTTGTTCCTTTTGGTGTTTCAGCTTTGAACCAACGTCCCCCATTCCATTTTGCAGCGTTGGGGGTGACTTAGCTGACGATTTTAAAACTGAAATAATTATTTAACATGCTTCTGCTTTACTTCCCTCCGAACCACCTCTTTTCATTTTGCATTGCAAAATCAAGGACTAAACTTCCATGCAACATTGTCACGGGGAATCTATATTATATATATATATATGTTACATTTATATTTAGAACAATGATCGCAATTGCAAAAGCATAAACCTTATTGTCTTGTAGAGGGAATGGAAAGACTCTCTCACACAAAAAACTGACTAGCCTAAATTGGCTGGAATGTCTACATTCCTAACAGTCAGCAAATGCATGAAGAAAACTAATAATGAAAGCTCTATATTCATATTTGTATTAGAGAGAGTGTGTGAGAGCACAGGAAAAAAGCTAAGCATTGTATGATGTACTGTCTCATGTACAAGCAATGAAATAAGAGAGTCCAGTGTACACGTTTTTGAAATGCATGTATACAAAACTCATTATGCATATGTTGCAAATGCATAACTCACAGCAGTCATGAGGAAAATCCAGCTCTGAATTTAATGATGAACAGTATAAGTTGCCAGTCGCCTGACAACTTTCTTAAAGGGAACAGATGATAATTCTGGTATGGCATTTAGATGAGTCTTAAGTTATCATCTTGCTAGGTGTGTATGAGATTAAGAAAAAGCATTGCATGATCAAAAAATGCCAGCTGTAATACTGAAGAAAATAACTTGAGTTGTTTCCTCTTGATCCTTCCACTAATGGAGTTCATGAGTTAAGATAATAGAATCCAGAAGGGGCAATGAAAATCAGAGTTTTGTTTTGCTGCTGTAGCTCAACAGACTCACCAAAGCCCAAATATTTCAGCATTATTATTTTTTTATGGGTGCAAGAAGTAGAAATATGTGTGGCACTGAGTGAAATTACATAAGGGAAAGCATTTTGGCAAACAAAAGGATGCATTAGAACCTTTTTATACATCATGTTGCAAATCCAAGTTTACTTTTTACTTTATTGTTTCTCTATATTACTTACATTCTGTCTACCTTCTATCTCAAAAGCCCCAGATGGCATACACAGAGTTCCCAAGCAGTTAGACACTATCCAAACTGAGAACTTCACCAAACTTAGCTCCACAAGGTGGCTGCCTCATGAGCCTGTAGACCATGTCCTGAAATACACCGTAATTAGATACACATACTTCCAGTAGATCATGGATTGAAGGTTTATTATGGGGCAGGTTTTGTAAAAAAAAAAACAAGAACAAAAAACCCTATACAATGACATATTGTAAATACCAATTCTGCACATAATGAAAGGGCTGGCCCTGACTGTAACTCAAACCATCTGAACTTCTTGCTGCCTTGGTAACTCATCTCCTTCAGAGATGGAATCATAATCTTCCAGCTCGATTCTGGGACACAGGAAGGCGTAGAGTCCTTATAAGCACCCTCTCATGTAGAACTAATATACTAGAATAAGCCCCCAACAGCTTTGAATCTACCCTTTCCAATAGGCAATGCTCACCTTATATTCATGTACATTAAATATAGTTATTCAGGCTGCTTACCTGATTCTTCGGGTGCTCATTTGTGCAGTCACACAATTGGGTCTTTGCCTTCACATGGTGTCTATGATCTCAGGAACGCAAGGACAAACCTAGACAGCATCTTAAAAAGCAGAGACATCACCTTGCCGACAAAGGTCCATATAGTTTCAAGCTATGGTTTCCAGTAGTGATGTACGGAAGTGAGAGTGGACCATAAAGAAGGCTGATCGCTGAAGAATTGGTGCTTTTGAATTAGGGTGCTGGAGGAGACTCTTGAGAGTCCCATGGACTGCAAGAAGATCAACCTATTCACTCTGAAGGAATCAGCCCTGAGTGTTCACTGGAAGGACAGCTCCTGAAACTGAGGCTCCAATACTTTGGCAACCTCATGAGAAGTGAAGACTCCCTGGAAAAGACCCTGATGTTGGGAAAGATGGAGGGCCACAAGGAGAAGGGGACGACAGAGGACGAGAAGGTTGGACAGTGTTCTCGAAGCTACCAACATGAGTCTGACCAAACTGCAGGAGCAGTGGAAGACAGGAGTGCATGGTGTGCTCTGGTCCATGGGGTCACGAAGAGTCAGACACAACTAAACAACTAAACAGCAACAGCAACAACAACAACGAGCGCAAGGATGGAGGACTCCAACTCTCACTTGCCCCAGCCAGCATGCTTTACATGGGGGGGGGGAGGAATGCCACAATCTTTACAAAACAATTAAGCATTTATAGAATGAAAACTAAACATATATGTCTATGATCTATTAAAAGCAGCCAGTTCCCCAAAAGCCTGCTGAGACAAGGAGGTCCTCACCTGCTGTCAGAAGGACAGCAAGGAGGGTTAGGTAGGTAGCCGTGTTGGTCTGCTATAGTCGAAACAAAATAATAATAAAAATCCCCTTCCAGTAGCACCTTAGAGACCAGCTAAGTTTGTTCTTGGTATGAGCTTTCGTGTGCATGTACACTTCTTCAGATACACTGAAACAGAAGTCACCAGACCCTTATATATAGTGAGAGGGTGTGGGGGAGCAAGGAGGGAGTTAGTCTGGCTTCCCTTGGCAGGGAGTTCCCAAGTTGCCTGGGAGCAGCCACCACCAAGAAGGCCCTCTCCTGTTCCCTGCCCCCCGAGCATGCCTGTGAGGGTGGTGGGACCGAGGAGAAAAGGACCTGCCCAGAAGAGCTCAGAGCACAGGCAGGTTCTTATGAGGGAATACAGTCTTTCTGATAGCCTGGGACCTAAGCCATGTTGGACTTTATAGGTGAGAAGATGCACTTTGAATCGTGCCTGAAAACAGACCAGCTTCCAGTGGAACTAAGCAGGATTGGCGAAAGATGGGAAATAACTGTACCAAGTTAAACTGAATAGCTCATTCTGGGAAATAATATATTATGAGATGAAAAAAATGTTTAAAATTTCCTTTTCTTAAAAAAACAAACCCAAAGCCTTCCTTTTAGGAATTTTAGGTGGTGAAATCCCAAGGGAGCAGAAAAGACTATTTATGTATGGGACCACGGCTGCGCGGATGCTATTGGCCCAAATGCGAAGAAGATAAAGTCCCTACCGGAGAAGAATGGCAAATCAAGTTGATGGATTATGCCGAAATGGCTAAAATGACCAGAAGAGTCAGAAATCAGGAAGACCAACATTTTAATAAGGAATGGGGGAAATTTATAACGTATCATAAAAACCATTGTAAACAATTAAAATCGTTAGCAGGATTGGAATATCACTCGTAGTTTAGGGTTGAATTCTGGACATAATGGAAGAGGTAAAAGATTTTGGATTACCATAAAAGATGTGGGAGGAAAGGATTAAGAATAGGACCCACAAAGGTGAGGGGAGAATTCCAAGAGATTCCTTCGAATCTTGTTTTTATGTTGTATGTTCGATATGTGACTGTAAAAGTTGAATCTGAAAAACCAAATAAATAAATGTATTAAAAAAAAAAATAAACTGAATAGCTCAGAAAATTACGAGATTTACTTTCCTTGGTTAGGGCTGGGGTCTGTCGAAGGTCACTCTTGCAAATATGAACCTACCAGGGAAGGGATAATTGGAATCTAGCAATGTGTTTATACAGCAAGATAGTCATTATTTTAATTTGGAATATGAGTAACTGAATCTGGTGTTGTTGGTTTTTTTTGTTTATTTATAATGACATAAGAAGGGCCCTGATGGGTGAGGGCAAAGTCATGGGTAGCTCAGCTTCCTGTTTCTCACACTGGTCTATGATGACTATGATGGGAAACCCGCAAGCCGATTATGAGGACATGAGCCCTTCTGCTTCTGTTCCCCAGTGACTGGTATCCAGAGGCATACTAGTGCTGATTTTTTTTTTTTATGTGTGTGAGCTCTTTAAAAATATTTCCAGTGAATGAATAAAACTGCAAAGAATGTATGTGCTTTGCAGTTGCTCTGGAAATGAATGTTGCTGGTGGTTCTGACCTTCTTCTAGCATAGACAGAATAATCCTTTACATTAGAGCAGGAATGAAGAAACCCCACATTTTCGACTGGAAACAGATGTCTTCAGGTTTTGGCAGCCATTTGGGGTGTGTGTGTGTTTCTTTCTGCTTTTCTTTCACAGCTGGAAAAAGAATTTTCCACGGGGGAATCCTCATCGGATTGCAAAATAATAATTTGGAGAGGTGCATGCGGGTCAAAGGTTGAAGCCTACATGAATGCAACAGGAGGCTCAGTTAGGTGAAAAATAGAGTTTTTGCTAAGCTGGAACAGTAAAGAATGGGGGGAATAGAACGCGGGTCAGTTCTAATGCCTGACGGAACCATAAACACAGCTTTCCTAAAGCCCTGGGTTTGGGTTTTCAGTGATAAAATGAATAGAGCATGATTATGATTTCCTAAGGTCCCATCAGACGCAATCAAACTTTCCTGTGAATTTTATGCAATATTCAGTAGCAACCTCTGTGATGTGGTGGAGGTGCAGAGCCCTCTCAACACTAGCGTGACTGGTTGGCGCTGGGACAGGGCAGGCCAGAACTGCCCAGGCACATCAGTGGGAGTTCTGGATTGACCTTTCCATCATTCCGCCCCACCCATATCCAATCCGTTAATCTTCAGCAATGCTGGTGTTAGGAAGACAGCTCTATGACTGTATCACCACACAGGCCACTACTGACACTATTGTTTTCTAGATGTAGTGCATAGTTTATGCACATATATTTTTTGGCCAGGTTGCTTATATATATATAAGGCTGTTACACTGAGCAAAGTGCAATTTATTTGTACCTTGGAAAATGTCTCTTCCTTTCCTGTTCAGTCACATTCCATCCATTGTTCAAACTTGCCACTCGGGACAATGCTTGCGCAAACCGCTTCTATTTTTAGGGTAGTTTTAATGTTTAGAGGTGTCATGCTGAGGTGCTTGGGCATTAAAAAGAAATGACAAACATCACTAATATTGTTTCCTCACAGAGGAGATACGGACCTATCTATTGCTTCTCTCAAAACTGAAAATGTAAGGGTCACAAGCTGGGGTGGTCTCTGGGGAAGCCCTAGCCCCTTAGAGATATACTCTCTGAATAAAATAAAATAAAATAAAAATGACATTGCTTTAACATATGTTAAAAGCATGCACACAATTCTCATTTAGATCACACATAGCAGCTCTTGGGTGATTTTCCTCTAGTTATCCAGATTATACTCATTATAACTTTTTCTTCCATTGCAGACAGCTTCATATTCGGTTCCTTAAACCTGGTTCATAAGGAAAGGTGATGAGGGACAATATAATATGAAATTCACTGGCTCTCCAGTCCTTGGTCTCCAAGCCAGAGTAAAGATAGCTTGCCAATAGGGATCTCCTGAAAACAGAAGGGAACAGAAAGAAGGACTAAGTTTCAGCTGGAAAGAGTAGGCTTGATTGAATTAATTCTCTCCTTGGGCATTCATTCAGGATTCTGCTTGCAGAACTTCTATGATAATTCTCTTTCAATCCTGCTGTTGAAAATTAAAGGGCAAATTTAAGACTTCACATGGTCCCACAAGCACCAGCCACGCTGGACTCTGCTCCACACTGAATTCTGTTTACATTGCAATTCCTGGTTCTAGGGGTTTCCCATCCTCCTTCCCTTCCACAAAACTTAGCTGCCCAGTCATTTCCCATCTATCTTGGACCAGAAATCTAATAATGTTTCATAGTGTGTGTTTGAGTTTATTTGAGTTTGTACTGTCACCCAGGCAACCGCTGTTTGCATGGAGTGTTATACATTTACCATCGCTTCTTTAATAAAACACAATGTACCCTTTCCCTGTGGTTTGTGCATTTGATTGGAATGGAGCGCAATGGAGGCCACAATTCTGTTTTATTAAAATGCTTGCTGTTGATGTGAGACATGGGGAAACACATATGCAAGACAGATGGCCTCTGCTTCCACAGAAGCCCTCACCAATTGCCATATTAAGAATGGGAATGATTCCCCACTTAAGCCAAGTATTATTTACCAAAGCATTTTGCCTTCTATTTGCTTGCTGGGATATTGTAGATGCAGCAGTGTAGCATCAGTCACCAAGACCAGGGGCAAAGCACAAAATGGCCAGGGCATCACAGCTCACCTGTAGCACATCCACAGCAAGCTCCCAGTTTGGTGTCATCTGAAAACTTGATGAGCATCTTCTCAGTTCCTTCATCCAAGTCGTTTACAAATACATCGAACATCAACGGACCCAGGACAGAACCCTACTTGTCACTTTTTTCCCAGGATGACAAGGAACCGTTACTCTTTCAACCCACATTTTGCCAGATTCCTTACCAGCTTTCTCACAAGAATACCATGGCAGACTTTGTCAAAAGACTTACTGAACTCAAGATACACTATATACACAGCATTCCCCTGATCCACCAAGCTTGTAACTCCATCAAGAAAGAAAGAAGAAAGAAAGAAGAAAGAAAAGAAAAGAAAGAAAGAAAGAAAGAAAGAAAAGAAAGAAAGAAAAAAGAAAAGAAAGAAAAAGAAAGAAAGAAAAGAAAAAGAAAGAAAGAAAGAAAGGGGTTCATCTGGCATGGCTTGTTTTTGAGCAACCCATGCTGGGTCTTCGTAATCACAGCATCCTTTTCTAACATCTAAATTTGACCTACTGTTGAATTATCTTTTCCATGAACTTTCCTGGTATCGATGTAAAGCTCACCCTTCAGTGATGACTGCCTGAAACTCTCCTCTCTATACAACTGTTACTCATTTATATAGCCAAATAAGTTCAAAATATAATTGTGCTGGCTGCTATGATGCTACCATCCTGGCAAAGTAGGTCAATCATCCTATTTTACAGATTGGGAACACAGGATGAAATAAGATTACCTAGTCTGGGACTACCAAATGAGTCTATGACAATGAACAACAACCCAGCCCACAAACCTGGGAGCTGGATCCATTTCCTGGGACTGGTTCAGACTTTCTTTCCACTGAGCCACTGTGCTGGCTCTCTCTGGGCTCCTGTGCCTGGACCAGCATTAGGGGCTGGGTGGGTGAGGAAGACGCAGTGCTCAGGATGAGCCATTTTACATATCTGCCCATTTCAAGTTCTTCATCCCAGGGGAGACGGACCACATGTCTAGAGAAGAAAGGTCAACAGGGGCCTTCCCACTCAATCATGGAGTGTATGGATACACTTTAAACCATTATGTCAGGGGTGCCTTGAATGATGGTCAGGGGTGCCAAGGGCAACATTGGCCTCTGTCCTTCTTTCCTTCCCTCCCTCCTCTAATGCCCTCTTGCATCTCTGCCTCCCAAAAGCTTGTGCGGCTGTTTGTTGCAGCAGCCCTGGCTACAAGTTCCCCAGGAGAATGGTGCCTCTGAAGCTGGCCAGAGGGTGCTGGTTACCAGGAGCTGAGGTGGCCTCAGAGTAAGCTAGCAAGTGGGCGAGGGAGCCCAGCCAGCCACTCCACCAGCCCTTTCTGTTGGGAATGGACAGACAAGTGGGAGGTAGGGCAGGCAGGCAGGCAGGCACCATACTGGCCTTTCTTGTGCTTGCTCTGTGCAATGCCTGCCTGGCAGCTGAGTATCCATTGCCAAAGGGGAGCCTTTCCACCATCCAGGCCCAGTGACAGGCCACTAAGGCTTCCTCTTGCCAGGCTCCCAGGGGGTGGAATAAGAAGGCACCTCTCTTTAAGGTGGGGGAGCAGGGTGGATAAGAGCAGAGGCGTAGGAAGCCTTGGGTGCCCGGGGTGGCCTTGCCGCTCGGAGGCACCACCCTGGGGGCGGGGCATCCTGACGCATGCATCGTGACGTCATGATGCATGCGTCAGGACAGACTGTCCATCCGCCGGCGCTGCTGCTCCAGTGGTGACCCGCCAAGCGAGTGCCGACTTGTGGGGCTTCCCCATCCGTGCTGCTTTAAAGCAGCACAGACGGGGCAGCCCCACGAGCCACCGATCGCGCAGGGCAGCCCCATAGCGGTGCCAGTGGGCGGACCCTGGATGGATTGTGCGTCGCTCCACGGATGGATTGTGCTTCGCTCCACGGATTGTGCAGGGCCCGTCGGCGGGGCGGGGCTGGCCCAAGTGTCACCCCCCTCCCCTGGAACCCGGGGCGGACCACCCCGCCTCCCCCTTGCGATGCCCATGGATAAGAGACCAGGGGCAGTGGTAGCTGCTGCCTGGAGGACTCCCAAGGAGAGGGGAGAGGAGGCTGAGGGAACATAGCACAAGGGAGGGTGTTCAAAAAGGGGTGAGGGCTCCTGGCTCTGCAGGCAAGGGGTGACATCACTGGGCTTCTGAGGCTCGGAGCACTTTTCCTTACAGGTGAGCCACTAAAAGAATGTATCTGAAGAAGTGTGCATGCACACAAAAGCTCATACCAAGAACAAACATAGTTGGTCTCTAAGGTGCTACTGGAAGGAATTTTTTTAATTTTTAATTTGTTTTTAAAAGAATGTAGTTGATCAAGAGAGCCGTAGACTCGAAAAGGTTGAAAACTTCTGCACTATGTTATAAACTAGAAAAATATTAACAGGGTGGGGAATAATCTGAATCTGTTCTTATCCACCACCGCCCCTCACACATAAATGCGCACACACTTTAAAGCCATCTCACAGTTTCGGAAACACAACACCAGCATCTCATGGCTCAAAAAAATTTAATTTCTGGCAAAAGTAAGTTTTCCTTATAGAAATTTCCAAAGGTTAAACATATGCAATTTTAATCTATGCAACGGCAGGCAATGGTTGGATGTAGAACAGCAGACCCACTTCAATATTTATTTTAAGCTTTGCACATTGCTTTTGCCAGCACCATCAACTATTACTCAGTAACATTTTTAAAGCACTATCTTAACATTCAAGTCAATATTTGCCAAGCATATACTGCTGAATTAAGGAGATCAAAAGTTGATTAAGGCAGGATATAAACATTAATTTCCAGGCTTTCCACACTAAGCAGCAATGATGACTAATTTCACCTATCTGAAAGTGTGATAACAGTTTCAGCAAGTGCATTTTCTCACACACCCTCCCATAAAGCCCTCTTGTGTAAGGCACTGGGGTTTTTTTAGTGTGCGGGAGGGGGCAGAGATATGAAACAGGCACATTGTGGCCCAGTCATTGCTGATGAATGAACCTGAAAAATTTGCAAAGTTAGTGCTGGGCTGAAATGCTGTTAAAGACAAGATCAGTTCACTTTGCGAAAACACTGGTGCTCTTGGGGTGAATATGTGCCTAATCTGGTTTTTGTTTAAAAAAGCTAAAAACAGGTGTGGTGAGACTGGATTGAAGGGCAGGAGCTGCTGTGGCGCTGAGGCACAAAGAACCAGCACTTTCTTTTGCCATTCTAAATTGCCTCTTGAAGTTGCTACTTGTCCGTTGGGGCAAATAGGAACTTCAGTTCAAAAGTGGTACAGGCAGGAAGACTGTTATTCCTGCATTACAGGGGGTTGGACTAGATGACCCTTGGGTTCCCTTCCAACTCTGCAATTCTGTGATTCTGTGACTAACACACACCACACCATTCCCAGCACCATGGCACTGATCAGACTCGTCTCATGGGTAAAGGTAAAGGTAAAGGTACCCTGACCATTAGGTCCAGTCGTGTCCAACTCTAGGGTTGCAGCGCTCATCTCGCTTTACTGGCCAAGGGAGCTGGTGTACAGCTTCCGGGTCATGTGGCCAGCATGACGAAGCCACTTCTGGCGAACCAGAGCAGTGCACGAAAACGCCGTTTACCTTCCCGCCGGAGTGGTACCTATTTCTCATGGGTACTTCATTTTAAAACAGGTAAGCACCAACAGGAACTCCAGTCACAGATCTCCTGCTACTGTATTTGTGACCTCAATTTTACTTGAGTCATCACACTAAATGCAGTGGACTGGCTATGATGAGCCCTGATTCGGGGATGGTAAACCTGTGGCACTCTCAATGCTTTAAAATTTGAAAGAACTCAAAGGAGTTGGAAACAATTGCAAAAAAACCAAACAACCACCCCACCAAAATCCACCATCTACTGGAGGAACTTCTCCTGAAATTCCAGTTGCAAATAATCCTGGTGGCCACAGTCTTAAAGTAGGACTGGAATTTCTCTAAAGCAGGAGGGTAGGATGCTTGCTAGGCCACTACTCTGGGAAGGAACTGCCAGAAGGCCCTCGGCGCTGGACCTCAGTGTTACAAGCTGAACAATGGGGGGTGGAGATGCTCCTTCAGGTATACTGGGCCGAGGCCATTTAGGGCTTTAAAGGTCAGCACCAACACTTTGAATTGTGCACAGAAACATACTGGGAGCCAATGTAGGTCTTTAAGGACTGGTGTTATGTGGTCTTGGCGGCCGCTCCCAGTCACCAGTTAGCTGCTGCTTTCTGGATTAGTTGTAGTTTCCAG